>NC_067148.1:34635231-34991897 GCF_903995435.1 Acomys russatus | reverse complement strand
GTAAGATGCCTTGAGTTTCTGGGATTCAGTGGTAGAGGCCTTGCCCGGCATTTGCAAAGGCACACAGGTTATTTCTATAACTGGCAAAAAGACAAGATTAATGCTCACACACTTTTAACAAAGACCTCTCCTCTTTCTCATTCCAAGATAGATATTAAACAAACATGTTCGGAATATTAAATAAACATTTCGGGCATTAACTTCTTGTTCCATCCCTCCTTCCCTCCATGCTTTCTTCTCTTCTTCCTTTATTTATTTAAAAAAATTTTGCAACTATTAGTGGAGAAGCAGGGACAAGGCACATGCCCCCACATGTCTGTGGAGGTCAGAGGATGAATTGTAAGAGTTGGTTAGTTCTTTCTCCCCACCATATGGGTTCAAAGGATCAAACTCTGGTTGCCAGGGTTTGCAGAAGGTGCATATATGGGCTGAGCCCTCTCAATGATGTCCTTCCTTCATCTCTTTTCCTTTTCTGTCTGTCATAATTTGCAAATGCAAAGGCTTTTAGGCATGCAATGTTGATGTGACTAGGATTTAGTAAAGAGATATACTGGATCATAGGTGCGATTAGTCACGAAGCACTTGCTTACATGTTTGAAGCCTCAGATTTCACCCCTGCCCTATGTAAATAAGTAAATAGGTGATAGATCTACCAATAAGTAGATTGATTTTGATTTCTCATCTTAGAATTTATCTACAATAATGCAAAGATGCACTCAAGTAAAAAAGGGCATATCCAATCACATGGTTGGATAAAAATAAATATTTCATAAACATTATCTTATAAAAAGACCTCGGTGTTCTGTTGTCAAGTGCCTGCATGCAGCACACATCTCCAAAGATCCCACACCACGTGTGCTGGCTATTGTTTGCAAAAGTCTGCACCGTTTAACTCTCTTATACATTGTACTGTTTACTATCATGACCACAGCCATGGAAACCACTTTCCTAGCTTCCTAATCATCTATGTTCTAGAACCCCTGTGCAAATAGGGTATGAGTAGAGGACACTGGGATTGGGAATAATGGATTCAGCAAGGATGAGTTCTGCAGCGAATGCCTTGGATTCTTGTTTGGCATCTGTCACAATGGCATCTCATCCCCAGGCAAACCGCAGCCTCAAACCCTACAGTGCAGATGTGACACTGGCAGCTGTTTCTTGTCTCTGAGTGGTGGCAGTCACTATCTGTCTCTGATTCACAACCCAGGGCAATAAACATGAGATCTGGCCCCTCCGAGTCTCTCCAAATACACCTGCCTTCCCCTTCACCATTTCCATTTATTTAACTTTTCCAGACACTGTTAAAAACACAATTCCACATCACAACACTATCTGCTTGAAACCGCTAAGTCCTTTTTTTTTTTTTTTTTTTTTTAATGACTAATCCTATATATCAGACTTGATTGGACCTATGACCTCTAACAGACACAGCTAATGATGATTATCATTAGGTACCGATGGTATGGAGCATTATGATCTAATAATGCAATTAGAAAGATAAGTTTCCTCCATAAATGTATTAAATAACTAATGGCACTTAATGAAAATTTTCAACTTTTAATTTAAATAGTAAATTTTAGCACTAATTTTTCTCTTTATAAGTTAGAGGTTTTTTGGTTTTTTTGTTTGTTTGTTTGTTTGTTTGTTTGTTTTACTGCAATAGATTTTGAAGAAATGGTTGCCACTTATGTTGACTGTCACAAGTGTTTGAGAAATAGTAAATGGGGACTTATTATATAGGGACATAGCACCATCTCATGGACTTTCAGAGAAACTGTCAGGAAAGTGCGTCACTGTGCTCCTGGTACTAAACATCTGAAACATTTCAGTATAGTGTCCCAATTCTACTAATCAAAAGTCCAAAACGTCCTGTTTTCTAAATTCAAACCAAAAAATGCAAAGAGGTCATCTAATCCAAGCCTATCCTTATCTGACAAGGAAGCAGGCCTTCTGAAATTAAATACCTTCCTTCAATAGACACTGGAACTTCATATTTTAATGAAATGTTATGCAATGATTATGATGTCAAAAATAAATATTTCAATATTAAGATTTTTTTTTTTGTCTTAAGAACCCATTTCCGAGCCTGGTGAGGAAATGAACACCTGTAATCTCATCACTCAAGAGGGCATGGAAAGAGCTAAGCTTCCATGTCAACCTGGGCTACACAACGAACCCCTATCTACACTCTAGCACATATCAGCACACATATGTACATACATGCATACATACCTCAGGCACACTGTTGTATGGTATGACCTTTCCTTCAAGACATTTTTAGATATTCAATTAAACATTCAAATGCTTTTTTTTTTCAAGACAGAGTTTCTCTATGTATCTTTGGCTGTCCTGGACTCATTTTGTAGACCAGGCTGGCCTCGAACTCACAGGGATTCGCCTGCCTCTGCTTCCCGAGTGCTGGGATTAAAGGTGTGCGCCACCACCGCCCAGCCTCAAAAGTAAATTTTACACACTGAAATATAAGTTGCTAACTTTAGTACCAAATTGGTAAAGGTGAGGGAATTTTGAACATCATATTTAGTTCTTGACTCTCAAGTGCAAGAGGGGACTCATAATCAGAATGACCTGTTTAAAAAGGGAATCTCTTCTGCTCTTTTGCCATCTTTGAAATTTAATGTGAACTGACACAGAGAAATCTTAGAAACAGACACAGGCTCAACACTGCCTGGCACTGCTGTAACCACACAAACACGGACAGAGTGCTAGCTTGTAACAGAGAAGAAAGAAGGCACAAACTAGTCCAGAGGTAAGGGAAGCGATCTTTCTCAGAAACAGCAAGGGTTTTGTTTACAATACTTAGAAAGTAACTTATGATAGTTAAGGTTATAAAACTATATGATGGTACTGAGGTCACCTGTAGGCCACTGTCTATCAGACTGCAATAGATTAATATTGGAGCAATGGAAGATACATGTTTATACCCAGGACTCTGAATAGGTAAGTAGTTTTTGTTGACTTGAATTCATTTGCACACTGTCTGTTCCTCCTGTAAATGCTATCAGTTTGTATTCGCTACAGACTGTTTGGTAGACTACATAAACACACAGTATAATTTTGCATGAATGCATGAATGTGATTATGTCCTACTAGATTATTCTTACTTTGTCCCTTTGTGTGTGTGTGAGAGAGAGAGAGAGAGAGAGGAGAGAGAGAGAGAGAGAGAGGGGAGAGAGAGAGAGAGAGAGAGAGAGAGAGAGAGAGAGAGAGAGAGAGAGAGAGAGAGAGAGAGAGAGAGAGAGAGTGGGGGGACCATACAAAACATTTCAAGTTTCTTTCTAAGTTCATAAACGGAGGATGAAAAGGTGATTCAGAACGCAGCTCAGGTGACCTCACTATGGGGTCGGGTTCTCATGCTAGAGCCTCAGGATTGTTCATTTTCAAGAAAATTCCATATGATTCTGATGTCTTGAGTCATATCAAGATGAACCGATCTAAATGGTGAGAATAGTGGCCAGCGCTCACAGCAATAGTAACAGACGCGATGGTAGAGTGATGTCACAGAGACATAGGATTACAGATCTCACGAGCTTTGTCTTCTTCTGGGTGTTTTGCTCTGTTTTGTTGCTGCTCTGTTAAAATGCACCTAGTTTGGCAAATATGACTTAAATTTTTAGGTAAGTTGTAAATTTCTTAATGTTAAGTGCATTTACATAAACTTTAAAAGGCACAATTTTAAAAACTAAATATTAGCTGTTGGTGAAAACATTAAATTATGTGGGCATATAGCACCATCTAATGATAAATTCATTTATTTGTAAGACACCTTTACTTCATTAGCAAATAGTACATGAGAATCATAAAAAATGCCATGAGTCCACCTAGTATGCGCCTATCTTAAGAAATTTGAATTCCTAGTCTTGTTATTTATATGACCCCTCTAGTAGTTTACAGTGAAATAAAAATAAGCCACATTGTAATAATTTTTTTTTTTTTAGCAAGAGTTCTGCAGGTGATCCTGCTTTGAGCACACTAGCCACCTGGTACCTATTAGCTCCACATCCACCCTTCAGGGAGGTTTGTGTCCTGGTGGAACTGAATCTGGTAAAGCCCTTTTCAGCAAACTTTCAGTAGCAGAGGGAGCCTGCCCCTGATGACCTCCCTCCTCCAGGTGTGATTTTGCTCTTCTGGCTCCTACAGTGTTCACCTGGCAAGTGGGGCATCCAGGTGGACTCACCCCGGGGGAGGTGCCACACACTATGTGGACAGATTCCCAGAAAGTTCTGCAGATGGCATGGCAGCTTGGCAGCAATCTCAGCAGAACCTTCATGGATAACTTCCAACAAGAACGAAAATGTTCTTCACACTCACTCCTATGGGGGAGTCGGGGTGGCACACCTACCAAAAAATAAAAAATAAAAGGCTGTAATATATACCACAAAGTCTCAAAAATACTGACAAGGAATTGGGAATTGAGTTATTCTCGTACAATATTTACCTTAAATCACAAATTGACATTAAAAAGAAGTGATTCCTACAAAACTCAGAAAGGTT
Organism: Acomys russatus; assembly: GCF_903995435.1. Taxonomy (NCBI): domain Eukaryota; kingdom Metazoa; phylum Chordata; class Mammalia; order Rodentia; family Muridae; genus Acomys; species Acomys russatus. Next base: position 34,987,385 of record NC_067148.1, on the reverse strand, counting down.
AGAACATCCTCATAACCAGGTTGCAAAGAGAATATGTCAAGAGAAATGATTTAGGAGTTTTTAACAAATGAAAATGAAACTACCACATAATTTTCCCCCTAATTACCTCCAAGTCTTCCAGGAACTAGCGGTGGCCTATTGGAGGAATCTATTTAAATTCATAATCCATATACGTTATTATGAAGGTAATTGGTTGAGTGGGATGCCAGCTTTTAGTTTTAGTGAACATACGGAAAGCCAGCACTCATCCTGAAAATGCAATTTCAGCAAGTTTTTGTGACAATATGGAGAAGAGTTCTAGGAGGAATGAAATCTTAACTCATAAAGCATCCTTTGGAATCTTGTGCTCACCAGGATTTATAGTTCCTACTTTTATCTCTCAAAATTTTAAAGCACATGATGTTGGCAGCCTAGGGATATAGTGTCACATAAGCTCCATGACTGTCAGTAAAAATGACACATTACATAAAGACCATTGCATTTCTCCACTTAGAAAATAAGTCCAGGGCTGAGAGTGTAGCTCAGTGATAGAGCACTTGCATAGCATGTGCAAGGTCCTAGATTTAATCCCCCCAAGCTGACAAATAAATAGATAATAGGTAAGTAAGTAAACTTCAGAACATTGACATAGTTTATTTTATGTTTTTTTTACTGAACATATACTTACACTTTGTTATAAAAAAAGAAAAATGATAATGCAGAGTTATCTTTAGTCCAGTGTTAGCATTTAATTGCAATACAAATAAATAAAGTTATGGAAAATACATTATTCACTACAGGAGGTTTTTAAGAGATCTATTTGTTGTTGTTTTCTCTTTCTCTAGCGGGACTCTCCAATTGGGAACAAAGACTGCACTATGGATCAGCTGTCTCTGTTATCTTTACTATTTGCTTGGATCCATCTCTGGGTTCTCCCTTCTCTGTCTAAGAATGAGAGGTGGCCCCAGGCATACAAGCACAAGCCAAGAGTCAAGATGACTACAATAACACACCTCGCCAAACATGTATTGGCTTGAGTCATCTAAAAACTCATCAAGTGCCCTTAAAATAATTCAAATCAGGGAAGAAGCAAGAAGCCATATGGTAGGGTTGTTGCACACTCTAGAATAAACTGTATAATTAAAAATATTATCTTCCCTCCACAGTTTATTTGTACAGACTTCTTTCTGGCTTGGAAGCTGTGGGTCTTTTGATGACAGACATTATGTTCCATTTCAGAGTTTCTCTTTATATCATCAGTACTCAGCATAAGCTACATAAAAAATACATACTTAATAATCATTTAGTTTGTTCTGATTCCTATCTGGGGTCTCATTAAAATAATGGCAACGCATTTTAAAGGCACACATTACCACTGCTGAGAATGCATGGGAAGCAAACTCCAATAGAATGCCATCAAGCATAGCAATATTTTGAAGCTAAGATTTAAAAGTTGCTTCATTACCAAATAGATCAATACCCTTGTCCCTCACCCTAAGACCATTTATCATCTAATCATACAGACCTGTGACGTTGCTTTGAAGGAAAAAAATAACTATGGCTCATTGCCTGGTTTAGAACTGTACAATATCACTGAAGCTAAGGTAACACTACTTCAGGCTTGACGCTGTACACTATTAACAGGAAAAAACATTATTAAAATGTTGGATCTTGACTATTGGAGTAAAATATTATGTAAAATTTGTCAGCTGAAAAGGGCACAGTGGTGAGGAGGGTAATAGAGACGAATGAGATAATTAGGGCACTTTTCAATCAAATATGAATTAGAAGGTTTGGTGTTTGAAATTGCAAAAATTTGAGTAACAAAAAACCAGAGATGTATACATGCTAAACACACAGGTCTATGATCAAACCACTCAAGGCTCTGTTTTCTTAAGTATCTTAGGGACCTAACTGGGATTCAACTTTAAAGTGTCACTTTATTTGAACCCCATCTCCCACCTAAATCTTGTAGGTCAGGGACCCCAGTTAAGCAAAGGTTGTTAACGCAGATTTCCTTTTACAAAATCGTGTGTGTCCATTTGTGTTCCTAGGCATATGCTTGGATGTGTCCGTTTGTGTGCCTAGGCACGTGCTTGTGTGTGTCCATTTGTGTGCCTAGGCACACGTGTGTGTGTGTGTGTGTCCATTTGTGTGCCTAGGCATGTGTGTGGAGGTCACAGGACAACTTGTAGGAGTCAGCTCTTTCCTTATACCATTTAGTTTCCAGGAATGAAATGCAGGCCTTCCGACTTGCCTTAGAGTACTTTTATATCTTGAAACATGTCACTGGCCTGCAAAACCTAGCTTTCTAACTTAGAAAAAGAATTGACTGTAGGTAGATTTTGTTTTATTATACATTAAACATGTTAATATTTGCCAGCATTTTTTCTATTTTTTTACAGGGTGCATTCAGTGAGATTAATTTTAAGAGAAGACTAAATACAGCTTTCTTTCATATTACCCATGCTTTCACATACCAATCCTACCTTTCTTCATTATCACGTAAAACTCTGAGTTGATCCAGCACCACTGTTGATTTCAGGGGCCTTATATCCCATGTGGTTTCCATAAGCTAACAAAGACAGTATCACATCCCTTGTTCAGTTGTCAAATCGATGCTGAGAGATGTCCAATCACACATTCAAACCCACGAGCTCCTAAATGAGTTAGACAGGGCTCAGCTCCTCTTCTCTCACCTATACCATGCTCTCCAGGAAGCCTCATGGTCCCTCCAACACACTGCAAGGAAAATACTGCTCCTGACATCTCAACCTCTGGGTCTCCAATGGATCAAAGGATGAAACCATTCTGACTGAACCGTTGCATTACACCGATATATGCCTATATAACGAAAACTTCTGAGGAACAGCAACAGAAACAAAACCAAAATAACTGGTGTGGAGCATAAAAACGTCTGAATGGCGAAGTGAAGTCTGAAAGCTAAATAACCCTCATTATCCCAACACCTATCCAACTGCAGACACAGAAAGACGGCAATTACAAGATATTATTCCACAGGTCCGCTGTCATGCCAATCGCAAAAGACCACAGTCATTTCGGTGAGTAAAGGGCATTTTAACACAAGCAGCACAAGACAGTAGAGCAACCTTAACACCAGTAGAGGGCAGTAGTGTCCCAGCAGAATCCTAATTTAATCAGGTAAAGCCTTGGAAAGGAGAGGAAAGCTGTGGCTATAAGGCCATGGAAACACCAACACTACCCACCCACTCCCTCACCTGGAGGTCCATTGCCTGTTGTATATATGCATACTTAACTTAGCTAAGGAAATTCTTGCAGATAGCGTTTTTTTGGTTATGTTGCAAAAAATTAATAATTTTGTTCAAAAGAATCAGGCTGCAATCCAAATTCTAAAAATTATCAAACCACAGGTAATTATATAAAATATCTGCAGCAGGAAGACCTCATTAGCTGTAGCCAAAAGACCTATCTTACCCAAATTACCCAAACATTTAAGGTATGTCCTGTGTCCTTTAGCCTATTTCTTTCTAATTAAACTAAAACCCATTATTCGTTGAATTTGCTTGCTTCCTAGAAATTGAATAGCTGATAAAGTGTATGCTTTTTGCATCAAACTGAGCTGGCCTGAATCCTGCCTCTGCCACTCATTAATACAGTGACCTTGACGACTTTCTAGATGTCACAGCCTCTGTTCCCTGATCTGTAAAATGAAAATGAATATTTCATGATGTTATTTGAGAATCAAAATTTAAAAATGTATAAAAAATGCTTGGCTCAATGTAAGCACAGAGAAGAATATTTCAAAAGACAACTGGTTAGTTATTTTTCTGTTGCTGTGTTAAAACACCACAACCAAAGCAACATACAGAAAGAAGCAAGGGCCACAGAGGGTTGGGTAGGGACCTCAGTGTTGGGGCAGTCTGGAAGCAAATGGATGAAATTGGCACTGGAGCTGGATTCTGAGAGCTCATATCTTGAGCCACAAATAGGAAACACAAGCAGAGAGTGCACTGGACACAGCACCTGTGTTTTGAAACTCCAAGCTCACCCTCCTCAGTGACACATTGCTCCAGCAAGACACAACCCAGTCTGCTGTCATAAAAACCACTGGACCTTTTTGCTACATCTATTCACCCTGCTAACCTAATTGCTCAATCTAAAACATGCCATTCTTTTCAGTGACATTTACATATATATGATGGCTTCCAGTTTAGTGTTTTGCATGGGATTCTGGAATGTGTGAGCAAGTGGGTCTCTGTCTTTACATCGGTTTCTTACACCTTTTCCTGGGCTCTTTTTCTTGTTTGTTTTGTTCTATTTAGTGTATTTATTGTTTGCTTTATCTTATTATATTATATTTTATTTTATTTTATTACTTAAAAAATAGTTTCTCCTTCTTTCCATCTCATCATTTCTTAGACAATTCTAATCAATCTCTGACTTCAAGCCAAACACACACAGCTATGTCTTAAGAATTTCTTTCCTCCTGCTCTACCCCAGGTCATCGGTGTACACACTCCGGAGGCAAGAGCCTCCTAAACACAGTTAAAGCGCACCCATAACACTCCCATGCCGACAGCCTCCTAACAGCATTCCTTCATACATAATTTTTCCATGAAATACTTTTGGGAGGGTTACAAAGAAGACCTTCCTTCTATAATGATTCCTGTTTACGTCTGTATTTGCTATGAAAAGCAGAAGGGCCATGCTTTCCTCTGTGGTTTATTCACTTTGTAGATAAGAGTCCTTCCTGAAGAGAAGTCAGGGCAGGAACCTCGAGATGAGAGCTGAAGCAGAAGCCAAGGAGGAATGCCGCCTACCACCATGTTTATCCTGGTTTGCTCAGCATACACTGGGACACACCTCACAACCACATGCCTGGGGATGGCATCACTAACAAAGGGCTGTAGGAGGTCTGAGTCCTCCTACAGCTATTATTGATCAAGAAAAGCCCCCACAGACTTGCCTACCATAGGTCACTCTGATGGAGGAGTTTTCCCAACTGAGGTTCCTTCAAGTTGACAAAAAAAAAAAAAAAAAAAAAAAAAAAAGAAGAAGAAGCAACACATGAACACAACAGCATGTAGAACAGTGGGTTTCATGACATATTTACATATAACATAGCCTGGATATATGGCCCCACTATCTTACCCTTATTCCTGCCAAACAGCTGCAGATTACCTCCTTTTACATTTCCAGTCCCCTCCTTCCCACCTTTTTCTCTTTCTTCCCTCTCTCCATCCTCTCCTTTCTTTGTCCTTCCATCCTTTCAACCTTTTGGATTTCACATATAAGGGAAAGCAAGTCATATTTTGCCTTTTGAGTCTGGTTTCTCTAACATAATGATCTATCTTTGCATTAATTTTTCTGAAACTACATGATACTGTTGTTCCCAGTGGCTGAAAGATACTCTGCTGTGTGTGTATTCAACACATGTTTATCCATTTATCAATTTATCAACACACTAGGCTGCTGTGAATAGTGATGTGAGCGGGAAGCATTGAGTATACGTTATCTCTGGAATAATAGGCTGGCAATCCTTCTGGTACATATACTCAAGAGCGTTATGACTGGATAATATGAGTGGTTGAGGGGCCCTCCAATACTGGTTTATAGCAATCAAACTAAAGATCAATAAAGTAAGTGAATAAGTAGATCCTTTTTTCCCCCATTAAATCCTTGGGTTTTGTCTTCTTCGTGACAGCCATTCTAGGAGTAAGATGGAATATCACTGTAGTTTTTTATTTTCATCCCCTTGATGGATAGAGATGAGAGAGAGAGAGAGAGAGACAGAGAGAGAGAGAGAGAGAGAGACAGAGACAGAGAGACAGAGACAGAGAGACAGAGGGACAGAGACAGAGACAGAGAGACAGAGAGACAGAGACAGACAGAGACAGAGAGACTGAGAAACAGAGAGAGAGAGGGAGGAGTACAAGGAGGGAAGGGAAAACTCTTTGGAGGGAAGTAAAAGACTAACAGGAAGAGGAGCAAAGGTAAATACTATGGTTATCAAATAGGAACAAAGTAAAATGATATATTTCACGCATGAAAATACCATAACGGAAACCATTACTGTGTAGGCTAACTAACGTTCCCCCTTCCCTGTTAGCATGTCTGTTCATAGTGCCACTGTTCAGATCATGAGTATGCAGCTATTTTATGAGAGACTTTGCCAGCAACTTCCTAGTATTCTGGCTCCTGGCTCTTACAATCCCCAGCCACTACCTCTTTTGCAACATTCCCTGGGCCATAGGTTAAGGTGTTGTTATATGGATGCATCCATGGACCAGGATCACTATGATCTCTTGATTTCTGTGCTGTGTCCCATTGTGGTTTTCTGTGATGGTCTCCATCTTCTGAAAAGCGGAGCTTGTTTGAGGAGGGGTGGTAGCTGCACTAATCTGTGGGTATAAGGGTAAGACTTAGGAATTACGGTAGTAGAACAAAGTGGAGGTGGTAGAGTCTTTTCTAAGGCCCATGATCTCACTAGTCTAAGAAGTTGGCCAAGTTTCTAGTAACAGCCATGGTTTCTCTCCTGTTGAGCGGGCCATAAGTACAATTAGATATCTGCCAGTTATTGCTATCATGTGAGTGATGTATGCTGCACCTTTTAGGAAATCTTGCATGTTGCTCATTGTTGTGGTTCATAGATGTCACAGTCAGGTAGGAGGATTACCATTCCCTTCCATCCCATGGCAGCATGTATAGCATCTCCTGGTACTGTAGAAGCTAGACCACAACACTGAGGCATTCCAGTTAGTTCCAGGTCAAATCATCCAAGATCTGGGTTCTAAGTGTGCAATGTCTATAGCAACAAGGGCTTAACCTTCAATCTCTGAGAGGCAACATATGACAAAATAAATAGTCTGTACTACTTTGTGAGTAATTTTTTAGTATCCTGATTAACCAGTCAAAAGGTTTCTCTTTCCTAGTACTGGGATTTTGTTAGCCTGTGGTTCCCCTATGATGGGAGTGTTGTCATCTCAAGAGACATAAGTCTCTCTCTCTCTCTCTCTCTCTCTCTCTCTCTCTCTCTCTCTCTCTCTCTCAATCTCTCTCTCTCTCTCTCTCTCTCTCTCTAAGTATAAAAGAATATGATTACATAAATATAAAATAATATGATTACAATATGCTTCCATAAAGCTGTATCAAACAACCTCAGTACTCCTTGTGCCTGATCCCTCCTTCTACTGTGCTGACTTCTCTCCCTCCTCCCTAGTTATAACAGCCTCCTGTTTTTTCAGCATCCATTCATCTGTTGAGAGACATTTAGATTGTTTCTATTTCCTACCAATTGTGAAAAGGGTGGTAAGAAACATTGCTGAGCAAATATCTGCAGAGCAGGATATCAAGTTAGAAGAAAATATAGCCAGTGATCTAGCCAATATATGTGTAGCAAAGAGGTTCCTGAATAGTATTCCATTTGTCCAGGAGTTAATGCCAGGACTTGATAATTAGGACTTCGCAAAAGCGTAAAATCTTCTGTGTAGGTAGGGAAACAATCAGTCAAGTAAAGAAGAAACCCACAGAGTATGTAGGAACCTTTGCTGGCCGTATACCCAACAGAAGACTAATATACAGATTACATAAATAGCCCAAAAAGCAGAGTCAATCAAGCAAATGACCCAATTAAAATGGGCCATGGATCTGAACAGAGAGTTCTCAAAAGCATAAATAAAAATAACTGAGAAATAGATCAGAAGGTGTTCAGCATCATTAGCAATTAGGGAAATGTAAATTAAAACAATTTCAAGATCCTGTCTTACCCCAGTCAGAATGGCTAATGTCAACAAAACAAGCGACAGCAAACACTGCTGAGGATGAAGGGAAGGGGGATCTTCACTCACTATTGATGGGAAAGCAAACTTGCGCAGCCATTCTGGAAATCAATAAGGGGAATCCTTAAAAAGCTAAAATTAAATCTATCATATGATATAGCTGTACCACTCCTTAGCATATACCGAAAGGACTCAGCATTCTCCTTAAAAATAATTTTAAAATATATTTTATTAATTTATTCATATTACATCTCAATGGTTATCCCATCCCTTGTACCCTCCCATTCCTCCCTCCCTCCCATTTCCCCCCTACTCCCCTCCCCTATGACTGTGACTGAGGGGGACCTCCTCCCCCTGTATATGCTCATAGGGTATCAAGTCTCTTCTTGGTAGCCTGCTATCCTTCCTCTGAGTGCCACCAGGTCCTATGTATATACAAAGCATTTTGATATAAAATCTACCCTCAGTGTGCTCCCTCCAGCTCCTCCTCATACCCTCCACCCTTATCCCCATCCTAAGTCCATGCATTCCCCCTCCATTAACTCACGGAGTACACTGAAGGCTGGCGCATGCATGCTCACTCATGAATAGTCATCTACTGGATCATGGGCCAGTTACTGTTGGGTAGACCCCTAAAGTAAGGCGATGATTCTCTCCACCCCAGTAGCCATCAAGTGCCAGTACTTCCTCAGATAGAAGTGAGGTGTTGCCTGCCCCTCCCCGGATCCATACTGGAGTTTTAACTCCTCTGACAGGTATAGTGAATGTAAGCATATTCTTGTGTGCAATGGGCATACCATGTCCAGAGATAGTATTTTAATTTTTTAGGAGAACGTCTCCCTCACTATAGAATTGTTGACATACCCTCTTTCTTAACTATGGGCATAAATTTCCTGGAATGAGTAATAGCACCTTAATATTTTTATAATTACATATTAAGTTGCTTTCTTCACATATAATCCTAAACCGTTTATAACTTTTTCATTTAAAAGTGAGGGTCAGTATATTTTTTTTCAAAAAGTTTTAAATTTATTTATTCTTCTCTGATATATTACACCCCGAGCACAGTTTCTCCTTTTTTCCCTCTCCCAGCCCTTCCTTTACTCCCCTCTCCTCCAGAGCCACACCTCTTTACTTCCCTTCAGAAAAGGACTGGCCTCCACGTGCTATCAAGTTACAATAAGATTAGGAAAGCATCCTCATATAAAGCCTAGTCAAGGCAGCCCAGTAGGAGGAAAGGGGTCCCAAGCGCAGGCAAAAGAGTCAGAGAAGAAGACCCCCCACTCCCACTGTTAGGAGTCTCTCAAGATCAACCAGCTATACATTCATAATATATATGCAGAGGACCCAGCTCAGATTCCTATGGCCTCCAGGATTGTCCCTTCAGTCTCTCTGAGGCCCTATGAGCCTTGCTTAGTTGATTCTGTGGGCCATGTTCTTGTGGTATCCTCAACCCCTCTGGCTTCCATGGGCTACCCTGGGCTCTGTCTAATGTTTGGCTGTGGGTCTCTGTATCTGCTCGCATTGCTTGCTGGATGAAGACTCCCTGGTGATGATTCAAGCTGGCTCCAGTCTATGAGTATAGCAGAGTGACATTAGGTATCATTTCATTTCCTTTTTTTTTTTTTTTTGCCTGTCACATTTGGTTCTATCCTAGGTCTGGGCTGTCCAGTTTTTGGCTCCTGGCTATCCAGGCATTGCCAGGCATTCTTTAATACTGAAAAACAAACAAGTAAAACTTAAGTACAACAACTTCCTTGTTCTGTTACAGTGGAGAAGCCAAGGTTTCCCAGTCTCATTTGAATAGATTGACTGTTACAAAACGTTAGGGTCTTCAGAAACAGATCTTGAGAAGAAAATCTGTCTGCAAGTCTTTTTTTTTTTTTTTTTTTTTTTTTTTTTGAGGAAGTGTTTGAAGTGTGTGAGTCACTTGGAGACAAAGGCCTGCTCTTCGGAAAAAGTTCTTTTTTTTTTTTTTCTTTAAATATTTTATTTAATTTTAATTTTTATGTGCCTTAGTATGAGAATGCCATGTGGGTGCTGGGAATTGAACCTGGGTCCTTTGGAAGAGCAGGCAGTGCTCTTAACCCCTGAGCCATCTCTCCAGCCCCAGGAAAAAGTTCTTATGAGTAGCTCCAGCCTGATCCTGCTGGGGAGCTCTGGGAGGTACACCACAGAGTTGTCTGCTCCAGTGAGGAAGGAACTGAGGGCAATCTTCCCACAGGAGGGAGCTGGCCACAGAACTGAGGCCAAGAGCAGTCTGCTGAGGGCAAACCCTGGGCCTGGCTACTGGAAACATAAAGAACCAAGGAGTGGAAAGTGTTTGAGGAAAAGGCCGGAGGAGGGAAGGTAGGCACAGGGCAGAAGTTCCAGCCTCACCTGGTGCAATTACTCCCCAGATTCTAATTTCAGAGTCAGAGCACATTTAGAAACAATCTGTGTGGAGCCCCCTCAGGTTTTCTTTCTGATTGCTGCCATATTTAATATGGACAGAATTCATGTGGGCAAACTGACAGGTCAATTTCAAATTCTGGGCAAGATAAAACAAGCTATGTCAGCACCTAGATTTTTGGTATACTTATATACATTGATAAACCCATTAATTCATTTACAGAACATAATAATTCTTATCTATGGTGTTGTCTTCATTTAGTAGATATAAATCAAGAATCAGATTAAATATGTACATTAAATGCATCTAAATTACTCAACTTGGATCAAGTATTACAGAAGTAAAGTATTTGTGTTGAGTGGTTTCTTTTCCTCGCTGAATTGAGTTTTTGACCAAAAAGATTTTAGGTAAAACCAAGGGAAAAAAGCAGAAAAGAGCAGCATAACGGAGATGCCCCAAGCTGCCTGCCTTACTTGACTAACTGTAGATACTGATTTGGATTAAAAATCATAAATGAACATAAGATAATACTATAAAAACAGGAATGAGCATTTTTATCTTTGGATTTGGGGGTAAAAGCATATTTCTACAACCAGAGAGCACAAAGATTTGAAGCAAAAACTACTAACCCTAAGATATCAATATTAAGGAAATCTGATCAGTCAACTTAATTATTTAATTATAGACAAATTTAACTAATAAAAGCATGGAAAATATGTTTTGAATATCAAAACTAATTGATGAATAAGACATAGAAAATTCATGATCTTCTTTCTAGAAAGCTGGAAAAAATGGATAAAAAGGAAAATTATTTTAAAGAGATGAGAAAACAATGTTAAATGGAGAAAATTATATTTTTAACAAGGATTTAAAATGATATTTTATTTAAATATTATAATAAGAATAATATATACATGATACAATATATAATAAATATTAAATTATATTTAATTTTAAATATTTTAAATGAAAAATATTTAAAAGATGAGAAAACAATGTACAGTGAAGAAAATTTGGATTTTTAATTAGAATTTAAAAATGATACACAGTTTCAGTAATAATCAAAGACACACAAATCAAGATAATACATAAAGCCCATCAAATTATCATTAAGCTTAAAATCAGGACATATAAAATCTATGTAGAGAAATGGATTCCATTTTGCCCCAGAAGCAGAAAAGCAACTGTTACTGAAGAGCATTTTAGTTGCTTATGATGTCAAGCCCACAGCTACACTCAGACTATTCAGTCTTATGCTCAAGAAAATATAGTCCAGAGAAAAGTACCACTGGTTAGCACAAATTAGCTTTTGAGACACTTTCACTGTGTTTTAAAATATATATTAAAGATTTATCATGATACAAGGCCTATGCTGTAAATCAGTCTATTTCATGTGTGTACTATAAATTAGGCCTTATGTCAGATGTTAAGCTTAGATAGATAAGTGGCAAAGGGGGCAATCTGTAGGTTTCTTAACAATTTCCTCCGAGATTAAATATTCCATCCGCAGGAAGTTCCTTAGGCAGGAAGATTAAACAATCCAAAATAGCTTCAGGAAGTCCCAGAAACTGACCAGTTTCATTAAACCCCTCCCTGCCAGAATGAGAAATAAAAGAGGAAGGCCCCTTTCAGAAGAAAGGAAGTTAAACTGCATAGACTCTCAGATGAGGCAAACTGCAAGGAAGATTCTGAGATCGAACAGCTGCCTAGAAGAAGCAGAAAGCAGCCTTGCTTCCAGGAAGAGGTTCAGACCACGGTCACTTGGAAAGGACACTCTCCAAACAGCTTAGCTGCCTGTAGGCTGTGTAGTATGTTTCAGGTTTCCTAGCTTTTGAGCTTTCACCCATGCTGGGATGAGCCTTGGTGATCCAGCTGTCTTTGGGTGACTACTATGCCTTAAGTACCCCTCACTCATATTCCTGGAAGTAACCTCAATAAAACTCATTAGTTCACTTACTTGTACTTCCGTGGTCTCTGTACCTTTCCATTGTGTGTTCTCTGTCCGGGTAGTAGACATGTGTTGCATCTCCCCAGTAAAATTGTTGTCACTGTATAACAGAGGAAAGGATGGATGGATTGATAGATTAATGATACATACAAGCATATACATATTATAGGTTTATGTCTTCATATATAGAAACATATTGTCATTCTGTCTTCATTTATATGCATATACATTGTCATTTTATATGTGTATATATATATCTTCACACATAACTCTTAGATAGATAGATAGATAGATAGATAGATAGATAGATAGATAGATATAGTTTTATGTCTCCAGGTGATTTTTTGTACCTTAATTTCTCGCATGACATGATATCTGCTTTATTCAATATGAACACTTTTCTTTTGTCTTGGGACATCTGACCTTTTAACTTATAAATAATAGATAATCGAAAATTTTGTGAGTAGTTTTTTCTTTGCACAAGAGTTTTAGTGTAATTTCAATTTTCTTTCAAGATTTATGTTATCAATACCACTTCATTACCTGACTCCACTTAGGAAACAGATGAAACAGAAAATGTTTAAATAAACAAAACATTTAACTGATGTTTTTAAATGATTTTACATTCATATTTTCCATTGCTGATATCAGATATCAAATCTGAACCATGTATACATTTCAAAGTATTTCTAAGAAGCCCAAAAATATCATAATAAAAGAGTAGCTATAAGAAAATCTCAGAGCACATGTTTTAGTGGGAGCTATAAAATTCACCGATGGCAGGGCCCTGTATCGTAAGAACCAGAATAAGCCACAGCTGGAGACAATAAAGGTTTTCAGACTTTTCTACAGAACACATCTCAGCCATGTAGCAAGTGGCATTTTACACATGCCCCAAGGATATTTCCTACTGAAAGCTAATTTCCTATGAACCATGGAGGATCTCCAGGCTTAATCCAACTTGGCAGATCCCCAGGAGAAGGCTGATTCAGCAAACTGCTTAAGCTTCTGTGGGTTCTTTCGGAAACCTTTTTACCAGTCCAGGGAGCCAGCTCCTCCTCATGTTACCACGTCTCTTAGAAGCCGATGACCAGACAAAAAGCAATGATGGTAAGAACAAAAATGGCATTCCTGGGCCTTATTATGAATTTATTATTGACCAATGCACTTGAGAATCTCAGGCTTGACTTTTATGGATTTACATTCATATTTAGTTAACTGAACACTCGTATATTTAATGATTGAAGCAACCATATTGACAAGCAATTTCTCTCATATTAGGTCAAAGCAGTGGTTCTGAACCTGTGAGTTATGACCCATTTGGGGGTCACATATCAGGTGTTTACATTACAGTTCACTGACTAGCACAACTATGGTTATTATGTATAAATGAACTAAATCTACGGTTAGGGTCACCGCAACATGATGCCCTGTATGAAAGTGTCTCAGCATTCAGAAGGCCGAGAAGCACTGCATTAAAGAATAAATGAAATTCTAGGCTATTAATGGCCTTTAAAATGAAACTATTTGTGAAGAGAATAAAAATGCGTATAGACCTGATGTTTAAAAAAAAAAAAAAACACCTGTAATCTCAAGAAAAAAAGAAATCACATGTTTTCTATAATGAATAACAGTTGTTTCAATGACTGCAGAAATCAATTTATCAACTATATATCCACTCGGGTTAAATTCCCCAAGTTCTCTAATGGAGAGAAATCCTCATTACTGCAGAGGAAACCTTGAAAGTTCTAAAGACAAAACTCTTAGTGGTATTATCTGTCTGTCTTCCAAAGGGAAGAATTTACTTAGGATGGTCTGAGTTCCATTTAACATGCAGCCCTTACGTCTGACATCGCCACATATCACACACTCATTAAAAAAAAAAATTGTGTGTGTGACTTGACGTGGATAGCCTGTAACTGACACACCTTTTCTCTGTGTGAGCATTACTAAAACACCCTTACGGGATGTTAGTGGACTTTAAGGCCTCTCAGCACCTTTTGCTCTCTGTTCTCAAAAGAAAAGCAAATAGAGGCAAGTGTTATGTGTGTTCGCATGTCTCATTGTTCTGTACACACTGGGGAAAGGCAGCACTGTAGAATGTGTAAGAATTTGCTCCAATAAAGCCTCACGTTATAGACAAGTGAGGTAAAGAAAAATCCTCCTGAGATATAAATTTTGTATTACATATTTTCCCAGGAATAATAATAATTTGTTGTTGTGCTACTTATCCTTGTGTCCCAATTTGCAGAAACTCTTTAAGCTCTGAGCATTTTCAATAGCTGAAGAAGAAATGAAAATTTATGATAATCAATAGCAGTTGTTTATCAGTACCTGGGAAAACACTGGTACTAGAATTGTACATATTTATATATTTGTTAAAGTAATTTGCAAATCTTATTGTTTTAAATTTTAAAAAAAAATTACAGTTCTGAGAAGATAGTTTATTTGCAGGCATACATGAGAAACCCAGAACTCGTATTTTTAAAAAAGTGAGGCACAGGACACACATTTGTAATCTCAACCTAGGGCAGGAGAAAGCGAATTCCTGGAGTTCATAGCCAGTTGGCATAGCCTACTTTGTGAGTTCCGGACCAATGAGAAACTTTCTTTCAAAAACAAAAGGTGGGCAGCTACTAGAGGACTAATACTCATTATTGTTTTCTGACTTCCATAAGCATTTTAACACAAATGAACAAGCACACGTACATATACATACATACATATATACATACACACATATGTAGGCTCCATTTTCTTAACCAATATATTTTATTACAACTTATTAACTGAGTGTATGTCCCTTATAACCCAACTAACCAAAACAATGGTAAAAGAGGATGAATGAACACAATAACAAAACCGTAAGGATATCAGTTCTGAGGAACGATTCTCCTGGCGTAATCAGCAGGATTTTTTCTACTGGAACCTGGAGTAACCAGAGCCCGGAAACTCAGCAGGAGCCAGATCCCTGAAGGCTCCCTTTGAGTGTTTCCTTCTAGGAGCATCTCAACATGGAGTGATGAACAGGCAAATCTATCGGAAGTCTCCAAAAAGCCCTGCCTCCAGTTCTGGGCTCATTAATATGTCTCTTCCCAGAGTCTGTTCACGGGATCTTTTCAGCTGGCAACAATCAAGCTCCTGTACAAGGTGGTTGGTCTCCTAGGGGATTAACATCATCTGTTTCTCACAAGACCGTCTGATCCCACACTTGGGATCCTAAAAAACAGGTTTATCTCTCCTTCACACATACATACATACATACATACATACATACATACATACACAAATGCATGATAGATGATAAATTGATGGATGGATGGGTAGATTGATAGAGGGATGATAGATTAAAAAAAAAATCCAGATTGGTTGTCTGGCAAGGTGGGTCAACAGGCTAAGGTATTTTTTGCCTGTGACCTAAATCTGATCTTCAGAAAGGAGATAACTGCTTTTCATAAGTGGTTTCTCTAATGTCCATCATACGTCTACATGTCCACCACAACATGTGTACACACACACACACATCTACATACACACAATTTTTAAAATTCCAGATTGTTCTCATTTTTACCTTCTAATAATTTAGGTAAGTGTTACATCTTTACTGTATAGGGGTTTCTATTTGTGACAAAATACCATGACCCAAAGCAACGGAAGACATGGGTTTGTTTCATTTTACAGTTTATAGATTATCACCAAAGGAAGGCAGGCCAGGTACTCAAGGCAAAAAATCTGGAGGTAAGAATTGATGTAGAGGGCATGAGGAAATTCTACTTATTGGTTTGCTCCTCGTGGCTTGCTCATACTTCTTTCTTATAGCACCAAGCACCACCAGTCTAGGGGTGGTTAACACCCAAAGTGAGATGGGTCCTTCTATATCAATGATCAACCAAGAAAATGCCCCTCGGGTTAGGTCAAAGGCCAATCTGGTAGGGGAGTTTTCTCCGGTGAGAATCCCTCTTCTAAAATGACTCTGTGTCAAGTTGATATAAACCTAAGCCAGCAAAGCCACCATGTTTCTTTCTTTCTTTCTTTTTCCTTGCTGTGAGATACATTCGGGGTCAGAAAGTCTCCAGGTAAAGTTTTCTATAGCTGTTCTAGTAATTAGATTTTTCATCTTAAAGTTTAGGTAAGCCTAGTAACAATTATCAAGGTAGGAAGAGAAATCAGACTGAAGCAGTTCATTCCAAAAATGACTGTGAATGTGGCAAGAACGAAATTGTGGATGCTTTTTGTAGACCATCCCAAAGATGGCAATATCTAATGGATAGTATTTCTCAACACTAAATCAGAGATCAATATTCCAGAATAGCACTGTTTTCACTTCCTCAGTATCTATGCAGAAAACTAGTCTGGGGAATACCCAGAGTCAAAACATCTGTTCTTAGAAGACGTTGCATCACTGCTTGCAGCACTTTAAGTGTTACCAAAGGTTTATATAGCATAGTCTTCAGCATGGCACATTTAGGAGGTAGTAGAATATTAAGCATTAAAGCCTTGTGGGGATTTAGATAATTGGATGCCCTTGAAAAAGACATGAGATCCAGGCTCTTTTCTTTCCTTTGACTCTCTGGTTGTGGGGTGAGTAGTTTTTTGCTGTTGCACCATGGTTATGTGGCTTCCCCGTCAGAGGTCTAAAGGCATCTAAGATGCTCAATCACGAGACCTACAGAGCTTTAACACAAAATAAATCTTTTATCTTTGTAAATTGAAGATCTCAGATATTTGTTATAGTCATGAAAACTAACCATCATATTAGTCTCTCTTTATTTCTACTATGAGTAATCAGGCAGAGTTATCACTGGAGAATATGAAAAAATGTTACTTATTCTAGATAAAATATGATAAAATATAGAAGGATTACATCCAAGTTCATCTTGGGGTCACTTACAAGAATATAGTGTGTGTGTGAGGGATTGCTTATAGGAACAGGGACAACTCAAAGGCAGTTGTATTACTGAAAAGCCCACCTCAATATGAATGGCTACTCACAAATCCTGGAACCTGGGCACTATCTGCAGGACATACAGATAGTTCTTGAGATCAGAAAGTCTCCACCGGGCATCTGGGCTAACCTAAGAATTTTTTCCCCACACCATCTTTTTACTATTTCAGAAACCCAATGGAGGGTTCCCATTTGTTTTGTTAGTTTCAGGAACTTCCGCAAACTTGTACATTGTTTTCTTCCTGAGTCACAAGTGCCTCCTGTCTCTTTTTCTAGAGGGAATGTTTCAACTTATATCCTCAGAGCCTTCCTCCATAGTAGAGTGGTTAAACCCCCCAAATTGCTACATAACACTGGGAAGGTCATATTCTTTACACCCTCCCACGAACAATAGTTTTTTAGTAATTTCTTTTGGAAGGAAACAAGATGAAAAAAATCAATCCTTAGCTATTATGGGCTATACTACCCCATTAACAAACACGAAAGGTGGGAAATTCAGAGATGGAAAAAATGATAGAAATAGCAGCAATAATTACAAATACCAGTTACTAAATTCAACTATATGCCAGAGGATGGGTATATAACTAGATAGCAAATGAGCGAGGAACACATTAATATGCAATATTGATGAGTAAGGAAACTGGCTACATAATATGATGCCCGCTGTCTGGTCACAAACTACCTTTGAGAACCAGAATTTTGAGCCCAAGCTCAACATCAAATTAAAATCCCACCTCTTCTTTTGCAGAAGGGAAACTTATGTATAAGATGATTCTCCTTAAGGAAAAGTAAATCTTTAGATAAAGACCATGCAGGAAAGCAATTGTCAAATTTGAGCCTATAGGTAGAAATCATGCAGAGGCTTGCTGCAAACCAGTTCCTCTTTTCTAGGGCTTTATGGGACTGAATACGGTGCACTTTATGCTTTCCATGGCAAGTGTCTGCCCAACACCATTACTGACAGATGAGTAAGATGCAAAGGCAGGGTCAACTCCATCCTACACTCAGAATCACTCAGTTTACTAAATTACGCATGTACACTTCACAGTTTAGTCTACAAACTATTCAGAAGGGCACATCTTCTTGGCTGAAACACATCACGTGTCTTGTATGCCGAGTGTGGGTGAGTTCTGTGCTTCCTTCCTGTAGCCTCCTGCTTCTGAAGTCGATGGTATTAAAAACATCTTCTCACTCATCATTTCAATATGTTTAAGATGGCTGGATATGTCCCTGAGAAAATATTTATAGATAAGTTAACTTAAATTATGATTTAAATGATCTGGAAAATTGTTTGTTGTTGTTGTTGACAGAGCAGAGATTAAAAGGTAATGAATTTGTTTATCAGATGTGAAAATATTTTGAAAGCAGCCTATAATTGGGATTTTTGTTTGCTATCATTTTAAACTTAAGGATCACTAGATAATTAATGGAGCTTCCCAACCAAAACAATTGGTCTCAAGCACTACTTTGATGATGTGATATAGATCTATAGTTGTGATTTTAATGTATAAATTATTTCATCTCCACTCAGAGATATACTAGCATATAAGAAGTTACAAGTTTGGACTAGAGAGATGGCTCAGAAGTTAATAGCACATACTGTTTTTCAGAAGACCTGAGGTTGTTTCACAGCTCCATGTTGGCACCTCACAACTATGTGTCACTCCAACTCTATGTGATTTGACACCCTCTTCTGGCTTCTCCAGGTACCTATACACATGCGGCGTATACCCATGCAGACATATATACACACACGTGAATACATTTAAAAATAGAAAGAAAAAGAGAAGTTCAATGTGTTTATTTCCCCCACTCTCTTATTGTCGTCTCTTGTGGCCCCAGGTGGCCTCTAAACTCTTCGGATTATTGTTATGGGTGTAAGCCACTGCACCTAGCTGAAATTTATTAGTTTATATTTCTTAAAGCTGAGAAATGTTTTTTTCTGACTAAAGCATTTTGAACAATTTTCTCTAGGATCTACTGCAATGCAGCCGGTTCCTGGCAACAACCAAAGGCAATTCATTTTTTGGCCTCAGAAGCTCTTTTTAAAATTGTATCAAGCTATGATGCATCAAAACCAGAGTGTTTATTAGAAATAGGAAGCAGGTAGCATAAACAGATGAGAATGAAACAAAGTCTTTAGGCAAACTGTGCTTCCTTGTGCTAACTAATAATTCTAATGATAAATAAGGTATTTTAAAAAACATACTCATCACATGGTCACAAACAAAAATAGTCCTGGAAACAGCATTCCTAGGCAAATCACATCTTATATCTTCTTTAATTCCTTAAATAATTTCTTGGAAGATTTTTGAAACAGTGGTGTTTTAAAATAATATCCACCTCCTCTTTTGCTTTTCTTTGTGTGTCTGCCAACTTTTAAGTAGCTTTTTTTTTTAATGACAAAATTAATCAACAGGGTCACTGAGAGCCCTGTAGTGGGGTGATGTTCTTTTCCAGCACACTGCAGTCATCTAGAGCTCTCCTTCCCTTCCATCTCACCCTTCCACCCTCCTGCTGTTTTATATATGCATTTATTTTCTTGTCCTTTCCTTAGAATACCAGCCTGAGGTAAAATAAGATTAATCTCTGCAGAGTTTGTTGTGGTTAGTATTAGGAAAACATTAATTTCATCCTTTCACCTTCAGTTCTTTACTCTGTTACTATTTCTCCACCCCAAACACAAACTAGTCATTTATAAAATTGGGATGCAAACAAGTCATTTTAATTAATTCTAATAAACCAAGATTTATGGGTATTTCTTAACCCACTATTATACCCCACTCAGAAGTATGTCTCTCCTTTAGGTTGATCATTATCAAAATGCTATGCCTCCTTCAAAGGGCACCTAATTCCACTTTCTTAAATCTACTTATGCTTTGCAGAATCCTAACTAGAGTCTCCATCTTTACTCTGAGGCATCAAGTCTCTTCAAGTCAATGCCAATATCTCGTTTATCTTGTCTCTGTACAGGAATGGTGTTATCTCTTGTTGGTGTAACCCATTGCCAATCTGAGGCTAGCAGGTGCCAATGATTTCATAAAGAAGCAGCCCACAGCAGCTGGAATAACTTCTTTTTGAAGGGCATCAGGAATAGTGATGAGCCAATTTCCCGAACATCCACTTTACTACACAATTGTCTTCATGCCAGGAGTGTTACAGCAGTCGGCTGGAAATTTGCTATGCATATTAAGTCAAAGCTGATAGCCAGATTCTATTTCAGCATACAAGTTATGACATGTTGTAAGTGAGTCTGAGAATCTAAGCAAGCAGAAGAAGGAAGCAAATGTTTTTCAATCTCTTAGTCCCTCGAAAATGATCAGGGACTAAGATAATGTATCACCTGATGACACTGATAATGAAATTGTGTAAGGATTTTTCTGAAGGTCAACAGATTGTGCTTGTTGTTGTATAATAATTGTCATGTTTATGTGTGTGACATAATTTAAGAATATGTACGCGTTCATAAAAACCTGAAAAATAAGCAAGAATTCTAAATTAGTTTATAACTGAACTGTAGGTATAATTTGTTTGTGTGCTATATGGGTTCATCACCTATCAATAAACGGCCTATTGGCCCACAGCTGAGACAGGAAATATGAGGGAGGAGTTCTGGTAAAGAGAGTGAATGCCGAGATAGCTGTATTGGCCTAGGCTTCTTCTGTAAATATAAGGACTCAGAGTCATTATTTCCAGGAACAAGAGCATGGGTTACAGAAAAGCCCCTTCAACACTGAACTATGTTAATACCACACACACACACACACACACACACACACATATGTAATTACTTCTTTTAACAAAAAGATTCATCTTAAAATGATTGTATCTTTAAACTACAGAATACCCTTAGTGCAAATACATATTTTAAAAACTAGTTACCCATAATGCCAGAACCTCAGGAAGTTAGAGAACTGTTGATTGAAAATCCCCAATTTAATGTTTGACCAGCCAACTTGACCTAAGGAAAAAAAAAACCCTAACTTCCAGGTTGTATGTTATGAATATGCAGTTTAAGTGGAATGTTGCCAATTATAAGCTATTTTGAATGTAATTATTGAGAAAGTAGATGAAGTGAGCTGGTGCTTTTCTCACTCCTTCCTTATGGGCGAAATCTTATTTTCAAGCATGATTGAGAAAGATTGCTGCACCTCCTATTCTCAGAGAATTCCACAGAGACTGTTTTTTTTTTTCTTTTAATACATTTTAAATTAAAAAAAAAAAATAATTACATCGCTTTCCCCTTCCATTTCCTCCTTCTAGCCCCTCACGGGTAATGAAGTTTCTAGGGGAGCATAACCAAATAATTTTGCCTTTAATTTACTTTTTATAAATGTATAAGATTATGTAATAAAATTCTGTGTGAATACATAAAAAAATCTCCTTTTAAAATTAAAAATAATCTGGCAGCATAGCTTCAGACTTTAATGAAAAGTATTTTATTTTCAGTGCCTAACATAATTGTGCATCTATAATTGATAACATCTTAGAGTTAATTAAATGTGATATTTCTAGCCGACACTGTTGCTAGGAGACGAGTGTGTGAGATAGATTTGTACACCAAAGCCTACCTGTGCTAGTTCCCTTTCTTGTTGCTTTGGCCAGATACTTAACAAGAAGCAGCATGAAGAAGGTAAGGCACAGTCTGCTTCACAATTAGAGGAGATACTTTTCTTCACGGTAAGGGAGGCACCGGGGTAGGAGCAGGAGACTGGCTCTTCACATTGCATCTGCCTTCAGGAAGCAGGGAGTGAACGGGGAGTGGAGAGCCGGTCTGTCAATCCTTAAGGCCCGCCCTCAGTAACTCACTTCCTCCCGCAAGGCCAGCCTCCCAAAGTTTCTATAGGCTTCTTAAGCAGAGACATCAACCTAGGACCAAATGTGCAACCTTTGGAGCTTATGGAGAGACAAAAAGGTTTTTAAAAAATGGAATACTCTGGGTCTATGCAATATGTGTTGGTTATAAATGAAGTCATTGTTAGTAAGAGTGCCATAATTAGACATTTTCTGGTAAAGCTATAGCCAGTAATGTTACAGAACCAGCTCAGGATCTCAAACCTACTAGTAGGAAAAGCCAACTTTTACTTTACTGATGAAAATTTTTGACAATTTTCTCAGAAAAAAATCGAAGACTCATTGAGGCAACAGTATTGATTTGACCGTTTGGTTTCAAGTAATTAATACCTATCAAAAACATTTAGCTTACTGTCAAAGAAGAAAAAAAATCAGTTTAATTCCTAAAAATGATGAATTTAATTAATTGAAGAAACAAATGCATATGGTCAACTATATACAACAATATAGAAAGCCAAAATGCCTTGCTATTATTCTTTGATGTACTTTAAAATTTTAAGATTATCAAATATCTAAGGATACAAAATAACAGTTAAATAATATATTGATAACTGTGCTAAGTAGTTAATTTCATATTGTGAGAAGCAATATATACCTTATATACTAAATATAGTATTTGGTTGATCCAACAATGGCATCTCAAATCAATAGTAAGTCCCTTCAGGCTAGATCACTAAGCTATGGTTTTTGTTTTGTTTTGTTGTTTGCTTTTGTTTTCTAATTTCACATAATTCAATGGTTTTCATATTAAACATAGGAGTTTCTTACACGTGCAATCCCAGAATTTAGGAAACTAAAGCTGGAAATTCATGAGGTATAGGCTGTGTAGTGAGATTCTCTCTCAAAAAAACCTATTTGCACATTTTTAAAAAATGTAAAACTGACCCTTTCCAAATTCAACCTAATGTTAGAATTCTGTGTTTGCATACATAGGATGTTTATTGTGGTTTTATATAAATATTTCTCTACTGACTATCCTGGTGCATTGACCAGAATTTTTATTCATACATGATTTATGAAAAACGAATTGAAAATCAGTTTTTACTTTCAGTTTAAATATTTTATCATCTTGAAAACAACACAGCAATTCAGGGTTATTAATTACTCCCTAACATACGAATGTTCTTGAATCCATGGAAAACTGTCTTTAAACTCTTATTTTTAATTAAAATATAATTAGATCATTTTTCTTCTCCTTTGTCTGCCTCTAGCACCTCTCATGTCCTCCTTCATGTCCTCCAAATGCAAGGCCCCCTTTTCTTTAAGCAGAACTGTAACACACACCCATCCACACCTCCATGTCCACTATGGTGTCACTGTTGAGCTATTATTTATTCCTTCCCTGTCCTATCTAGAAAACACAATCTTGCGATAGATTTCCCAGTCCTGTGACTCTTAAATCTGTCTGTCTACTTCCTCTCCCATAATGCTCCAGCTTTAGGCATACGGATTGTTGCAGATAGATGTACAAATTGGGGTTTGGCATCCCACGATCAGTTATTCTCTGTACTTTGACCAGTTGGGGTGTTTTGAAATGGTCTGTCTTTCAAGGAGCTTCTTTGATGATGAACCAGAGCTACAAGTTTTTGTAGTTATAAGGATAGGTATCTATATTGGTTTAGGGGAATTAGATTGGTTCTGGGAAAATGGCACTAGTAGGTTTCTCCTCTATGTTCCATGCCCTCACTAGCCACTAGCATTATGTAAATTTAAAGTACCAGGCACCGGGTCCTTCAGCTGAGTGGACCTTAAATCCAAGTAGATAGCTGTTGATTAGCGCAAAGAGCTGAGTGGTGCCGCTATTACATCGTTAGGGATATCTTGCCATGCCGTTCACTGTTACGATTCATATGCATTACGGCCGGGTAAGACTATTGATTGCTTCCCTCCCTTGGCAGTTTGCATAGTATCTTCTGGCTGCTAAAGAAACTATTCTTCAGGGAAGTGGCGGTTGGGTCTGATACAGCTCAGATCCTCTGGTCCTGTGTTCAAGGTATGTGTTTCTTTGGCAATAGGGACTCGGCTTCCGCTTCTGGGAGGCAATCAACGGTCACAGCTTTTATGACCTGGTGGGGGGGGGTGGTCT
This sequence comes from Acomys russatus, assembly GCF_903995435.1. Taxonomy (NCBI): domain Eukaryota; kingdom Metazoa; phylum Chordata; class Mammalia; order Rodentia; family Muridae; genus Acomys; species Acomys russatus. The sequence continues at coordinate 34,963,421 of NC_067148.1, read as the reverse complement.
CTTGGAGTCCCCCGACCAACAGATGATGAGGATGTTTCTCATTCGGTACTAGGGTTTTTGTTAGTAAGCCTTTGGATCTTGGAGGTTGGCATAATCGTTCCAAGGGGGGAGGGAGAGAGAGGGAGGGAGGAGAGAGAGAGAGGGAGGGAGGAGAGAGAGAGAGAGGGAGGGAGGAGAGAGAGAGGGGAGGGGGGCTGGGAGCTCTTTTGCCAGCCAGTCTGGCCTAATCAGCGAAGCCACATTCAATGGGAGACTCTATCTCAAAAACTAAGGTAGAGGACAATTGGGGACGATACCTGACATCAACCTCTGCTCACTGTGTGAGCATGTAAACACACACACACACACACACACACACACACACACACACACGTGATGTCACAATGGTGTGGGAGCAAAAAGAGTGCTAAATAATCTAGTGAGTGGAGTAAAATTAGTTATAGCCAAAGAATACACTAAATACCCGTGTGTTGACACTGTTATAAATAAATAGTTGGCTGAATAAATAAATAAATACATGTAATTGATATATACAATCAGCGAATATGTGTAAAAGAGAATGAAAAAATAGGAAGACGACAGAGGATTCTTCAATGAATGTTAAAATTCATGGACAAAACTTCAAGGAAACAAAATATTTGCATGCCCTCAAAATATATCTTAATCACTATGATTTTTTTTAACATACAACCACAAGACTTTGCCTTTCTTTGGTCCAGAATGTAGAACTTAACATTTCCTTTCTTTGAAAATGGGCTGGAATTAGCAGTTCATTGCTAATGACTACAATTTAGAAAGGCAAAAATCAGTGGCTTTATTGTGGTAAAACTGGAAGGCACCATTCTAGCCAAGGGACAATGGTTAATTTTAAACACACACACACACACACACACACACTCACACACACACACACACACACACACACACTCACACACACACTCAACGAGTCAACCCTTGACAGGCTGCACTAAAACTGTCTCATTAGCTTTGCATGTTCCTGTTAAAAAGCGGTGCCCTCTGTTTTATAAATTTGAAGCACTTGGTGAAAACAAAACGACTGAAGAATAGTCTGCAAACCACACTTCCTTTCTTCTTTTATGCATCAAGGTCAGAAATGATGAAGAGAGACAGAGGCTGCCACAAACAGAGGAGGCAAAGGAGACAAGACAGACACCTAACAGCATATGGTGTTCTAGGCTGGGGATTGGAGCAGAAAGAAAAAAGAAAAGAAAAGAAAAGAAAAGAAAAGAAAAGAAAAGAAAAGGCTCTGGTGTGAAAACAGGAGAGCACTGAATAAAATGTACATGCTACCAACCCTGAAACCATTTCATCTATATAATTTAGATAGTAGAATTACACCCACATTGGTGTCTTGGTTTTGATCATTGTACCTTAGTTATGTAAGAAGTGAACTTAATGAGACTTGAGCCTAAGGGAAAATGACATCTCTGTACTCCTGCAACTTTTCCATTATTTCCAAGCAAATGCCACACTGAAAACCCAAAACTGTAAAATATACTTAGACAAAGGCTTATAAACAAATGTCTGTAGCAACCTCTCTCTCTTGTGGTGTTATTTTGCAAATGGAACAAACTCTAGCACTCATTACCAATTGCATGAGTTGTATTCAAACAACATTCTGTTGGTTCCTAGCCTCTGGTCAAGATCAGCTAAGTATAAATTGAACCCTCTATATCAAGGAGAAGTGAAATATAATAGTCATCAAAATGTAATCATTGGCAATCCTAATGTTAGGGAAATTAGAATAAGAAAAGCTAGCCTTGGTGGAGCAGGGAGGTGTAGGGTGGGATGAGGGTTAGTAATCAGGCAGCGGTACAAGCCATCTCAAAAGCCCTGAGGATCATAGGAAAATAGAAAACCTTAGCACCACCCTAAAATACGTCGCTGTCATTAGAAGCACGTCATTACCATCAGAGCACATCACTGCTAGCCGCCAGGATTCAGGTCCCCCTACCTTCCCTGTGCACTTTCTGCGCATGCGCCAGGTCACTTTATAAAAGGGGCTCACCCTATCCTTGCTTTCTCTCTTCCTTGTGTCTCCCCAGAGACCACTTCTGTATACCCCTTCCAATGAAGCCTCCTACGTGGGTCTGCCGCTTGGTGTGATTTGTTTATCTATTACGTGGTTATGCCTTGCGACCTCTAACAATGAGAATACCAAGTAAGAAAAGCTTTCTTAAGGGAAGTATTGAATGTATTTATACACAGGGTTGGGAATAAGTTCCCCAAGTATCTACATATGGGAGCTCTCTAAACTCTAAATTTAAAATGTACACTAAAATGTACATTAAAAAAGAAAACTCCATCTCTTTTCTTCCTAACTCAATCAATTCTATTTAAATACCAAGAAACAAATGCTCATCAATACACTTGATGGTACACACTTTGCTCTTTTTGTGAGGTGGGAGAGCACAGCCATAGTTATGATACACACGTGGGCTCCGGCATCCATTTTTCCATATTGTGTGGCTGCAGAACGATTTTGTAAGTTAAAGCCTTCTGCCACCTCAGTGCTGTGGGCCACGGCCATCTGTCCACACAACTGTTCTGACTGACTTCCCTGTGCCTCTCTTCAGCCTGACACAAAATCAGCACTTATCGATGTGTATCAGGTAGTGACACAAAATAATTGCTCTTCTCTTCTTAGTTACACCTTAAACATCTTGATACTAATTCTCATTTAAAGTTTTAACTGTGATAAACAATTTTATTTGGAGTATTGCTGAGGTAATGAGTCAGAACTCTAGTCATCTGCAAATAAAAAGTTTTGATCCTCCTAAATTTGTTATATATATGGGTGTGTGTGTGTGTGTGTGTGTAATTTGTCTGTGATGCATTTATTGTGTATGTATGCACACATACATGCAAGTGGACTTACACATGGCCATGTGTGTTTCATGCTTGCCATGCACCTATGGAAGCCAGAGTAGCCTTCTCCTCCTGCCTTGTGGGTCCACAGGATCGAATGCAGATGGTCAGACTCCTTTACCCTCTGAGCCACCTTCCACCTCTACAGTTTGCATTTAGTAAAGTGTGCTTTAGTAATAGGACACTAGGTTGGTTCAGAAAAACATTAGGAAAACACATGAAACTCAACATCTGACTTTTCTTCCAACTTGGTGGTTTTAGTCAAGGCCTCATGTGGGCAGGTTGGCTTCAGACTCACTGTCTAAGTTGAAATGCAAAGCAGAGAGATGATATCTAAGCCTCATTTGGAAGCTGAAGTTAACAGGCAACAGGTCTGACAACTAGGTATGCATAGAATAAGCCAACCACAATGAACAGCCTGCAAATTATGAGGCAAATGCTCCGACCCTTCCAGTTTTCATGGCATGCTGCATTCCTGGGTGATAGATGGTTAAGATTCCCATAGGGCTGATGAGTTCTGGAAGGTGCTACACATGAGACTGAGTAAGAACTGCCATCACTCTTACTCAGCTTCTAACCCTATGTACTACACAACCAACCAGCCAGAAAGAGATGCTTTGACTGTGATAAACAATTTTATTTGGAATATTGCTGAGAACTCTAAGCCAGAAAGAGATATGCTATCATGGATGTAGTGGGGCCAAGTGTATTATGGCGGCCACTATGTCCTCAAGAAAAGGGTCAGGGGGAAGGAAGAGCTGTCAGAGACCACACTAGCTAACTGTCTGACACAACCCACACAGTATATTTTCTAGACTCTCCCTATAACATCTGCTAAAATTTATTTCTAGCTCCTAGTGTGCCTATCAAATATGGCCTTTTAACTGTGAAGTCTCAGAAGTCATGTTAAGGAAGAAAATTTGAACGTCTAGAAGTTAAGGATCTGACTTTAGGGCCAAGTGTTTATGCAATATTTTAGTGAGTATGTGTGCATGGGTGTGTGCGCACGCATATGCATGTGTGTTAGTTGTATGTGTGTCTTATGTATATACACATGTACCTTCCCACTGAACTGCATCACCAGCAATTACTTTAATAAATGCTTTCACTCATTTATTTTAAAGAGAATTGAACTGGCAGACATGAGCTACAGTTTAAATCCGTATCCTAGCACTTGCCAGGGCAACTCAGAAAAGTTGTTTTTCTTTGTTGAGCCTCAAATCACCTAGGGTGATGATAGTAGACACTGCAATGTCTTTAATTATTGAGTGAGTTAAGACATAAAATTACTTAAAATTTGGTGTCTGACTGTGTAAGAATTTGTTATTCTTGTGACACATAGTCTGTGAGGGTAGCTCTAATTACTATTTTGAATGACAATCTCTGAGCTTGACTATTATAACTTTAAATCCAGTATTCTTTCCACTTGATTTATTGGGCAACAAAACAGAAATGAAACCTCAATCAATGGAAAAGAGAGACTGCAAAATCCAAACATAACCGCCATTCTTTGGCAGAGCAAGTCTCCCCATACCTCAGTGCTCAATGCCTTTAGATACTTAGTAAAACTTCGTGCAAAACCTTTATCTTAAATGTTTTTTATTAAAGAAAGCCCAAGTCTGTCATAGAGCCTCATTTGTCAATATGAGACCAGCTATGTTTTTTTTTAATTGTATTACAAGCATTTGCTGACGCATTATTTTGTTCTTTATGGTACCTAAAATAAAAATCAGAGATTCAAAGATATTTTGTTTACATGCTAATATTGTAAAGTGGGATTCTGGCATTCCTTGCTCCAATTAAAAGTGACCTGGAATTGTGGGCTGGCTGGAATGCTCCTTATCTGATTGACAGAAGAAAGTCTTACTTCTTCTAAGTACATCTTAGGTTACTCAGCTCAGCTCACTGACTCACAGACTGGGCAAGAAACCAACAACTTGGGATGAAGCTGAAAGTACTGACAACGACATCATCCTTGATCAGGTCCATGATCCATCACAATTATAACCATCCAGGCAGTAATGAATATGTTCTAGAGATACAGTTGAGTTTCCCTTTCTTTGACTATTACGCTAATGAAACACAACCCAAGAAATTGAAGTTTCTCTAGTAATCTCATGCTGAGAGAAGGAAAAGGCTGATGTCTAGTGTCACACAGAAGACACTTGTCTCTAGGAAGATAGCTCATAGATTGGTAACAACTTTTCAGGCCACCTTGCAGAAGAGAGCAGAGGCAATACAATTATAGGTTGGTGATGTGTTGGACTACATTTTGAACAACACTGATTAGTTATGCATACGTCTTACATTCTAATATCCTGACTCAAAGATAGACTTGGGGGTGATGTCACCGGGTCTCTTTCTTCTTCTTTCCAAAGTAGCCATATTCAATAAATCTCTCCCTCTCTCTCTCCCTCTCCCCCTCTCTCCATCCCCCCTTCTCTCTCTTTATTCGGGCTATTGAGTATTATGGCCAAGCCTAACTTGTTATGGTAGCCAGGGTTGTGAATGACACTAACAATCCAGTAAAGACATGTCTTCACAGTGATTACAAATCATGGTTAAAGAATTGTTATTTGTTTTGAAATTAAGACAAGTCTTATTATTTTTACTTTTCCATGTTCACATGTGTGTGTGTGTGCATGTGTATATATGTTTGTATGTGTGGGAGCATATAATGGAGGATGTGCATATACATGTGTGCATGTCCATGCACATGGAAGCTCAAGTTCAATGCTGATAATTATACTCAAATGCTCTTCCTTTTATACACCATGAGGACAATTAGATTTTACATACTATTTTTTGAAGTTGTTTTCAAAATTGCATACCTGGTGAAAATATTGCAAGAGGAAAAAATGTGTAGCATGAATTATGGACAAAAAGCCACAAGTGTCCGTTTCACAGTTTGTGATCTTTCATGTTGTAAATGTATTATTGTCAAGCTGTGGATGCCACAAATTGAAAGGACAAAGACAAGAGTCACTAGGACAAGTAAAAGCACACTAAGTCCAGGATAACATAAAGCTCTCCAAGAGTTTGTCAGTTGTCTACTGCTGTAAACCTCTCATCCATGCCCATGCACACACACACTAGCATCCTGACTTGTAGTATCTCCATATTAAATTCCACTCATCTGGCACTGTATCCATTTATCCACTGCCCATGCGCTGACATACCTTGACACTTTTCAGGCTAAATCATAGCATGAGAGAAAGTCTTGGAGTTGGCTTGGACTCCAGTGCTAAGCATGATACCAATACTGAACTAATTTGCATAGCAAGTGTTGAGAGAAGGGTATGCCTTGCTCTAAGAATGGCATGCTGTACAGATAAGTAAAATTTCAAACTGTGCCTTAGCTTGAAAGACTCAATTTTTTGAGTAGCATTTGACTCCGTCTTGAGGATAGAGAATGAGTCTGTTACTGGATGGAGACATGAACAGCCCCATCTGTTGAGTGCCACCCACCTACTATAGACCAATAAAAGACTTATTCTTAGGGGAAGAAACTGTGTCATCCTATACATTTATCAAAGCAAATTGGGACTTTATACATAAATGGATTTATTAAAAACTCACCAGAGTAATCAGGCTGCGAAGTTATCAGACATACCAGCCTGAAGGAAGAGCTCAGCTTCTTCACCAAGACCACATCAAGAAGGCACACTCACCATGGCACCTGCAAGAGCCCACTGGCCTGTCGTCCAACCAACTGGTAGGCGTGCCAAGGGACCAAGGGTCAGAGAACTCACAGTGTTCTCGGGAGCTTCAGCACTGCTTGATTCACACCATTTCAGCGGCTTATTTGGATTGTCATCTGTCCATCTGCCCATCTGTCTATCTAGAGCTGCCAATTATTCATCTGTCAGTTCATTTGCGTGCTCCAAACTCTGCCCTTCACTTCACCACAACCAATAGATCTCTAATGGGATTAGTTATGTGACCTCTCCCTACCCCAAACCAAACCAACACACACACACACACACACACACACACACGCACACATCACACACACACACACACACACACACCCACACACACATTAATGAATACACTAACACACACACAGTGTAATGTAAAATATGCTATCTGAAAGTTGTTATAAGAAATTTAGATTGAACTGGTAAGATGCCTTAACAATTAAAAGCAGAGAGTGGTCTTGCTGAGGATCCAAGGTCAGTTCCCAGCACCAATACAAAACTGATAATAAATCCAGCTCCAGGGGTATCCAATGCCTCTGGCCTCTGCAGGTACCTGTACCCATGTACTCCTACACACATAGAAACAGACACAAATAATGAAAATTATATCCTTTGAAAAATCACACCTAAGGCTCAGGCAACATTGCAGAAGAGGGGATGGAAAGATTGTAAGAGCCAGAAAATCAGGGAGTTTGCTGTGAGGTCCTGTCTCCTAGGAATATCAGCAACTACACTCATAAAACCTCACCAACATGTTTACCTAAACACGAGTTGCACAGAGATGGGCATGGAGAGAAAGCCCACAAGGCCTCGACCCTACACAAAGAACTGGAGAGCAGAGCTGGAGAGCAGGAGTAGTAAGTAGTCTTCCTTGGGGAAGACCACACAAATTGGTTAAGCAATAAAAAGTTGACCAGCCCTGAAAGTAAACATACAAGTAACATTATACAGACTAAACAGGTGATATTTATGTATGTAGAAATATACATGTATATAGATATGATTACACACACACACACACATACATACACACACACACACACACACACACACACATATATATAGTGCATATATGTATATAACAACAATAAATGGAAAAAGAGGCCATGGGTTTGAAAGGGAACAATTAAGGATATATGGTAGGACGGGATGGGGGAAATGATGTAGTTATATTGTAATCTCAAAAAAAAATTTTAAAAGAAAGAGTAAGAAAAAAAATTAAGACTGGAGTGGAGTAGCCTGTGTTTGCCTCAGCTGGCTATCAGTGAAAGCAGGACCACTTGACAAATTGCTGCCAGTGAAACCACCATGGCTTATGAACTCCAACAAAGTCTAACACTGTGGGAAGATACAAATGTGTTTAATCAATATTTGCAATATAGTTCTCAACCACATTGTGTATTACCAGCAAAATGAGAAGCAGCTTATTGCCATGGAAACATAAATGATATACAACACATCTTGTTGTGAGCTGTTAAGTAAAACATCTAGTGAATAAGAGTCACTGGTCAAGAAATAAAGAACAAGAGGTTATAGTGTACAGTCTCCTCCATAACAGTATGGACAGTGCTGACTGTCACTGAGATAGCCATGACTGTCTTCCAAATATTATATAATGGGTCAAAATAATTCTGCGTGTTCCAGGATACCCACATTACTTCGGAAGAACTCTCCAATCAATGCCTGTCAGCAGGAGGCTCCTTTCTAGAAGGCTTGTGGAATTCTTCACCTATTGGTTGAACTGTATGTTCACCAGGTGATGGACATGTCTTTATGAAAAGATGTTTGTTTCCGTGGGAAGTCATTGGGATTATTTGGAAAGATGACACCAAAGTGACTTTTTAAAATATATTTTATTAATTTATTCATATTACATCTCAATTGTTATCCCATCCCTTGTATCCTCCCATTCTTCCCTCCCTCCCATTTTCCCCTTACTCCCCTCCCCTATGACTGTGACTGAGGGGGACCTCCTCCCCCTGTATATGCTCATAGGGTATCAAGTCTCTTCTTGGTAGCCTGCTATCCTTCCTCTGAGTGCCACCAGGTCTCCCCATCCAGGGGAAGTGGTCAAATATGGGGCACCAGAGTTCGTCTGAAAGTCAGACCCACTCTCCACTCAACTGTGAAGAATGTCCTGTCCATTGGCTAGATCTGAGTAGGGGTTCGAAGTTTACTTCATGTATCGTCCATGACTTTTAAACTAATTGGTCAAATTAGGTGAGTCAAATACATTGAAATGCAAACAAAAATCATAAAACATATGCAATAACTGTGTGCATGTACTCAGTAAGCTTCACAGGCTTCTTAAGCTCTTGCTCTCCTAAAGTAAAACTGCAGAACAGGTGATTATTTTGAGATGTGCTTTAACAAGAAGACCGGATCCAGAGAAAGAAAGCTAGGATATAGGCACAATTTCAAATATTAATTGGTTAATGCTTACTCCCTAACCCATCAAATAAAAACTTATAAGGCACCATCACTTCTATATTTTCGAAGTAATAGCTTTTGTTGTATAATTTTTAATTATCTAGCCAATTATGAAAGAGAATAGGACTTTAACTCAAATATATTTGAGAAGATGTCCAAGTTATAAGGCCATATGGAAATTTAAAGTATACCCAACTACATCTGTGTTGCCAATACTTCACAGTTGATAACGGAATGATTCATCAACCAATGGTCTCTGCACCTGATTCTGAAGCAAAACAAACAATACTCTGTCCTGAAAGGCAACACAGAACTTCTGACCTCATGATGGGAAATACACCCCGTACTACCCGACCCTCCAAACCTTTATCACGAGTAACTAGCTCTTTTCTCTTTCCTCAACACTCAGTCTCTGAGGGAACACATTCAGAGAAATATTGCCATCTATGAGTATGTATAGGCTTTGAGATTTTTCAAAACTACTTTATTTGGAGTTCTTTAATGCTTACATCCCTCTTCCAACCCACCTACCCTGGATATGAGAGAAAAGAGGTTAATAGGAACAGGAGAAGTAGACCTTTTTAGACTCAGTTCCTTGCAGACTCATTAAACAACAACCCAGAAATTCCGCAAAGGTGAATCCGGACCAACAGCCAGAACCCAGATCCTCAAAGCATTCTCTGGAATGTCTCTCTTTAGGAACATCTCAAAGTGGAGCAATGAACAGCTAAACAATCAGAAAGGATGCAAAGACCAAAACAAAACCTCTTGTTTTGGGGCTCAAATATATATAAATATATATATATATATTCTCTCAGAGTCCTTACTATGATGTTTATCAATTGCCAAAGACCATGTTCCCTCAAGAGACAGATCCTCTTCCAGTGGACAAACACTACGTGTTCTCTCAAAAGTCTGTTTGCAACAGACAAACACTGCACACCCTCACACAAGTCTGCTTCACATCCCATACTTGAGATCAAACAAAGACATGTTGACATACACTACAGGTATGCACTCAGGTGTGTAAGAGTTTAGATATTTATGCACGTACTTGTATACACACATACCAAATATACTTGCACACACATACAAATCCCGCATACATACAATCATGTGTCTACAGAACACTGATCATGCCTCTCCCACGAACTTTGTTCCTATAAACTCAAATTACCAATTATGTGAAGCTCAGAAACAAAATTGCTTTAGACATTTCCATGCCTGGCTTGCACCTCCTCATACATATTCCATGGCAAGAGTTTCTCTAACTCTCCTCTTGCCCCACTTAAATACCTCGCAGAAGATCACAAGCGTATATAGCACCTGCATGTTAACATGCCCTACATTTTCAGAATGTGATGAATCTACTGATTAATTTGCACAATATTCTTGTGAACTGAATAATTATGATTTTCACGCTCCTTTTTTTCAAATGAGAGAGCTGAGCCTCAGTTAACACATCTGCTAACACGACACTAATGGAATTTAGTCCAGTGCTCTGATTTGTAGGGAGAAGACGACACAGAACAGATGAGAGGATAATACAATAAACAGCTGTTAGGTGCTGGTTACATGTACTGCAAATGACAAGGAAACGTCAGTCCGCTGTTAGTGTTACTACAGGCTAATGCAAAATGAAGAGAGATTTTTTTTTTAATTCTTTTATTTTTTTAATTAATTTATTCTTGTTACATCTCAATGTTTATCCCATCCCTTGTATCCTCCCATTCCTCCCCCCCCCATTTTCTCATTATTCCCCTCCCCTATGACTGTTCCTGAGGGGGATTACCTCCCCCTGTATATTCTCATAGGGTTTCAAGTCTTGAAGAGAGATTTTTGAAAATATTTTAGTAATTTATTCATATTACATCTCCATTGTTATCCCATCCCTTGTATCCTCCCATTCCTCCCTCCCTTCCTCTTTCCCCCTACTCCACTCCCCTATGACTGTGACTGAGAATGGATGGACAGGACATTCTCCACAGTTGAGTGGAGAGTAGGGACTGACTTTCACACCAACTGTGGGGCCCCATATTTGACTGCATCCCCTGGATGAAGAGGCCTGGTGGCACTCAGAGGAAGGATAGCAGGCTACCAAGAAGAGACTTGATACCCTAGAAGAGAGATGTTTTAACAGAGTGCCAGGACAGGAAGGAGGAGAAGAGACACATCACTGAAACAATTGTGAGGAAGCTCTTTGAAAAACAGTATTCTATTCAGAAGAAAAGATCAAAGGTATTGATAAGAGAACACTATGACACCCAGGTACAAAAACTATCTTTCAGACAAATAAAATCAGAACAGTTCTATAAGCCTCATAAAACCCATACACTTCCATAAGAAATTGTAGCACATACTTACCTCTTGGTGAATATCTTACATCTGAATTCTTCCATTTCCTTCACACCACTAGGGACCATTAAAGGAGTTACTATAGAGGAGTTGGTTATGGGATGTCATCTGCAGATTTTCAAGTAAGCACTGAGTCACTTTAAATAATTCGAACAACAGGTCAATAAAAAGAAGGAAATTATATCAAGGTGTAGCATGAAATGGAGACATCGTAGCAACCTTAAACTCTTGTGTTACAGATAGAATTAAGAACACTTGTTGCTTTTAAATGTATTTGACATTTTTCTTCATCAAGGGCTTTCCAAAATGCACCTTGCCTTTATTCCCCAGGACATTCAGAATTCACTTGGGACTAAATAATATACAGTGGTAAAAGCTCACTCACTATATTTCTATGACCAAACGATTAGTCATAGATGTTTAAAATGTACAAATTTGCATTTTTCCTGGAGATAGTCTCAATAAAAGTGGCAGTATAATTCTAACTCCCAATCTAGCCTCTATTTTTTAACTGTTTAACATTTTTTCTCTTCTTTTCTTTTCTTTCTTATTTTTTCTTTCTTTCTTTCTTATAATTTATTTGCATTACAGTCTGATTGTTTTCCCCTTGCTTTTATTTTCCAGTTACCACCCTCCCTCTTCTGCCCTACTCCCCTCCTCTAGACCTCTGATGGGGGGGGGAGGGACTTCCTCTCCCAGCATCAGATCACATTCTATCATGTGGTCTCATCAGGGTTGCCTGCATCCCCTTCCTCTGTGTACCCACAAGGCCACTCCGCCAAGGGGCAGTGATCAAATCCCCACACACATGGAGAATGAGCTAGCTGTCTGTCAACTACATCTGAACAGGGGGGTCTAGGTACTCTGTATTCATTGTCCTTGGTTGGTGCATCAGTTTGTGCAGGCTTCCTTGGGTCCAGATCCAGACAAATGAATGGAATAGAAAAGATCATCCTAAGTGAGGTAACCCAAACCCAGAAAGACAATGGATGGTATATACTCACTTATAAATGGCTATTTGTCCAACATAGAAGTACTCTGAGAAACTCCACCCAGCTGAAGTTTGGGACAGGTACTGAGACTTGCAGCTGGACCCTGCGCAGAGAGCTGAGAGTCAGATGGAAGAAGGGCGAAGATGGAAGGACCCAGAAGGGCCAGGAGCTCCACAGGGAGACTACCAGGGCCAATCTGGACTCTTGAGTTAAATAAAGGGTACAGAATTGATATCTACCTTTTTCCAAAATGAAACATAGACTAAGACTGAATAAAGTTTCTGTGGTGAGAACTCGTCAGTTATAGCATGGGCATCCTCGCCTCTGCCTCAGATTATAGATCTTATAATGTTTTAAGTAAGTTTACAATTTTGTGTTGGGCCACATCCTTAGTTCTCCAGGGACACATGTAGCTCATATGTTTTAGGCTGGACACCTTTGCGGGAACTTAGACCTTCTCAACAAAAGTTAGCTTTAAAATAGGCCTTAAAGGGGTTGGAGAGATGGCTCACATGCCAAGCACTCTTCCAGTTTCTGCAGAGCACTGAGTTCAGCACTCAGCATCTACATCAGGCAGTTCACAGCCACCCTACTATTCCATCCACAGGGAACCTGACATCCTCTTCTGGTCTCTGCAGGCACTCACACTCTTGTGTGCATACACACAGATACACAGACAGACAGACAGACAGACAGACAAACAGACACACACACACACAGAGCGAGAGAGAGAGGGAGAGAGAGACAGAGACAGAGACAGAGACACAGAGAGAATAATAAATATTAAAACGAATAAAATTAAGTTAAATAAGCCCCTTTAGATACAATATGCATTGTTAAGAGACACTGCCTAAATTTTTTAATCATATGAAATTTCTTAAATCATAAACTAATGTCAAATAATACTTAAACATGGCTTTTTATTTTTTTTTTTTCTCAAACATGGCATTTTAAACATTAACTGTCCCGTAGCCAATTTGGTCTGAGGCCTGATGTAGAAACTCAGTTTCCCTAACATATCTATATGTCTGAGGGTATAAGATAGGAATTGGGGATTAGATTGATGTTTACCAATGAGATAAAAGGAGCATGACAGCTAACACTGTCATGTATGTCCTCATGTCATTTGAGATGTCTTCTTAGATAATTTCTCTTATTCATGAAGGAAATCATTTTAATCTTCCAATTTGATTGACTTTCTCTTTTGACCAGATTCTAGCCAATGTCATCAATGACTGGACCAAAGTAAAGACTTTTCACTACTGAGGATGCTCTGCACTGTGATGCTGTGAGCATGGACTGACGGATGGTGTCAGACAGGGTGGTCGTGCCCTCTTCAGGTGCTCCTATCAATGCCTTGCCTCCTTGTGCATAGGCTTAGATGAGAAACTTAAGCCAGCTGTATCTCATGTTCCTCCTCTAGAAAGAGTGTGAGAATTATAATTACTTACCTCTCAGGGATGTTATAACACTAATTAATGTCTCAAAACTCCGTGAATAAAGCTCATCTCGCATGGATGTTAATTACTATTATTCAAATCATAGCCGTGAGGCCATTTGCAGCAGAAGGTGGTGGGCAGGTTTTCAACCTCCTTTCATAAAGGCCAAATGGCAATTAGTAAGGATTGTAGGGCTGAAAGGGGGCAGTTAAACAAGTGCTTATGATCATAAAGGCTTGGCATCTACAGCACTGTAGCTACAGGTGTCGACCGAGAACACGAAGGGCGCAGAGTCCTGAGGCTGAAAGTCATCAGTGAATCCCATGGTCTGTGGCAGTCCTTCATGAGCAAGACAATGCGTTTATGCCTAGTGGGATCCTGATGACACACCCAAAAGCTCTACATAATGACCTGGGCTTATCTGACAGTGTCCTTTTGTTCATTTTAAATACTGAAGCAACTTAAGATGCAATAGCTGATAAATCATTAGTGGTGTAGGAAAATGCCCAAATTAGAGAACTACATCATCTCACCCACCTGTCATGTTTCAGTTGAGCATGGTAAAACAGTACATTCCAATGACAATCACATAATTGATTTTTTTAAGGTTATTTTCTCACAAGTTCTATCATTGCATCCATGCCTTTTTGGCTTCTGCTCTGTGTCATATTTGGACTTAGCTGCAGTATAGCATGAGGAGGGCCGGCCTTCATCTCTCTGACAAACACACATAACAGACCTCCTCAAACATGTGAAGTAAATGATCTGCAATCTGAGGTAGTTCAGGTAGAGACATACAGGCCAGCACACTATTTCTATTTGAAGATCTCAGAATTCCTAATGCGATTCATTACTTACTTCCTATTTTGTGCTTTCCTGTAAGGTTCCTGTGAGAGGCCTTGAATGTTTTCCATTGACAAATGGATAGCAGTCTGATTTGAAATTATTACTCAACCATATTTGAGCAGCAGGGATAAGGGACCCAACCACAAAGCTTCACTGCTTGCTCTGAGATAAAGACTGGAAATTTATTATTATTATTATTATTATTATTATTATTGTTGTTGTTGTTGTTGTTGTTGTTGTTGTTTGTGAATTCAGGCATAAGTGTGTGTGCCAAGGTACATGTAGAGAGCTTGGAGGACAATATGAGGGGCTCTGAACTCTTTCCACCATGAGATTTGGGGATTGAATTCAGGTCATTAATTAGTCTTGCATGTCTAGCGTCCTTACCTGATAAAGCATCTTGCCCTTCTAGGACTAAAGTACCCTGTTGTCTTTTCTATCTGGATTTTATCTGCTGCTTATCTTTGCAGGGATCAGACCCAACATGAATTGAATTTCTACTACACCCCAGGCATAGCCATACCTAGTACGTTTGCTTTTCAGCAAAAGCAAGCAAGAAAAAAAAATGTCCCTCAGCATGTTTATCTTGGTTTTTTTTTTCTATAAATTTTAATTACATATTTATTTGTTTTGTATGGGGTGGTATGGATACACATATGCTATGTTGTAAATGTAGAGGTCAAGGGACAGCTTTCAGGAAATGTTTTGTCCTTATGCCCTGTTGGTCCTGTGGATGAAACTCAGGTTCTCAGTCCTGGCTGTGAGCCTTTGTATCTGCTGCCCTTATGCTATGGCATTCTTTTGGATGACAAAACTGAGTTTCAGATAAGTTAAGTAATGTCATAGGATATTTTACATGTCAATTAAGATGCCTTTGGTTGACAGTCTAGTCATCTTTCATCTGGTTCCCCTGGCCTCCCCTGACATCATAATTATTTACATGTCTCAGGAGGCTTTATGAAAGATGAGTATGCAGTCTCTTCACGAACCCCACCCCGTATCACAAGAGTCATCCAGGCACACCCAAGGCCAAAAGCAGGAGAAGCAAGAGGAGTAAGAGAATCAAATAGCACTAAGAAAAGTTACAAGAAGGTGAGAAATTAAACTAAAATATTTGGTGGCAGCAAATCACCACGGTCAGGAAAGGCAAAGGGCTTGACCTCTGGAAAACAAATATTTATAGAGACTCGGCTACATATTGCCCCTACTAAGTCTAGAGATAACATGATAGTCGATAGACTCAAGGAAGGATGCAACCACCGCCCCAAGAGACATCCAAGAAACAAGTTCCCAGGTAATCAATCATTTATAAGTGCAGAGGTTCTAAATGAATTTAAAAGTTCAGTTACCATAGTGTCTACTATGTATAAAACAAGCTGCTATTTCCCGCCCCCCAAAAGTCTCTTTTTTATTTGTTTGCTTTTTGTTTTTGTTTTCTGCCTCTATGGAAATGGAATTGTGGATATCAGTTACCCAGTATTTTCAGTTTTAGGCTTCCAGTGTATATTAAGGCTACATTATCAAATTAATTGGGAGCTACCATTACTAGGAATGAGTAGTAAACATAATGATACAGATACAACCTGGGAGGATGAGTTGGGATTACTATATCCATGGACCTTGCAATGTTCCCTGGTTGGTGTTGTTCTCCTCTTCCTCCTCCTCCTCCTCCTCTTCCTCCTCCTCCTCCTCCTCCTCCTCTACCTCCTCCTCCACCTCCTCCTCCTTTACCTCCTCCTCTACCTCCTCCTGTTTTTCCTCCTCCTCCTCCTTCTTTCAAGACAGGGTTTCTCTGTGTATCTGTGTAGCCCTGGCTGTCCTAGACTTGCTCTGTAGACCAAGCTGGCCTCAAACTCACGAATCCCCTCCTGTCTCTGCCTCTCTAGTGCTGGAATCAAAGACATACACCCTCACACCCGGCAGGGTCCCTGTTCTTAACTACTGAGCTTATCTCTCCAGCCCCATTTCATTTTTTAAATACTATCTTTTTTCACAGAAAGATTCTTAATGAAGTCCTTGTTAGTTGTTCAATATTTTTGACATAAGATCTAGTTGTGACATCTGACCAAGAACAAAGTGCCTACCTCTAAGATTAAAGGTAGAACAAAATAGCTAGGCATATGATGTAACACACCTTTAATCCCAACACTCAGGGAGGCAGGGGCAGGCAGATCTCTATGAGTTCGAGGCCAGCCTGGTCTATAAAGCAGGTCCAGGACAGCCAAGACTACATAGAGAAACCCTGTCTAGAAAAACAAAAATAAACACAAAAAAGAATAAAATCTGCAGGTTGATCTCAAGGACAACTTGAAAATCATCTCTGTAGCTATGAATCCTCTGGCCTAAAGGATTCTTCACATTTTAACTAGAAAACTATAGCTGCACATTAGTAGCAGCTGAGTCTTCTCTGTATGTATACATTACATCTTCCAGAATATTCTAATGGGTTTTGTAAAGGTCTCTGGAATTAAGCTGTCTTACTGCACTGCAGAATTGCATTATACAGAGCACAGTGCCTTGGGCCATTGGAAATTGCCGTAGAACCCCGACCTAATGAGATGTGATAGTAACTCCTAATCCAGGCCACACCTGACTGACCCCAGAAGTGAGTCAATAAAGTCCAACTCTCTGTCATGGAGCTTTCACAGCAGAGAATTGCTGCAGTGTATTGCAAAAGAAAACCTGGGTGTTTTACCAAAGTGGGTGTCACAGCTCTACAGTTTTCATAGACTGTTTCCATCTGTACCCTAATCTATGTAGTACACTTTCTTACTTACATATCCAATTCATATTTATTGTAAAAATGCAAAATAATTAGGATCTTCTTATTAAATGAATCATGAAGGATTTACAACTTTGACTTTTTCAAAAGGTTGAGGTAGAGTGTTGGAAAATGTTTTACTGAAGGATATCTGCTGACTCTACTTCTTTGATTTCTAGAATATGCAGCCTGCAGCTCTGTACTCAAAGGGCTGTCTTCCTCATTAGGTTATCAACCTCTAGTTTTCTTTAACTATTTTGCAGTTCCTAGTGATCTTCTACTTACTTTCAACCAAGTAGTCATAGGAGAGGTCTTGAAGATAAATACTCTGAGCAGTTGTTTCACGATCTTATTCACATTGATTAAACAGCAAATGCTGAATATCCCAGTTCAGAGTGTATCTTTCAAGTCATAATGGATCTTGCTACTGGAAGAAGACCAATGTATCTAATAAAATATTGTATCCTATGATGACTTAAATGGGCCTGTAGGAGAAGAAAATGATGAACTGAGCTACCTTTTCAGGACACTGAACACAGAGAAAAGAGCCACAGACTGACTATATAGTTAGTGGGAAACAAGAAACACCCCACCCATGCTTTGATTCTTCTTCAAAATACCCACAAAGGTATATATGGGATTTTAAAAATATTTTAAAGATGTATGTACTTTTATTTTTGTGCATTAGTGTGTGTGCCAACATGTATGTATGTGAGCCATGTGCACACACCGTTTGCAGAGGCCAGAGAGGCATGAGAATATTTGAGACTGGAGTCACACAAGGTTGGTATCTGACATGTGTGTCTTGGGGACCAAGCCATGGTCAATCTTTTGCTTATGCAACAAGAACACTTCATTATTTTCCTTCTTTCAAGCCCTAATGAACAGTATACTTCAAAACTGCAGGGGAAGACTTTGGAAAGCCCCAACCCATGGAAAGGGAATGAGGTTAAGTTCAGGCAACCCTTTAGAGGGCAAGGACTTCTTCACCAAAAATCAGAGCAATGGGACAAAATGCACAATAGAAAATGGTGGTAGTAACAGCTCATATTATTCAGAATTAGACACTTTCTTGCCCTGGTTTGTGTTTGCAGTTGTATGAGCATCAAAGAAGAGGAAAAATCCATAAAATGTACAGAAATGGAGAAAAAGGGTAGACATAAAATACAAACAGGTAATATAAGATAAATAATAGTTAATGGGCCTATGAAGATAATAGTGGTAAAAGAATAGCAAATGAGACTTAAAAAGCTAGATGCAAGAGTGTGATGAGTAACTGTGCAGAAGGAAAAATACCATCATGAGGCAGGGACTACAGGACTCAACTGCACATTTTCTAGACTCTCAAGAACTTAAGTTTGGACCACATGGCTAATCTTAGGCGTGGAAGTACAGTATCATTTGTAGGCTGACACAATTAAGAACTGCTGTTTGCCCCATACTTAGCGGCCATACGTTCCCAGATCACTGTAGTTCTAGAATATGAGGCAGGGTACATACTTGTCAAATTTTCTTACAGTTGTATTAAATAGGTGAAACTAATTTTGTAATATATTTTCATCGTCTACATCATTTAATAGATAATGAATATAAGATAATTTTAAGATGGTTTACAATATTGTGTCTGATTATGTCTAGTAAGTCCGGTCTCCATTTGAAATTTTAGTGCAACAGAATTCAGACTAGACCCTTCCCAGGTTCCTTATAAGTGCTCCACTGCCTTATACAACTCCTAGCTATCCCTTTGAGTAGCAAAGGTCTAGAATGTCTTGTTTTAGGATTAAACAGAGTTACTCCCACATTCTTGAAACTTTTTCATTAAGATAAAATCTTCCATGACATTAAGCAAGCCACAAAGATTTTAAAGTTCACTTGTTACTGGAGCCTAACCTAGAGCTATTTAATTAATTACAAATTCAAGGACAACTACAAGATTTTTGCCTCTCTCATAAGGTTGAAGATCTTCAGTATGGATACCCAAAATATTTCCTGTGATGGGGGAAACTGCATGGACTTATGTTGTTACTAAGAACAAGCTTTCTTACTACACAATAGGAACAGGTGTCTCACCATCAATGAAACATAAACAGACAGAGTTGACAACCCCAACAATACTGTTCAAACGACTCTACAAAACATAGCTCCAACACAAATGAAGCAACTTAGGAGTCCACACTCCTATTTGACTATTCAAAACTTAGATTTTGAGAAAATATAATTCATCTCAACACTAAGGTTACTTAGTTAATCTTTCTGAACTTTCATCTTTTCATTTACTGACTCGTCACCTTTGTCTTCTTATTTTCACCTTATTGGAGTCAACACGTGTCTGGCTCTCTGAGGAGCATCTGACAGATAAAGTGACAGGCAGAAAGGCTGGAAGGGAGGCAATGGGCACATGAGCATCCATCTACATTCTTAGCCTTACCTCTCCCTGTCCAGGTAAGCTGTCAAGATGACCATCATTTGAGAGCCACAGTTCAACACCCATGGGATTCCAATGTAGATGATCTGGACCACTTGATGGTCTTTGAGCTCTAATATAGCACTTATGTTGGTTATGTTGGCCTGGAGAAATGCCTGCCTGAATCTACTTAAAGGGGAGAATATTTGATTTATGTCATGGTTTCTGAGTATTCAGTCATGGCCACTTTTCCTTGCTCCCTTGAGCAGAATGCTTGGCAACAAGAGGACGGGACAGCAGCAGTTCTTCACTCCGTGGTGGAGGCAAATAGAGGGACCTCAAGAAGGGAGAAAGCCAAGACTCAGCCCCTGGAACACAACTATTGTATTTGTCTTACTCCAACTAGGCATCCCCTTCTTCCATCTTCTAATAATGCTATAGTATTGTTGATCCAATGAAGGATCAATAACTCATTGATGAAGCCAGAACCTTTACTTTTCATTTGTCTCTGCAAATGCCTTCATAAACACACTCAGGGTTGTACTTCCTTGACTTGGTAGCATTTCTTAATCTAATTAGGTTGACAAACAAAATTAACAATTATGGTTCAATCCACTGGGTCAACTATAGAAACTGTCTTCCTTGTGACTGAGAAGTGTTCTGAGGAAAGCTAGCGACTGGATCATGATTCAGGTTCATTTCTCTGGCCGGCCTGTGACCCAAATAAGAAAAATTTAAAATCCTGCCAGCACTAAATGGAAGATAAGGAGTGGACTGTGCCCTTTCTCATTTATAAATGCCACCACAAACAATGTTCTCCCATGTTCCTAAACTAAACCTTATCACAAACTCGTGTCAGAAAATAGTCACAAGTTTCCTGATTAAAATCTCACCCTGAGAACCTCCTTGACAGGTCTCCTGGGAACACCTACATACAGGGAGGATGAGTCAAGTCCCACCCACTTTGGTAATGAAGCGGTGGACAGGAGAGGTATAGTATACCTTGTACACACCTTTCTTCAAATTTCTCTGACTCTTCTCTCATACCATTTTACTGTACCTCAGCAGAGTGGAGCAAAACCAGTTTTTCTAGTTCTCATAATCTCTTTCCCAAAGGCCTTAATATGACACCTAGCCAGGTTTCCATTGAAAAGGCAATCTCTTTAGTTTTTTTTCTCCACTCCTTATAAATGTGTGTGTGTGTGTGTGTGTGTGTGTGTGTGTGTGTGTGTGTGTGTGTGTGTGTTTACTTATGGGAACAAGTGCTGCAAGTGGAGCAGTGATAAATGAGGAAGAATAAAATACATTTATTATTCCTTCACTCTGTGGATTGCCACTGACCAACACCTCTCTTCTCCATCTGGCTGCCATGTGATTTCTTGAGCCTTGCTGCAGATATAGCTGTTTCCACAGATCCACAAGGCAGGTGCACAGCAGTGTTCCTGAGGAAACCTTTTCTGCCAGGTTTTGTAAATAGATTTGAGAACAGCTTCCAGGAAATTGTAGTTGATGTCTCAAGGCTAGATTTGGCTGCCAGGCACCACAGACATTGAGTATGTGGCTGAAAGGGTATTTTTCTAAGATGAACTAAATCTTTTTTTTCTGAGATGAGCTAAATCTTGAGCTCCCAAGCAAATAATCCCGAGGAAGTAGAAAAGCTCCAGTTACCAAAGAATTGGAATCCTTGGTTTGCCTTTTAGGTCTTGTTCTCGTCCCAAGGCCCAAACACAACTCTGAGTCTAAATGGTTAAGAACTAGGAAGTAGAAGAATGGATAAAGAAACTGTGGTCCATTTACACTATGGAATACTACTCAGCTATGAAAAACAAGGAATTCCCGAAATTTGTGGACAAATGGTTTGAACTAGAAATGATCATAATGAGTGAGTTGACCCAGAAGAAGAAAGGCTCAAATGGTATATACTCACTTATATCTGCATATTAGCCCAAGGGGCATGTCCCATGAAAGTCTTCACTAACCAGGAAACTGGGACAGAGGGGAGGACATCCTACTGGGACTCTAGATGAGAGAAGCATGAGAGAATGGCAAAGTTGAAGGATCCAGAGGGTCCTAGAAACCTACAAGAAGAACATTATGATAGGCAGATTTGGGCCCAGGGGTCCCACTCAAACTATGGCACCAGCGAAGGACAATACAGGCCGTAAACTTTAAACTCCTACCCAGATATAGCCAATGAACAGTACATTCTCAACAGTTGAGTAGAGAGTGGGGTTTGACTTTCACACATACTTTGGTGCCTCATATTTGACCACGTCCCCTGAATGGGGAGACCTGGTGGCACTCAGAAGAAGGATAGCAGGTTACCAAGAATAGACTTGATATCCTATGAGCATATACACGGGGAGGAGGTCCCCCTCAGTCACAGTCATAGGGGAGGGGAGTAAGGGGAAAATGGGAGGGAGGAATGGGAGGATATAAGGGATGGGATAACCATTGAGATGTAATATGAATAAATTAATAAAATAAAATTAAAAATTAAAAAAAGAATTCACTGGAAAGGAGCACTGGGCACACTGGTCTCCAAATGTGCATGCATTTCTATTTTATAGAGTAAACAAAGAAATGGAAGAAGCTTTGAAAAAAAATAAAATAAAGTGAAAGTCACGTGGATGCGGATGAGTCCATTAGGTAGTTGCCTACGATATGCCGGTCCCTGGCTTCAAACTTCAGATAATGAAACAAACAAACTAAATGATGGAAATGAAAAGATGTGGCATAAACAGTTTATTCAGTTTCTTCCTAGATTCAAAATAAATACAGAGCTAAGGGCCAGAAAGGTAAAGCCTAAGTCCTCAATAAGAAAAATAAAATAGTAAAACATAGACTTTAACTATAGAGTCATATTCTTTTAAGACTTTTCATCTTCAAGTGCTTAGTAGTGAACATGAAGCAACTGACTGTTTAAAAGTGGTAGCTGCCAAGTGACAAATTGAAGCAGAATTATGGCCCATTAGCCAGAACCAACAAAATTGGAGGTGCAGTGTGATTTAATAAAGCAACAATGGTGGAAGAGATGCGATGTGCAAATGTTATCCAGTGAGGAGAAGAGTCAGGCTCTGAGGACCCTAAAAATCCAGGCTCAGCTACCCATCCTCAACAACTCCTGAAGGAGAGTGAGTAGGGAATGTGGCTACAGTGGAAGGAAGAGCAAATTGGTCCAACAACCATTTCCCCCATCCCCACTCTTGCTCAAGTTCACCCACTGGGTTAAGTTACCAGAACTTGAAGGTAAGTTACCAATAGACAGCAAGGCATGCATAAATTAGCAGTCCTGACCAAGGTGTGGCTCTTTGCATCACTGTCCTGGCTCTCCTATAGGAGAGTCTGACAAGACACAAATCTTTTTTCTAGGAGACACGGTTCCCGTTTGTTGCTATAAATGCTTTAGCCGTTCCTTATTCCAGGATGTGAGTCTAATCTCTTGAGGTCTATTGTTTCAATCGTCCAAAATGGGAGGGACACAGGTGTCTCTAAATTATTTTGACTCCTGCCAGGAGGCATAGCTACACAAAAACTAGGGCACATGGTACACAGCACAAGATTTTAAGGATCTCAGGAGCAATGAGACAACTGACTCACCAAAGTAGAAATTGAGCTTAAGCATTTTCTAGGCATTTCCTTCAGTATGTCTCATCTGAGCTTGGTGGCCATTCAGACATAATCAAAATCTACCTTTGCACATTATGAATATTGTGGAGGCTTCAGGGAGAATGACCCCATAGACTTGTGTGTTTGAATACTTGTTCTCCAGTCTGTTGAACTGTTTGGGAAGAGCTAAGAAGGTGCAGCTTTGTTGGAGAAGGGGTGTCACTAGGTGTAGGCTTTGAGGTGTCAAAACCCCACACTATATTAAGTCAGCTCTCTCTCTCTCTCCCTGTGCTTGTAGATCAAGGCAAAACTTTCAGCTACTGCTACAGTACCATGCCTACCTGCCTGCCTGCCTGCCTGCCATGCTCCCTACAATGATGCTCATAGACTCTAACCCTCTAGACCCAAAGGCCCCAAACTAAGTGATTTCTTTTACAAGTTAGCCTGGTAATGGTGCTTTATCACAGCAATTGGAAAACTACTTAGACAGATATTCTTTATAAATTATAGATTTCTATACAAACGCTATCATTATATCTGCTGAAAATAACCTTCAGTTTTCTATGGCATACCTTGTTGAGAAATATAAAGATATAAATTATATAAAAAATAAAGTGATTTAAGGTTGTGAATTTTTAGCTTTCCAACTATTGGGTTTATAAGACAGAGCAGCAATTTGGAAATTTTTCTTATAGGGATATGGACACTTTAGAAAACTTTCAGCTGCATCAAGGATGTTACTAGTATTCATACCATACTCCAAAATAAATGTTTGTCTTTCATCAGCATAAACACTGGGCAGACTTTTGACTACTGTTCCCTTACTTTTCTTTCTTTTTTTGTTTTGTTTTTTGTTTTGTTCTGTTTTTCAAGACAGGGTTTCTCTGTGTAGCCTTGGCTGTCCTGGACTCCCTTTGTAGACCAGGTTGGCCTTGAACTCACAGTGGTCCACCTGCCTCTGCCTCCCGAGTGCTGGGATTAAAGGCGTGTGCCACCACGCCTGGCTATGATCCCTTACTTTTCATTCTGATTATATCCTTCATGCATCCTCCTTAAATTACGTCCTGTTTAATTTTGAATATTTGGTACTTTTACTGCATTTATCTTTTTGTAACTCATTTTCCACAAACCATTACACAGCACCAACTGTGTTGGATATAGAGTATTCAGTAGGATATTCAGTATTTGTGCTGTAACTCCCAAAGATGTACAGAATGCTCTTATATGTGGATTACACATGTGTACATGTATAAGGGTATTTTGAGGCTCTGCTTCAAGGAATGAAAAGATGAGTGATAGATTATATACGTTGTCAAGTATTAGGAATGCTAACTTTTTCCCAGGTCACAGCAATAGTGTGTAAGAGTTCCAGCTGCCTTCTTTGCTTGCATTTGTGTTGCTCATTTTAATTTTGCAAGTCATTTTGCCCTCCTCCTGTCCCTCTGTCTCTTCTTCCCTCCTTTCTCCCTTCCCTCTTTACAATTTTCTCTGTGCACTCAACCAGTGACATAGATGTTGAGACGATCTTATAGGTATGTTTCCTAGGGTTGGGGGGAGAGGAACTGTTGGAGCTGGAAACGCTTTTCTTGCTTTTTAGAACAAGCATTCAAACTCCAGGCTGAGGCTACTGTTGACTTGGCAACCCTTAACAGCAGCATCCCCCAACACCCCCAGATTGCTTTAGCGTCATTGACTGCATGGAGTATTTAAAAGGTGACCTCTTGAAACAGTCGGTGTCAATGTCAAGCTGAGAATCTGCACCCACCACGCTTTAGAAGGAACACAAATAGATGGAATCTTTTACTAACCGACTGCAACCGCTGACTCCGCTGTTTCCATGGCAACTCATCCTGGGCAAGGTATTCTGAAGACACTTTATTTAATAAGTATCAAATTGCCACAGGGAGTCACTCGTCATGTCAGGCTGCCATATCCACAGCTGTAGAGATTATCCCTTGCTCCTCGGAAGAAAATAATCCTTCCTTGGATTTTGCGAGCTTCTGATATCTCTTGAGAGGAATGAAATCCTTGCGAAGGTTTTTCTTCATTTGCCTTTCTCGGACTTGATAAAGCATGATTTCATAACACCAACCAGGAGGACATGGGAGCTGCTGGCTCTATTCACTCTGCCTCCAGCGGCTACTTGTTCGGGCTGTCTGGGAATAATTAAACACTAAACTTCAGACAGCCCACGGTTTAGCGACTCCTGGATACTGCTGATATTAATACTTTAGCTGTGGGTTCTTGCTCTTTAAAGTGACAAAATTAGACTGGATTAATTTGCAGAATCTTTAAATTGCCAACTGAAAAACCCGATGCCATGTTTTGAATGTCAGCGAGTTGAATGTGGAGTTGACTTCCTCATCCAGGAGAGGGTCGAGAACAGAGGCAGAGCTGAAGGCCAAAGAGCTGAGCCGGTGCTGTGTCCGGAGGGGGGCGGTGCTATTAATTGGTTTTGCCTTCTACATGGTTTTCAATTTGAAGCAAGATGCCTCTGTCCTTTATAGCGCTGCCCACTGTGTGTTCATATGAGGGGGTTAGAAAGAGTCAGCCATCTCCTTTCTTTGCATGGCAGGGCACTATGTTAGATCTGAACTTCTCTATCCTGGCTCCCTTCATCATACCCCAGGCTCACACCTGCCTCCTTTTTTGAGATGACCGTGTCCAGTTTGTAAGAGGATAGTCCCTTGCCTGGAACCTCACAATCCGAAGTCTACTCTGACCCTTCTTGTGCTCTCTGCCTTACGTTCTTTAACTCCAGTTTCTACTCTTGAAAGAGGAATAAAAATGTATTTTTATTACAGAGTAGTGAAGAGTAGATACAACACTTCAGAGCATTAACAGTGTTTACTGTATTTTCAGAGCTCTATAAATATTAACAGTTATTACCCTGTCTTTTCAGATGCTTTCCTTGGGGTATCATTCAATGCACTAAAATGCTAATTTGCTCAATAATATGTTTTATTCCAAATTAAACAGTTCTTTGCTTGCTCAAATGTGTAATGCACCCAAGAATATTTTAGTCTTTGTGGAGAAGCCTATTGTAATGTACTATTTTTTGTTGTTGTTGTTATTTTAGGACCATTACAACAGGTAAAGCATACATCTAATGCAAAAGTTTATGTTTTTGAAATTTATTGTTTACATGTATGTCACTAACTATAAAAGTAGTAAAAATAAGGTTTTCCTATGTTTCTTTTAGACATGTTTTAAGACTATTTGGAGATAGTTTCTCCATATTCTGTCATTACAGTTTGGAGGTCTAGTTTTTTTGTTGTTGTTGTTTTGTTTTGTTTTGTTTTTTGAGACAGAGTTTCTCTGTGTAGCCTTGCCTGTCCTGAAACTCACTCTGTAGACCAAGCTGGCCCCTAACTCATAGATCCACCTGTCTCTGCTTCCCAAGTGCTGTGATTAAAGGTATACACCATCACAGTCAGGCTCCTTTTTAAAGGTTTTCTGTAAATTCAAATTAATAAGATTTTTTTTCTTCTTTCTCCACTTTCCTACACCCTTCATTCTTTCACTGTGCTTTTTCCCCTTTTGTAAGTTCTTCAGTTATTGGCTGTATTTAAAATTGTCCCAGGGTGACTTCAGCAATCTAAGTATTGGTAACTAGAAATGTTAGCTACCAAAGAACTGTCTCCCACAAATCACTAGCTACAGTATGTGTGCATTTATAAGGCATGTTAGTTATTCTTGATTTTTAAATGTATTTTAATGAATAGAATTGAATTGTTATTTAGTATATTTGCTAAGTAGATTTAAAAGAAAACTTTGGGAAGGTCAATGATTAGCACCATCAATTTTTCTGCATAGATAATGCATTTCTTTTAAGCAAATCTCAGCTGTATTTTTCCATCTTCATTAAAAGCAATCCAGCCAACTGCAGCAGGAATGCGGTGAGATATTTGGAAGGCTTTCTGCATTGCTGTGTCTGGTGAACCCTTACTCATCAGGCAGAAAGCTCTTTCTCTGAAGGTTTTAGGAACAGGATGCATCATAACTTCTCTGGGAGTGATGCCATCCTGAATTAAAAGGATGGACCACAATTGCCAGATCGCTTAACATCACCCCATCTCATCACATGCTTCTCAATCCTTCAATCCCTTCATTGAGGACTGGCCTACATAAAAGTAATGCCATCAAAAATGTGTCTCACTTGCCTTTCCCAAAACTGCAGAGTCACCCATCATATTACCTTACTCCTCCTTATTTGCTCCTTGCCAGTCAGCTGGTACCTCTCTGCTAAAGTCCGTGAGTCATCATTTACCATGACAAAAGTTAATTTCTCAAACACACACACACACAAAAAATGTGATTTTGTTGCATTCATACAGAGTAACTCTTTGTTGCCTTTCGTGTTGTCTTAAGGCAGGATCGCAGTGTGCAGCCAGGCTACCCAGTAACTTACTACTATCTCGCCTTAGCTTTCTGTGGCCCGAGATCCCAAGTGTGTGCCATCATATGAGCCACAGGACTTCTTGAGGAAGACATCCTTTCCCTGTTATGCAACAGGAGGAGTAGAGATAAGCAGTTGAATCCAAATGTGCTTCTCTTTGATCTTTGCACCCAAGTATTATTAAAATACTATCTGTTAGCATCTAAAAAGGAGCCGCACAATGGCTAACACGTCTGAGGACCATGATGAAGCCAGTAAAGAATGGCAAAGACACTTCCCAGGTCTCCTTAAATTACAGTAAGAAGCCATATTTATCCCTTGACCTGTCTGAGCCCAAGATTTCTCACCAAAGCAATGCATTTGTGCCGAGGAGAAAAGGCAGGTGCATGATAATCACAATCTTATGAAAAAGCAGCAGCGATATGTACTTCAGTAATTGACTCTGCCAGTCATTTCATGCATGACAAAAGTGGGTAGTCCTTCAAGTCTTAGTGCTCTCTTTCTCCACAAAGATTAAGAACCATAGGAAAAGGAAGATGGATGCTGTCTCCTTACACTGAATGGGTACTTTCAAATTGCTCATTGACTTTGTCAGCATTTATAAGGAATGAAAATACCTTAAATTAATGCAATAACAACAAACTAGTGGAATAAAGTGTCTTCAACTGTTTTTATGTGTTTTATTTGCCTGATAGTTCAAAATTAGATTATTCTGGGATATAACTCTTCAAAATCAATTGTGCAAATTCACTAATATAAAAATGAATGGTTTTCAAAGTATGTACATTTGGTTAGAATTCTAAGCACATATTTAAAACTATTAAAATGATGGGTGAATGCATATTAAATAATTTATAATTTGTTATCATTATTGAGTAATACAATAAGTATCTTACAATGAATTTAGCTGACTTTACTGTGGTATAGTAAGAATGCCACAAAATGATTATTATTGTTTTTATAAATCTGAATACCATGATTCTATTTATGGAAGAAGAAATGGAATTAGAGCCAGAGGGCATGGAGAACACCAGGTTTACAGGGGCCTCTGAATCAACTAAGCAAGGCCCATATGATCTCACAGAGACTCAAGTAGCAAACACAGGTCCTACATGGATCCACAACAGGTCCTCTATGTGTGCATTATGGTTATTAGCTTAGAATTTTATGAAACTCTTGACTATGATAACAAGTGAGTATCCAACTCTACTGCCTACTCTTGGGATGCTTTTTCTCTTGTTGGGTTGTAGTGTCCAACTTTGATATGAAGGTTTTGTCATTTTGTCATGTTCGGTTGTTATCACTTAGAAGCCTGTTCTTTTCTAATGGGAGACAGAAAGGGAGTGGATCTGGAGGGGAGGGAAAGTGGGGAGCAACTGGGAGGAGTGGAGGGAGGAAAACTATAATCCATATATATTGTGTGAGAAAAGAAACTATTTTTAATAGAAAGAAAAGACCGAGCTCAGCCAGGTTGAGTGGAGAGTGGGATATGACTTTCTTACGTACTCTGGTGCCTCACATTTGACCATGTCCCCTGGAGGGGGAGACCTGGTGGCACTCAGAGGAAGGACAGCAGGTTACCGAGAAGAGACTTGATACCCTATGAGCATATACAGGGGGAGGTAATCCCCCTCAGGAACAGTCATAGGGGAGGGGAATAAGGGGAAAATGGGAGGGAGGGAAGAATGGGAGGATACAAGGGATGGGATAAACCATTGAGATGTAACAAGAATAAATTAATAAAAAAAAAATTAAAAAAAAAGATGAACTGGAAAAAAAAAAAAAAGAAAAAAGAAAAGACCACGACTCCCCATTTTTTTCTGTTCTTTGATAAATATGTTCCATTACGGACTTTAACTTAGTAACTCCTAAACGCCCAACCAAGGATGCTGACTGGCGGTGAGTTGAAGCCTCCAAAACTGTGCACCAACATACATGGTGGTCTTTGTTAGACAATTGTTGAATTTCCCACAAAGAATAGAAAGCTGACTAACACAATAAAGCAACTAAAAGTTAAAATATATCTCAAGTTATACTACAGCAACACAAAGACATGCTAAATATACCTTTGCTTCACTCTCGGCTCTCACATCTGCTACTCCTCCTGCAGAATCTGCACATTAATCTTTTTTCTTTTCCTTTCTTTAAAACTTGTGTTCTCTTTGAAAAGTTCAAATATGTATTTTGACCATCGTCACACCCCAAACTCCTCCTGGATCCATCCCTACAGCCCTATCCTCTCCACTTCATGCCCTCTTTGCTCTCTTCTTTTTGTGAGATTATAATAAAATCACATCACTTTTTTCTCTTTCTCCAGCCTCCCCACCATTTACCCCATTTTGCTGTCCTTCAAATTCATGGCCTGTTTTTTCACCAACTGTTGTTACATGCACACATATCTATGTACTTACATATATTTTCCTAAATACACAAAGACAACTGGTTCAGTCTGTGTAATGGTATCTACATGTAGGTATTCAGGACTGGCCATTTGGTATTAGAAAATCAACTGGTGTGCTCTTCCCTGGAGAAGCACATCTTTCCTGTTCCCACTACTCCTTAGATGCTGGCAGTCTTTTGTGTAGAGTTGGAGACGTTGGGGGCTCTCCACTGTCATGTCCTCATTAAAAAACTAATAACAATGACACACACACGATTATAACAACCTATGGCATCCCGTGGGTGCTACCCAAACACTCTTTGATATAGGACCTGTCCTGGAGCAAGGTTGACTTACCAGAGGTCACATCCTTAGAGAAAACTGACTGGTCCTCTCTCGGCAGCTATCAAGTGCCAATAGCTCCTCAGCTAGGAGCGGGACTTCATGCTCAACACTCCGTGCTGGGACGTTGTCCAGCTTAAGCTCGCACAGGTCTTGTGCATACTGTCACAATGACCGAGTTCATCTGCACAACTGCCCCGTTGTTTCTGGAAAGCACTTTCAGTATACTCATCCAGCACATCTGACTCTTATGAACTTTCTAGCCCCTCATCTGCAATGATGCCTGAGCACTGGAAGGGGAGGGGTGATGTAGATGCCCCATTTAAAACTGAGCACCCCCATCACATGCTGGCGAGGATGTGGGGAGAGAGGAACACTCCTTCATTGCTGGTGGGAATGCAAACTAGTACAGCCACTTTGGAAATCTATCTGGTGCTATCTCAGAAAACTGGGAATAGGGCTTCCTCAAGACCCAGCTATTCCACTCCTTGGAATATACCCAGAAGATGCTCCAGCACACAACAAGGACATTTGCTCAACCATGTTCATAGCAGCCTTATTCATAATAGCCAGAACATGGAAACAGCCTAAGTGTCCCTCAGTAGAAGAGTGGATAAAGAAACTGTGGTACATACACACTATGGAACACTACTCAGCTATTAAAAACAAGGAATTCCTGAAATTTGTGGACAAATGGATTGAACTAGAAATGATCATAATGAGTGAGTTAATCCAGAAGCGGAAAGAGTCAAATGGTATATACTCACTTATATCTGCATACTAGCCCAAGGGGCATGTCCCACGAAAGTCTTCACTAACCAGGAAACTGGGACAGAGGGGAGGACATCCTATTGGGACTCTAGATGAGAGAAGCATGAGAGAATGACAAAGTAGAAGGATCCAGAGGGTCCTAGAAACCTACAAGAAGAACATCATGATAGGCAGATTTGGGCCCAGGGATCCTGCTCAAACTATGGCACCAGCCAAGGACAATACAGGCCGTAAACTTCAAACCCCTACCCAGATCTAGCCAATGGACAGGACATTCTCCACAGTTGAGTGGAGAGTGGGGTCTGACTTTCACACGTGCTCTGGTGCCTCATATTTGACCATGTCCCCTGAATGGGGAGACCTGGTGGCACTCAGAGGAAGGATAGCAGGCTACAAGAATAGACTTGATACCCTATGAGCATATACAGGGGGAGGAGGCCTCCCCCTCAGGAACAGTCATAGGGGAGGGGAGTAAGGGAAAAATGGGAGGGACAGAGGAATGGGAGGATACAAGGGAGGGGATAACCATTGAGATGTAATATGAATAAATTAATAAAATAAAATTTAAAAAAAAAGAAGAAAAGAAAAGAACACTGAGCACCCCAAGGTCTCTTATTCTCTGTTGAACAGTTGGGAGACACACTAATCTATGAGTATAGCAGTAGCTCATTAGATGTTATGCTAATACCGTGTTTGGCAGTAGATGTCTGTATCTACTCCCATCATTTGCTGGATGCAGCATCCCTGAAAATGGTTGGGCTAGGTACTAATCTGAATATAGCAGAATATCATTAGGAACCATTTTACTGATACTTGTACAGGTGTGTTTGGTTCTATGCTAGAGCTCTGGGGCTATTCTCCCTCTGGTTCCTGGCCCTCCGGGCAGCATCAGATGCAGGCCCCATTTCATGAAGTCTGTTCTCTCTGGTCATCCCTCTGAAGTACGCACTGAGTGATTTCTGTGCTTTGTATCTAGGGTCTCTCTTCCACTGAAGACTGTAAGCTCTAAGGAACATCTATGTGTTTGTAAGGACGGGGTCTTTGTCTCACTCACCAACCTGTGATCAGTAACTAAAGAACAGCAGTTGTTAAATGAACCATTGCTGAAAGAACAGAAGGAATGACTGCAAATTACAGTGTGAATAATAGTCATAACTTACATTTCCTGTCTACAAGAATTGTCAGAATAAAAGAAAGAAGATACCATATAGCCTGATGGGCAAAAGTGTGAATTGCACAGTATAGACAAGAGAGAGCATCTGTACTAGTCACAGGAAAGGGGCAAAGCACTGAAGATTTAATTGAACTGAAAGAGTGAGCAAAGGAAGGAATCTAGGATGAACTGATTTTCTGACTTGGGGAGACAGATTAGCATGTTGTAGAAATAACATGCCACAAAGCTGCCTCAAAAAGAGCGAAGTTTTATTTGGAATGCATTGAGCTAAATGCTTCTAACACAAGCTGAGATTCTTGTAGGCAGCTGGGCAGATATATTTGGAGCTCAGACAAAAGTATTCTCTCTCTCTCTCCCCCCCATCTATCTCTATCTCTCCCTCTGTGTGTGTGTGTCTGTCTGTCTGTCTGTGTATGTGTGTGTGTGTGTGTGTTCTATACAGTATTCTGACATCCATACGAATTATCTAGCAGGAAATCACAATAATGCTTCTAAAGTAAGATGGATAGCATTTTCAAATTCAGTTTTAAAAAGTACTTCAAAGGCAAAGAAACAATAAGAGAAATGCAATACAAATATTTTATTTCTTGTTCAGTTTATTTTTTTTTTGCTCTCCTCACTGTAATATTCAATATTAGAAATGTAATTATTGACTGCATAGAAAACACAGTGTTCTTTGTGGAAATAGTCAAATGAAAGAAAAAAACAAGAGTTCTCTGACTTTTTTAATGTTCTCACATTTCACACCAAAAATGGAAAGTTTTGAGTTAATTTATGACCTTCTTTAGCAGAAGCTATGCTGCAAGATGTACAGCCATCCATCTGCTCATATATATGTGGAGAGATGGAGAGGCTAAATGAAAAGCAGGCAAATCCTATTGGAGATTAAATTACAGAGTTGTATATTTTTTACACTCTTACTTCCACTTGAGTTACTTTATTATAGTCATTGATATGCTGTATGGAAAATAAACCATAAACAGTTAAAATAAAAATAATCAAACACACATATAGTGGTTTATATATATTATCTCTTCTTGCTCATGTCCTGCACATTACAAATTATAAATTCTATGAAGAAAAAATGATTTAAGGTAATTTCTGTTGACTCCTGCTCAAGAGATCTCAATGAAATAAATGCATCTGCTAATATTCACTAAAAATATCACCAGCCCTTAAAAATGGTTGGATTGAACTTCTGAAATGTCTCTCAAAGATACATTTTGGATTTGGTAAGGACAGACTGACTGTGAGTTCAGTTATAGTTGACAGAAAACAATGCTGGAAGAGGGATTTTACTTGTTTGTTTTTAAGTAGAAACTGTACTTGATGTACATCCAAAGAGGTGTGTAATTGGCTGGCATAAAATGGGAACATAACCAATAAGAACGATAAATATTTATAGTATTGAATAGAAATGAAGTGGAAAAATACATTCATGGCATGAAGCCCTATGACCGTACTGCAATGCTTATCTGCTTTCAACAGCGCTTTTGAATCATTATGATTATAAAGAACACAGACAGGGAAGGAGTGCATATAATTTTGGATTTAAATTTTTTGTCTATTTCTTTTAAACTTTCATTTCAATGTAGACACTTACTACAGTGTAGAACATGAAAATATAAATAATTAATGTAAAAATAACTTCATATACATTTTTGCTTTTAAGAGCTTATTGTCTCATCTCGGTCCTATCATGGACATCATAAATTACAATTTTTTTTTTTAAAAAAAAACTCAAGGATAATATAAAGGTCATGATACTGGGCCTTGAAATGAGAAGATCTGCAGTTTAAATTTTGCTATGTACCGTTTGTGGCACTCTGTTTTTCATGGTTTTTATTTTGTGATAGATACAGTGAGATTGGGGCTGGGAGAACAGTGTAGCCCAGTGGTGAGGCACTGGCAGAGACGGCTTAAAAAGGAAAAGATAAACAATGAAATCATGCATACATGTGTATGTGCATATGCATATGTATATGTATGCATACACAATAGTGATAATAAAACTAAGATACAAAGTAGAGGGTATTTTGTATAAAGTACTTAGCAGAATATCAACTATATATCAACTAGCTATTAAAATTTTTATTTTAATGATGTATATTCTCTTATAACATTATGCTCAGTTTTAGATAATCAATTCATATATATGGCCTCTATGTTCTAATTTGTTTCTTTATTACCAGGACTACAACGTACATTCTTTCCACAGAATCTTTCTCATTTCTGTCCTTTCTTATGTATTCTTAGGTTGGTATTTATACTCATTTACATTTAGTTCAGGAAAGAGGAATCTAGATAAAATTAAAAATCTATCAATGCCAGAAAGATATACATGAGATGAAACTGTAATTTTACAATTATTATGGGTTTTAAGGAAAAATCAGAGTTATAAGGTAATGCCCTCTACTGAGGCCACTTTAATTGAGATGAGAGTAATGTAGACTGTGTGTGTGTGACTGAAGAGCTGTCTATCATAGGTCCAAGGTCAAGCATTTCAGAACAATCCGTGCTTGGGAGAGAACTCTGGAATGATTAGCCCTGGAACCGGTTCTTCTAAGAGAACACTGACAAGCATTATCCAGTGAAGACAGAAGGAATCCAAACACGAATGACGTCACTTCCGAGGGAGCTGCTGAGCTTAATCCTGAATTTAGTCCATAAGTATAGCACAATGGTGCACATTAATGTGCAGTTAGAAAGAAGACAGCGAAGCTGTGATGCATCCTTTAAAGGACTAAGACTTCAAATACAATGAGTGCATTTATTTCTGAAGAAATGACCTGTGTTTGATGGAAACCATGTGAAGAAGGGTAGCTGGAAGAGCAAGGAGTTTGAGGATGTGCATGTCCTTTTGAGTGGCACACATTTCTTCTTGTCAGGATGTCTCCACCTCACAACGGTAAAGTCATGTTGCCATGGAAAATGCCATGCTCCAGACAGGAAGTTACAACCACAGAGCCACTCAGTCCTAGCTGCTCTCTATTTCTCTCCCTCTCTTTCTGCTCCTCCTCTTCCTCCTCCTCCTCCTTCCCCTCTCCACGCCCCCCCCCCCCCCCCGAAAGCACAGCAGGGAATGAAATGGTCTTTGTGTAGCTTTAGCTATAACACATGATTATTTTGCTTCTACACTTGGGTGGAATGTGAAAAAGTTTAAGTTTAAGAAAAACAAACAAACAAAAAACCACAAGGATTAACTAATAAAAAAATCTATATAAAAGATTTACCTCTGCATCCCATTTCAGAGGTTGTGTGTAGCTCCTACTTTGCCTTTACGTAACTGAGACACCTTAGAATGTTCTCACTAAACAAAGGACAGTAAAAGTCCAAAAAGGGAAACAATAAATAAATAAGTTGGGGTTTATTAAGCCGACACCATGAGAAGGATGGAATACTCAGTTTTTTCTTATAAAATCGAGTTGAGAAATCAAATGTATAGATATGAGATAAATCTATTTAAAACAGAGGAAATGGCACTTCTCACATGCCTATGGAAATTTGTTCATG
Source organism: Acomys russatus (assembly GCF_903995435.1). Taxonomy (NCBI): domain Eukaryota; kingdom Metazoa; phylum Chordata; class Mammalia; order Rodentia; family Muridae; genus Acomys; species Acomys russatus. The sequence continues at coordinate 34,927,416 of NC_067148.1, read as the reverse complement.
TAAAGCATCTTTTTAAAATTAATTAAACATTTTTTATTTTTTACACATACATTTATATTATTACATTTAAAGCATCTTAGCTTACTTAGCCAGCTATGTGCTTGCAACCAGTTCTCCTAAGCAGAACAAGAAGGACTTTACATCATGCACAAGTAAATTTGTTTATCTTATAAAACATCAATGCCCAGTAAAAGACAACATAGGTTTCAGTTTCAGGAATCTTTCATAATTCCAGAACCCATTATTTGGAATACTCAACAACAAGTTGTACACAAATGGCCAGTAGAAATAGACGAATAGTTAGAGTATTTTCCACTCTTGTAGAGGACCAAAATTGGAATGGCATGATCAGGAGGCAGCACCCACCTAACTCTGGTTCCAGGGGAACCTTTGGCCTCCGATCACCTGCAATCCTGTACACAAACTGGCACAAACACACACACACGCTCAGAATTTTAAAACTCAGCAACATACATTGTCTTAGTGAGGGTTCTCTGGAGGAACAGAACCAAGGGAAATTAAGTCGGCTTTAAAATAGCAGCAACAGCTAAATCACACCATAGAATCTAAGAACCGTGTAGTTCCTCAGTCATTGAGGCTGATGTGGTCTCTCACTGGGTGGTAACAATCAGTAGTTAGTTCCACAAAATAGCATCTGGACCCAATCTGCCTGAAGCCTGGAAAGTTCCTGGGGAGCCACAGGTCCTTAGTCAACAATGAAAACTCAGAAACACTGGTTCTGCTGTCCGTGACGGAATCATCACGAGCAGAAGCAAGTCAGTGAAGCAGCGCAGTGGCAAGAGTGGACATCAGCAAAGGGCTCAGCAGTCTTCTTTCTCAAATACCATTTTAAAATCTGAGCTGCTGGTAGGAAGTGGAGCTCACAACGGGGAAGAAATGGGTTTTCAACAACATCAAGGCAACCAGGACAGTTCCTCAGGTGTGACTCCCTACTCAGCTGATTCTAATTTGTGGCAAGTCGACCTTAAAACCAACCACAATATACGTCTTAAAAAAAAAAAAAAAAAAAAAAAAAAAAAAAGCACACATACTCTACACCTGCTATTGAAATTTTATATTTATATCTGAGAAGAAACCGAATAATATACATTTCAATGTAGGAGCATCTGTAACAACCTCATTTTCTGAATCTCCAGTCCGATTAGAAAAATGCAAGGTTTCAGAGCCCAGATATAAGAGGGATTCATTTATTTCTAGTTCAAATCGGTCCACTTCTTACCATGAAAGCGAAATGAATGAATGCCATCAAAGGGAGGGGATGGATAATGCATATGAAAATGTGGGAAATTCACTTGGAAAGCATGAAAATAAAGATAAAGACGAAGTGAAGCTTCTTGAAAGATTAATTATAAGAACGAAAATGTGACAAGCGTGAAGGGAAAAAAGATATTAAGAAATAGTAAGAGTGTGTGGTTGTCAAGGAGACTTCAGAGGATACGGTGGATAATGACCTAACTAGGAGTATTGTTCATAAAAGGTCTGAGGAGAGCTATAAGGACGGGCACATTCTTATACCACATATGGGAGGAAAAGCTACGCCAGAACATTTAGTTTTCCCAATGTCTGATAATGTTGGAAAAAATAACAGTAAACTTAGGAATGCCAAGGTTAAAGAAATATCTGTGTAAAAGAAAGAATGCCAGAGAGAAAAAAATAAGTATGATTTTGCTGGTGGAACAGAGAAGAAATATCTAGAGAAAACAACACAGGGACTTTGCTGCGGCTCCTAACTCGGCAGCCGGAGAAACAACTCTTATGCTAACTTACTCATAACAAAAATCCTTTTAAAATTTGAGTAATTTACTCGTTGCTCTGAAAAGCCAGACTTAAAGAATCCATATATTCCATTTGTCATTGAAAGCATTTTGTGTGCATTTTTCACATTAACTGCCAACTGGCTACAGATGCTGGGTTTATATGGCAGTGGCGACTGTTAAGAGAAGATCTGAACAAAGTATGCAGTTCAAAGAAATCCATTTTCTTCTGAAGCTTGCCTGAAAATTTGGTTTATCTTTGAATATGACACAGCACCCAGAGCCTTGGATGCCCTAATTACTTTTCACATTACATTGAACAAAGCATTAATTTAAGCTATGTGATAATAAAAATAGTGCTGAATAGTTGATGTTAACTTTTTACACAGTGCTTATTTGGCACCGTTTATTATTATTTCCACTTTTTATTTGCTTATATGCAGCTAAATAATTCTTTGATAAATGTTGAAATGTGATAGGTTAATTGTAAGCATTTCTTTTTAGATGTTTTTATGTATAGGAGTGCTTTGGTTGTCTGTCAGGATCAAATGCGCATACACGGTGCCCATTGAATACAGAAGGGTGCAATGGATACTCTGAAACTATAATTACATGATAGTTATGAGGTGATTCATAGCAAGAATCAAATACATTTAAATATTTGTTGTGTTGCACTATTCATGGGGATAGATGGATAAACAGCTGCTCACCATAGATAGGAAACTGAAGACAGACCAATGTAATGATGCTACCAAAGTCCAAATTGGTATACCAGCGACTTTGTTGGGTGGGGTTACTTACATAATTGTGCACGGGGCATTCCTTATGGCAAAGGACATTTTAATTCTATTCCTCAGACTCATGACTGAACAAAGACTCATTCTGAATGTTACAAAAAATCACTGCAGAATTATCTGACCTCTAGGTAGTTGAAGATTTTATCTTTGACCTTAGCAAGTAGTATGATATTTGAAGAATAGTTTTCAAACTGGAAACGGCTATCTTAATTATGTTTTTATATTCATTATTTGTGGTATGAAGTAATAAGTTAAATACTTAAAGAACTCTCTCTCTCTCTGTGTGTGTGTCTCTGTGTGTATGTGTGTGTTTGTGCCTTTAGCTAAATTTGCGAGGACATGAGTCTGAGAAGTTAAGAAGAATTTTTAAATGTTAGCCAGTGTGTTAGGAAAGTTGTGTTTGCACTTATAACATATTTATTTCATAGCTTCCAAGTATTACCAATATAGTTTTTGTACATGAAAAGGAATTGGAAACTTAGACAGTTGAGCCCATCCCATTCATCTCTCCCTATAAGCCTGGTGGTAGGTGAAACTTAAGAGGTGTTGAAAGCCCAAACACGCTCAGTTTTAATCACCATAACATACGACTTGTTACATGCTGCACACAATGATGGTCATTTGTCGGTGGAAAAGTACAAAGCCTCCCAATTATTACCATGGTCCTCGAGGCGATTCAGCCCTGTGTCTGTTTTGACATGCTTGTCCTCTGACTGTTGGCCCCCTTTCCCGCCTTTTAACCACCCCTTCATTTTCCATCAGAGACACCTGGAGCTGAAGTCAGCCATAGAACACTTGGATTTTAAGAAACTGACAAGACCCGGAGAGGCATCTCCCACCTGCCACTCCCACCCACTAGGCACCTGGAGTTGTAGATCTCTGCTTTAGCATTGCCTGCTGTGCAAGCGCTGTCACTTAGCAAACACAGCTCTTCTTGGTGTCCCGTTGGCCAGAGTACTTCTCTGCAGAGGGAGAATTTGCAGCCAAGATTCCTTGTTCAGGGAGAAAGCGTCACTCAGAGAAGGTAACAGGGCTATTTGGCACAAGAGAAAGTTTATGAATTCTCTGTGGCAATGCTTCATTATTACAGGAGTTCTTTTGATGTCCTGAGCTGTGGATGGTGTGAAACTCTAAGTTATAGTGACTCATCTTTGGATATAAACTTGCTTGCACATTGTAATGTAATTAATTTTGGTTATGGGGAATTAGCACACAACATTCATTCTGATTTCATTCTACCACAGCACAGTGCAGAGGCTAAAAGGGCAGCATCTATATCCTCTGTGCTCTCGCAGATAAGTTCTAGAAATTACATTTACCAGCTTCTATCATTTAGAAAGAAGTAAGGGAGGTTCTTGTTGCTGGTAAGGCATCTGAGGATGTCTGATCTTTTTTTTGCATTTGTTACTAGCTGCATGATCAGCAAACGGCCATTGTAGCAGAAGCAGTTTTGTGGTGACTGGGTCCCACTTAGATATGACTGCCGAACTCCATGATAATAGCAGCTTCATAATTTATATAGTTCTCTGATTCAGAAAGAGGCAGCAGCCCCCTTAAGCTGCCTATCCAGAAAGTGATTTTTCTTTCATCTGAAGGTCAAGTCTAAGCCCCATATGTCATCTGTATTACAAAATCAACTAGTATCTTATTTGCTATATTAAATTCCCTTATGCCTAAAATATTCTGAGTTTTTTTTTTAACTCATTGCAAGGTAACTTGGACAGAAGCAACCTTGTTTTCAATATCATTTGGTTCAAGACTGAATAATAGAAAAGAGTATGAGGGACCCGAGTTACTGGTAATGGTAAAGTCGTCTGTAAGAGACTAATTCTCCCTTGGAAAAGAATGAGTGCTGGGGTAAAATACTGTACCAATGTAAAGGCAACTCCAAACAAATATTGCTGACGAAAAACAACTCTTATACTAAGGTTTTTGAGGTTTAAAATGTCTGAATAAATAAAATAAATAAAATTACATATAAAGCAAGAGAAAAGGCATGTGGAATTGAAGAACTCTAGCTTTCTTGACTTTCACAAAGTAAAAAAGGTGTGTGTGTGTGTGTGTAATAATTACAAAGGGCCAATGGAAGAATGCTTAGGAAATAACCTAAGAGAGTTAACAGAAAATATTAGAAATGATTGAGCAGCTCAAGTAAAGGCAAGTGCTGTGGCTTGGATGAGGCTTGAGTGTGTTCCCAAAGGCTCATGTGCTAAACTGTAATCTCCACTCAGAGGGTGGAAGCAATCCAATGTATTGTTTGGAGGTGGCACTTTGGGAACGTAATCAAGATGAGATAAGGTCAACAGGGTAAAACCTCCTCACCGAGCACTGGTGGCTAGATGACATAGACAAATGCGGTCCATATTTTTTTGCCAAGTGGCATCTTGTATAGCTCTGGGACTTTGCCACCAAACAAACAAATAAATAAAAATACCATTATTAGATGTTGCCTTTTCCTTTGGACTTCAGAACCATAAGCAAAAATAAATATTTTAAAAATTTGCATGGTCTGTGATATTGTGTTATTGTCAAGACTAAGGGAATATAAATAAATAACAAATAAAGGAGAAGAAAGAAAGAATAAATGAATGAAAGAAAGAAAGAAAGAAAGAAAAGAAAAAGATGGGTAAAGAAGCAGTTTTGAAAAAACAGAATAAATAGAAACTGGAAGATTTATGTCTTAAGGTGATATTAATTATAGTGAGTGGGAATGGACAAAACATAGCAAAAATTTCAAAATAAATTAAAAACAAAACTCGATGCCATATGCAAACTATATGTGACTTAAGGACACATGAGAATTTAATATATGAAGGATATATAAAGGTGTGGCTTATGAATTCAATCAAGGAGTTGATAAAGATGCACTGAGAGAAAGCAAAATGGCACCTGAGTCATGGCCACGAAAAAGAGAACTGTCTCACAATTATGAAATAGCTGATGCATCAGGAAAAGATGGTGACACTACATGTGTTTCACATAGTCTCAAATAAGTGAAGCAAGATGGATAAAACTAAATATATATATATAAAGAGAGAGATTTCAATACACAGCCTTCAGAAACTAAAAGAAAAAAAAAAAACAAGCAAAATTTAGTAGAGAAAGAGCAGAGTTAAATATAGAAAAGAGTTGATCTGCTAAATATATCCGTGACTCTCTCTATATATAAGATAACTACATGAACAAGCAAGTTACACATTACTTAAATAATTTTTTAAGTGCAAAAGACTTAGGACAAAATCATGAGATCAACCTGTGAGGCAGGGTATAGGCACTTGCACAAGAGAGGCAGCACTGTTATATGGGTAACCAGCCACTCTTTGACTGGTTTTGAGGGCCTCTCTACCAGAAGAAATCCATTCCTGGTTCCAGAAACCTGGTCAACAATTCATGACAGGTGAGGTCATAGGCCCTAGGAAAGAACTGAATACAGCTTTCTGAAGAGGTCATAGGCCCAACTGAATACTGCTTTCTGACGATCATGCAGAGGGACCAGAGAACCTTAGAAATACTATGCTACCCGAAATGATCCAAGCAAAAAGACCACACTGTATGTGGTTCCATAGATGAGTCTAAAACAAGCAAGTCCATAGAGAAAGAAAGTATATTAGTGTATCTCAGAGACAAAGGGTGGGAAACAGTAGGAGTGATTGCTCGTGTGTGTGTGTGTGTGTGTGTGTGTGTGTGTGTGTGTGTGTGTGTGTGTGAACCTGGAGCCCACTGATTTTGAGAGACTGGATGGGCAGCAAGCCTCGAGAATCTGCTTGCTTCTAACCCACTCAGCCTTGAGATTACAGGTGGCCACCATACTCAGCTGTTTTACATGGGTTCTGGGATTGGGATAACACCACAATGCACTCATGCTAAAAGTATGGCATGGAATATTTAATATAATTCTTAATCAAAGAAAAAATGGAGTTTTTACATTAATTGTGCTGGCTGACTTTGTGTGCCAACTTGACATAAGCTAGAGTCATCAGAAAGGAAGGATCCCTAGATGAGAAATTGCCTCTATGAGACCCATCTGTATGTCATATTCTCTCTCTCTCTCTCTCTCTCTCTCTCTCTCTCTCTCTCTCTCTCTCTCTCTCTCTCTCTCTCTCTCTCATTTTTCAAGACAGGATTGTGTGTGTGTGTGTGTGTGTGTGTGTGTCCCCAGCTGTCCTGGACTAGCTTTGTGGACCAGGCTGGCCGTGAACTCACAGCAATCCTCCTGCCTCTGCTTCCCAAGTGCTGGAGAATGCCCTGCAGGCATTTTTGCAATTAGTGACCTATGAGGGAGGGCCCTGCCCATGTTGGGTGGTGCTATCCCTGGGCTAATGGTCCTGTGTTCTATAAGAAAGCCAGCTGATCAAGTCATGCAAAGCAAGCCAGTAAGCAGCACCCTTCCATGGCCTCTGCATCAGCTCCTGCCTCCAGATTCCTGCCCTGCTTGAGTTCCTGTCCATACTCCCTTCAATAATGAACAGCAATATGGAAGTATAAGCCAAATAAATCCTTTTCTCCCCAGCTTGATTTTTGGTCATTGTGTTTCATCACAGCAATAGAAACCTTAACTAAGACATTAACATTATTCAAATATTTCATCAAAATAATATTACCAGAATGGGAGAAAATGAACTATGATAGGGGAAATTTATCAATAATATATACAAAGTCCTACATTTGTATTAATAATTATCATCATACATGGGATTATGGGAGCTGAAAGGAGATGTGGACAATTCTGTAATTATAGATTTCAATACTCGTGTCTCCACCTACACATTATAGAAAACAAAAGAAAATGTTGATAATGTATATCAATACTACTGATTATGGGCATTTATAAAACACCTCACTTAGCAACCCAATGTAAATTTTAACAAATTTATAAGGATATGTTTTGCATGTTAAAATTTTCCCAGTTCTAGTAGGGCAGTAGTGACCATACCTTTAATCTCAACTCTTGGGAGACAGAGACAAATGAATCTTTGAGTTCGAGGCCAGCCTCGTCTACAGAGTGAGTTCCAGGACAGTAAGGGCTACACTACACAGAGAGACCCTGTCTAGAAAACCAAACAAACAAAACCAGTTGCACATGTAAAAAGCTATTTGATGAGCACTGCAGAGCTCTGTGCTCATACAGTTGTGGCACTCTAGAGACACCACACTGAATTTCCGCATGTTAGTGATAATCAATTGCGTTTCCCACTCCTGGCCTTGACAACCAAGTCATCTACTTGTGGACTTGGCAGCTTAGCTTTTTCTAAAATGCCATTTGAACAAAGTCACACAGGAAGTTCTTTGTATCTGGGCCCTTTAATTTAGCAAAATGCCTTGATGTTTATCCTGGTTGTTTCATGTATCAGTGTCTGGGCCCTGAGACAGCACTGTGTTCTAGCATAGAAATCTGTCATAATTTGTTCATCCAACTTACTAAGTGATAGATATTCGGATGACTTCCAAATATGAGTTTTCAGCTGTTAGACGTTATGCTCACATGAACAGGAAGATGTTTTCGTTTTGCTAGGCTAAGTGGCTGGCAATAGAATACTTAGGTCATATGGTAAGTATATTCTTAAAATTTTAAAATGGAATAACAGCTATGCAAAGTGGGTGTTCAGTTCTGCAGTCTTTTAATAATGTGCAATTGCTACCTCCTTTTCCTCCCATCCACACCAGCCCTTAGCATTTTGTCTGTCTTTTGAACTGCATCCCTTTGGGTGTGTACTAGTAACAGCTTATTGTAATAAAAATTAGCATTTTATAATGATTAATAAAATGAAGCCTCTATTTGTGTTTTCAAGTTCTACTATTACACCCTTTATGGTGAAGTGCCTGTTGTAATATTTTTGTGACAGATAATAGGTAACGTGAATGATTGTTCCCTTTTTAATAAGCAATGTGAATGTTTGTCTACTTAAGTACCGAGCAATGAGAACTCTTTGTAATTTTTGGATTTTTGTTCTTTGTACGAAAAATTATTTGAACATATTCTTTCCAACATTATGTTTGCCAAGTTTTTGTTTTAATAATGGAGCCATTTGAAAAACAAAAGCTTTTAACTTTGTAGATACTGATCTGTTCATTTTGTGACAGGAGTTAATGGTTTTGATATCATAACTAAGAATTCTTTGCCTAATCTGAATTTATGAATATTTTCATTTATGTTTTTACATGGTCTTTTATATAGTCTTCTGTTATGTGTGAGTCTCTGACCCATTCTCAGTGAACTTTTGACAAGATCACAGAGACTATCAATCACATTAAATACCACCTTGAACATAGAATAGGCTTTAACACATTTAAGAGAATAAAGGTCTGAGGATATAAGCCTGAATGGGTGAGGTCCTGGGTTCAACCCTTGCATTGAAATAAAAAAGAATTCAAACCATGTGAAGTATCCCCTGTAACAACTGAATTGAATTTAAAATAAAGGGTTAGTGTGTTACTTTAGGGCTCCCCAGAGAAACAGCAGGATGTGTATTTATGCATACAAGTAAATGAATCATGGAAGTGCCTCGGACTTATTGTGGAGGTTGGAAAGCTTTATCATCATCCCCTTGAAAGTTAGGGAACCAAGAAAGCCTCAGGGACAACTCCGCCCCAGCCTGGAGGCCTGGAGGCCTGAGACCAGCCTCGGAACCACAAGGAAAGAAAAACCACAGAGGAATAACCCAGTACATGTGGGTCTGTGAATGTGATCTTTCAGAGAAGTAAATAAAAAATATTGAGGGAATAGATTTTTAAAGGGTTTTTCAATAAATACGTTCCATCCAGAATATGTAAAGAACAGTATAAGTGGCAGGTGACTCAACTGAACATATGTCAATTAAAATTGACAACTCAATTAAATATTTAAAGCTGGAAGAATACATAACAAACTATGTGAAATAAGAATGGTCAATAGTGGGCTGGAGAGATGGCTCAGTGGTTAGGAGCACTGGCTGCCCTTCCAGAGGTCCTGAGTTCAATTCCCAGCAACCACATGGTAGCTCACAATCATCTATAATGTGATCCAATGCTGTCTTCTGGCCTGCAGGTGTACATGTAGGCAGAGCACTGTATACATAATAAATAAATAAATCTTTAAAAAAAGAGTATGAGACTTTAAAAAAAGAATGGTCAATAGGTACAAGAAAATATTGAAATTGTTAGTTATCAACAGATTTGATTCTCAAGAACTTTAGTTTGTTAGAATTCTGTATTTTTCATTAATAGCTCATTAAGTTCATTGAGCACAATTATAATATGTATTTTAAATCTTTTCTACTAATTTAAACAATTAATTTACTTAAGAATTAGTTTCCATTGATTTTTCCCCTTGAAAATGGGCCACATTTCTTGGTGGATTATAAACTGAATTATTTCACAGCCTGTTCCATACAATCCAAATGTTAAGTTACAGAGTCTCTGAATTTTTGTCAAAATCCTTTATTGCATCTACTGAGATGTTTAAGTGCATTTGTGTCATTATATATTTGTTTATATACATACATATGTCAAACCATCCTGGGTCTTTGTAATAAAGCCAAATTGTTTGAGCTAGGTGATCTTTTTGACATATACTTGTATTGACCTTGCAAGTATGTTATTGGGGACTTTTGCACTTATGTTCTTGAGAGATATTGGTTTTCACCTTTAACATTAGAGTAATACTGAATTCATAGAAAAGGTTTAAAATGTTACTTACATTTCTGTCTTTTTCTCGTCTTTATTTTTTTTAACAATTAAAGAAATTGGTTGTAGTTATTCTTTGAAAATCTGGTAGAATTCTACTGTGACTCCTGGGTTCTTTCTAGTTAGAAGGTTTTTTTAAAAATTACTGTTTTAATCTCTATATTTGATACATGTTTGTTGTTGATCTCTTCTTGGCTTAACTTGTTGATGTGATTGCATCTAGAGATTTGTCCATTTATTTTAGATTCTCTAACTTAATGGAGTATAAGTTTTAAACTATTCCCTTATAATGTTAAAAATTTCTTTGGTGCCATTTTTATGTTATTGTTATGCCATTTATATAATATCACACACACACACACACACACACACACACACACACACACACACACACACACAGTATTTGGTATAGCACATACCTTTATACCAAATAGGATTATAATGCTTCTCCTAAGAGCCACAAGCTATCTCACAAAACCCCAGTCACTAGCATGCACAATCTCTTTTCTACTGTTGGCTAGGGGAGTACAGGAGATGCCTAAAGCAATGCAGGCGCTTGCCATTTCCCTTGCTTGCCTCCTAGAGCCTGAGCGTGAGACTCTATTGCTGAAGACCCCAGGACCTGAAGGAATTCAGCTGAAGACTGGCTTTTGGGGTACCAGAAGTTGCTCTGTAAGCTGCCAAGGGAGAAAAGCAATCAATAGTCCTACCCAGCTGCAAACTCTACAAGCCACAACACTGATTGTCCTGGCAAGATATCACCAATGTCACAACAGTGACTCTTTCATCTTGGGGGTAATCAACAGCTGTCTAATTACACTTAAGGCCAGCTTAGAAGGAGGGAATTTGTGCCTGGTACTGTAAAGCTAGCCAACTACCCATGCATGGAGAGGCCACTGACTCTAGAAGAGGCACCCACTAACAATACAATTTCTAACTATATTCTGAATCTTTATCCTTACACCTACAAATAAGTGTAGCTTTAACCCTTCATCAAAGAAGCTTCTTTTTATATTAGATGAAGTCTACCACGGAGACCCACAACTTGTCAAAATCCAGAGAATAAGTGATCATGGGGTGCCCAGACCCAATTAGTACATCTACAACTCAACCCCTACCATCTACAGCACAGTAAACATCACAGAAGAGGGACAGAAGTATTGTGAGCTAGAGGAATACAGCACTTGCTGCTAGACAGTGTCTTCTAGACATGACCAAGATGCTGCACTTATGAAATATTGATTGTAAGGTTACCTACCTGAGCAAGACCTGAGTGATCATACCACCAGCTGAAATGTCAATATGACTTGGAAAAAATTTCACAAAGTCATGTATAGGAATAATATTTATATTCTTGCTGATAACTCCAAAGTTGTCACCCACTCTAAAATCGTCATCCCTTATTCTTGTGTTGTGGTGTGTGTGTGTGTGTGTGTGTGTGTGTGTGTGTGTGTGTGTGTGTGTGTTTGATTTCTTTAAATTCCCACTATGGGACTCTATTCTAGCATATGAGCACTATTTATTTCTGGCAGAACTCTGGCTAAGATAGGTGGTTGGAAGAGGCGTGCTCTCATATAAGGTTGAGGTTCTCCGAAAAGGAAGACCACTTACGCTTGGTGGTCTCAGCAAACCACCAATATGGAAAGCCACTGGTTTTCAAAATCTGAATGGGCAGGGTTGTTTGTCTGTGCCTGAATGTCTGTTGACCTTACATGCAGGGTTAACTCAAACCCACAGAGGTTCTATGTGGAGTGAAAGAAGGAACAGGAATCTGTTTCTATTGGAGTGTAGCTCTTGTATCAAACAGCACAACACTCCTAGGAACCAAGAAGGACTCAGAATTGGGCTGAGCAGGAATGCGCATCTCCCAGTGAGCTTTCTGCACCCATGGTGCCCTGTCCGGATACAGCAGGGCTCCTATTCCTTCTTTCCACGCACACACAGCCTCTGTCATTACTTAGAGGCTGACACCCGCTCCATCAGGCCACCCTTTGAGAGTTCCACCTCCACTAAGCTTCCTACTGCTGGGTGTGCCCTGATATCTCCAACCTCCGCGCAAGCGTCACTGGGACAGCCGTTGAAGCTGGGTGGAGAGAGACAGTGCCTAGAGCCTAGGGTGTGACTATGAAGATTATGTTTCCATACCTTGCTGTGTAATGAGTTCTAATGTCTTCAGTCTCCTGTAAGTGGGTCACTTTTCCATCTGAAAATTGAGGGAAAACCAAATTAACAACTACATTTTTATCAGAACTGTTGGAACTGTTAAGCCTCTCCGCACTGTTTAGGTTGACCTTTAAAAGAATATTCTCCTGATATCGGATAGAGATGGGTAAAATTATTCGAACCTGTACCTTCTCTGTTGCTTCTTGGCCATTTCGTTTTCGAAGGCATTGAAGAGACGATTTTTGAAATTTTAAAATTATTTTTAAGTGCATGTGTTTGTTCAGGTGCTCTCGGAGGCCAGAAACATGAGATCCCCTTGCAACTGCAGTTTCATGTTCTTGTGAGCTGCCTGATGCGGGTGCTGGGAGGCCAGGCCAGGCTCTCTGGAAGATCAGGCAGTATGTCCTCTTAACCACTGAGTCATCTCTCCATGACGTTTAGAGATGATTTTTATTTTAACGGCATTATCTCAAAGTCAGCATTTTCCCTGGGAGTCCACTCGCCTTTTTATGAGTTGGAGAGAGGTGGTACCGACAGGTTTTGCCTTCATTTTGGTGTTACTCCCACACCGCAGAAGGACTGAATGGGGCCCTTTGATTTTCATGTTTCCACAAGGCCTTGAATAATGTCTGACACATAGTAGGTCTTCATAAACAGTAGTAGATTCAATAGGTGCATCGGATTAGTGACAGGGTCTAGAATTCTCCACACCTTTAGCCCTTTCAATTCCTTCGTCTTCGGGGGTTTTTCTAGATGCACCTGTTGTTGGCCCTGTGGACGCAATATCTATGAAACAGGCTTCAGCTGTAACACAAAGAAGGGAAAGGAGGGCACCGAAAAGACTGGAGAATCTCCTAAAGATTGACTCAAGCATCCCCCGACTTTCCAAGGTCGTCCTTAAGGAGGCCTGCGTGAGTCTGCAGCTCACTTTGCTAGCCTAGAGGGTCAATTTTTGCCGCGCAGGTCCCGCTGGGAAGGAAGGAGTCTGAACCCAGCGCCTCCCCTTACCCACCCCCCACCCCTCCTCCCGCCGCTGCCCTTGGCCTTGTCCGGGCGGGGCTCTCTGGGGCTTAAAGCTTAGCTGTCCCCGCGGGGCGGTCGGCTGGCTGCGGCAGGAGGCGGGGCCCGGCGCTCTCCCTCCCCGACACTGCGGCGGTAGCAGCCCTGCCGGGACCGTGGCGGAGCCCAGCCCGGGCGCGCAAGGGGCGGGAACAGCCGGGGCGGGGCGGTCGCGGAGCCGGGCTCGGGCGCGCACGGGGCGGCGCTCGGGCTGCGCGGGCTCTCGGCTGAGGAGGCGGCGGCAGCAGCATCCTCTCTCCCTCGGCTTCCCTTCGGCCTCTTTCTCTTTCTTCTCGTTCTTTCCTTCGCTTCTTCCGTCGTCCAATCTCCCCGGCTCCTCCACGGAGGAGCTCTGGCTCTCCGTGTCAGCCAAGACCTAGGTGGTGCGTCCACTTTCCGCGTCCAGGTAAGACATCGTCCCGCCTAGCGCAGCAGCGGTCTGTCCTCCCCGGTCCCTGCCGAGAGGAGCCGCAGCTGAGGAAGTAGGAACCGGACCAGCTGGTCTCCTCTGGTCTGGTTCCCTGCGCGGTGGGAGGGAGTCCGCGCAGGTTGGCGCTGTCCAGGCCTGGCCTCTCCAGGTGTCACTCCAGGGCGGGGAACCCCGCTTGGTACCTAAGCTCAGGTGTTGTAGATGAGCCAGTGACCTTGTTAGGTACCACTTTATAACCACTGGAAACTTCGGTTCAGGTTAGGCAACGTGTTTTGAGAGTTAATAGTTCCCGGACTATAGAAAGAAGGGCAAGAGATTATGCAAAGATCCCGGGGAAAGGAATTAAAGGTAGAGGATTTATTTTCATTTTACTAGTTTCTTTTGTGTCTGTGTGTGTTTGCTTCTTCTGTGCGCTCACACCCTCGGAGCTCTGCACACCGAGGAAAGAAGTGGAGGGAGCCAAGCAAATTTCAAATTTCAAATAATTTCTTCAGAGATAAAAGAAAGAGGAAAATTAGTGTCTATCGATAATTTTTAGGAAAATGAAAAACTGTTCTTTGGTTGTAGAGGGCGGGGCGCAAAGGTACAAGCCTGACTGTGCTCGAATTTCTACGTAGTCTGTCCTTTCTAAAGGAGAGGGGTGAGTACCCAGCTGCATCTGGTCTTCTTCTATTCATTTCTTAATTCTAAAGGCGTTCTTGGTGGGGGGTGGGGGGCCCTGAACTAATGACAGCCTTCCCTAGCTTCGCCTTTGTTCCAGGATGGAAATTTAAAGGCAGAGCGTGCTGTGCTTCAGAACCAGGAGTAGGGAGGTGTGTGTTTGGGTGTGTGAGGAGGGGGAGGGGAGCACAAGCTGCTGGAGTCTGAAAGGACCATTCTTGAAAACTGGAAATTGGTGTTTTTCCTCCTGGCATCGGGGATTCTGGATTTTGTCAGCAGATTTAAAAAAGGTTTGGTTAGCAACAAGCTGGCCTGTAATAATTACTGTTTTTCTCCCTCTGTTGTAACCTCTTAGCATAAGGCATCCGGGACCCAGACCTTTTGAAACTGGCTGTGAAGCTTTTGTCAAGATGCAGACATAGACCCGCAGCCAAGCCCTACAAACACGCCACAAAATGGAGTGCATAGCTAAAGGACAATTTAAAAAAAAAATCATTTCCTAGGGTTTGAGGATTAGGCTATGAATGAAATTGATATGGCAAAACAACGGCAAAAAAACTAGAGTTCGGTGGTACAGAGTTTCAGGTGTGATACAGAAAAACAAATTAATATTAGCAGGGGACCAACTTAATATTAAAGATATATTTTTCTTTACAATGACCCGTGGGAGGGAATGACTGCAAGCTGAAATTGAAGCTTGTAGCCACGGTGAGGCGATGGAGAACAAAGCCTTTTATGGTAGCTACAGTGTGCCAAAGGGCCCTGTGTGTGAGCTGCAGGTATCAATCCAGTGGAAAAGCAGAGCACTGTCACCCTGTCATTTTACTGTGGGCCATTACGATGTTTTTGACAGTCAAAATAGATTGAATAAACAAAAGCCCTTTTAAAATGCTTTTGATTTTTGTGCCCACAAGGAAGATTACAGCCTAAGTGACAAAGACACTCCTTCAATTGAACCTAGTGCCTGTTATTTTTGGTAGAAAACCTTATGGATTTGCAAATCATTTTCAGTCATATCTCCCATGCACACAAGGATTCTGCCCCCAAGAAAAGGTGGAAGTCCTAGTAATAATTCAGCAACAAGATATTGTATTTGTCTTTATGTGGCAACATTAATTTCCTTGTGATTTTTTTTTCCTGATTGTCATAGCTTAAAATCTGCATTCATGATGTTGAGATTATCAGACCAGCTGTTTCATACTTGGTACATGCTGCTTGCCTGTGGTTCATTTAATTGTATTCTTTCATATTTTGCAGTTTGCTGTATCACTATTTAATATCCAAAGTGTTTAACCTCATAGGCGGGGGGAATTGTAGGACATATATCAAGGCATCTAGACAGTTAAAAATTTAGCTTCCCTTTAAAAGCCTACTAATTTTTCTTTGTCTCTCTCCTGTTTTAACTCCTCCCCTCCCCTGTAACCAAGCAAGCCCTTGCTTGCTGGCTGTCCTTGTCCTGTTTCCTGCTCCTACTTCTGTCTAGACTACCACAGGCGGAGCCAGCCTTTCCAGGAGGTTCGAATTTAGGACGTACTCACTCCACAGCATCATGCTTTCACCCTTTCTCTCTGACTTGTTTGCTGCACCTTCTCAGGGAGGAGGGAGAAAGAATGTGCTGAGAGAGCCTGACCCAGTGAAACTGGCACAGCCATGATCTCATGCTAGTAGGGTGCTCCAGTCTCATTGAGGGAGCCGGCATCCTCTCAATGGAAACCAAACTCCAGCAGCACACCCATGCCAGGCCAGCAGCCCTGCTCTTCCCGCAGCGGCCTGCTGCCAGCTTGCTCTGCTAAGGTTAAAGGCATAGTTTTCTCTTTTATGTATTTCTTGTCAGGGGTCTTGGATTTAGCCCTTGGAAATACACTGTCGGGGAAGTGAAACTTGGCACAGAACGTTCTAGGCCTGAAGGAACAATTTCATTCCCTGCCCCGCCCCCTTCCCATCCCCTGGTTTAAACTCCTGTATGCATTTTCTAAATTTTAGAATGAAGAAAGAAAAAAGTGCTTGTTTGGTAGATGTTTTTGCTATTTTCTTATGGCGCACATATATTTGTGTGTCACATTGCGCTTTACTGGTTGTTAGAGGACAGAAATGGTTTTACTTTTGCACTTTGGCATCTAAAATAAAAGTAAGTATTACATTTGCCTTGATGTACAACTGACAGCAAGTGTCTCTATCTTTAATTCATTAATGTCCTGGTCAGACAACCTAGGAAACTGATGCGGGGAGGGCGGATATCTTAGGGTGACTCTGAATGTTAAATTCTTTTCAATGCTTAACTTCCTCTTAACAGACTAAAATAAAGAACCAGAGATAAAGAAAACAGTCTCTGATCACTACTACCCCTTGATGCTAGGTCTGCTTTCTTGGGTAAAATGCTGATCTTTGAAGGCAGGTGTTTAGGAGCATTCATTGACTCTTGAGTCTGATCCCTATTAGTTACAGGTGTACATTAGCTCTTGCACTCTTATGCCATTATCTGGGTTTTATTTGTTCTTATCAATTTCTGATAGTTTCAGAAAATGATTAGTACCAGGTTGTCTCTCGTAAGCACTAAAAGCAAATACAGGCCTGCCAAGCGAGGTGGGATGTACGAAGGGCTGAACCCACAGGAGAGGGCCTATGGGAAAATCTGGGTGGGTGGTAGCAGAGAGGGAGGAGGGACAAAAGACAATTCTCAGCTGCTAGCATTTGTCCCCGTGGGGTGCAGATGAGATCTTGTGGACGTGGGTGGAGGTAGAAGAAATCTGTTTTGCTTTTCTACCTCAGTGCAATGTTGTATCCCTTCTCCTCCAGCATTGTTACTTTGAGCTTAAGGCTGTGGGTACTTCCTTGTTAAAATTATACAATATACTTATTGAAAGCAAGTTTGTAAAAGCTTAAAACAATGTGAGCACAATTAGTTGACTTTATGGGAAACATTTTGAAACTAACCTTTGAACTTTGAACTTTTACCATTCCTCTCCGAGAGATGAACTTTCCTATTTGTGGCAACATGTTCAGCTGTGATGTATTTTATTTACATGTTTTAGGGCAGTTGTTTGGCAGTTGGAACAGAAGAAAGAGCAGGATCCTTTTTCTGTCTGTTGTTAAGTTTATACACACAAGGGGGAGGTTTTAAAAAACGTTTTCTGTTACAACATGTAATAGAAGGGGAAATTCATATCTATCGATCTATCTGTCTATCCATTCATCCCTCCATCTACTGATCTATTCTATCTATTGTCTGTCTAATTCTGGAGATGTTAATAAGATTTTTAAGGCAACTTTTAATTAATTTATTTACTTTGGGACAGTGTATCCCAATGTAGCATAAATAGGCCTTGAGTTCTCACTGCAAGCTCAGAATCACTTTGATTTCTATTCTCCTTCCTCAGGCTCTTCCAGGGCTGGGTGACAGGAGTGTGTTGTGATACCTAGCTAAACTCAGTTTTTCATTTTTATTATTGAAAATAGATTGTTTTATCATACTATATACCCTGATTTTAGTTTCCCATCCTTCTTATACTCCTTGACATCTTCCTGCCATTCTGGATTCACTCCCTTGCTGTCACTCACTGGAAAGGAACAGGCTTCAAAGAGATAACAACCAAACATAACAAAATAATATGTAAAGAGATGAAGTGAAAGCTATCATATGAAAGTTGGACATGGCAACCCAACAAAAGCAAAAGAGTCCCAAGAGCAGGCACAAGAGTCAGAGACCTACTTGTTCTCACAGTCAGGAGTCTCATAAAAACACTAAGCTAACAGCTATACTATATACACAGAGGACCTGGTGCAGACTTGTGTAGGTATAGACTCATGCTTGCTGCTTCCTGCTCTGTGAGTTCATATGACCCTTGCTTAGTTGATTCAGAGAGCCTTGCAGTTCTGGTGTCCTCCATCCCCTCTGGCTCTTTCTGCCTTTTCTTCCTCAGGATTCTCTGAGCTCCGAGGAGGAGGGATTTGATGGAGACCTCCCATCTAGACGCACTCTTTCTTCATGTAATGTCTGGCTTTGAGTTTCTGTATCTGTTCTCACCTTTTGCAGGAGGAAGCCTCTCTGATCATGACTGGATGACGCACTGCTCTATGAATATTAGCAGAATGTCATTAAGAGTCATTTTACTAATACTTTTTTTTTTTAGACCACTACTGTTTGGTTTTACCATACGTCTCTAAGCTATTTGCTCTCTGCTTCTTGGTTTCCCAAGCAGTGTCAGGTGTAGGTTCCTTCTCTTGGAGTGGGTCTTAAGTCACATCAGACATTGGTTGACTATATTTCACAAGTTCTGTGCCACCAATGCCCTAGCATATATTGCAGGCAGGATAAATTGTAGGTAAATATTTTATGACTAGGTTGGTGTCCATATCTGGTAGCTTGAAGGGTACCTTGCCGTACCAAAAACCCAACCCAAACCCAAACCAAACCAAAACTAGACTGTAGGGATTAAGGGACTATCTAGGCACCAGCTTGACTTCACCATGTTCAATGAGTTGTGTCGATGTCGTCCTAGGCAATGCCAATGCTGTCAATCCTTTTCCTCATCAACAACCTGGGTTGTAGTGGAAATTTAATTCCGCATCATGGCTGCTCTGGCAAGGGATCACATCTAAAGACCTTCTAGTTCTATGTGATTCTGCAGGAATGCAGACACGCCCTTAGCACACGCCTTTGATCTCAGACAATGAAGATAAGGTTAGTTGATAGAAGGAAGAAGCCATGATGGAAAGTGATATCCAATTGAAGGGTATCCAAAGTGACAAGTCAGAGAAAGATTTGACAGAACGAGTCAGAGAAAGGATAGGCTCAACTCTCATGAGAACAGGACAGGAAAGAGAAGGCTGCTTAAGTGCAGCATGGAGAAAAAGAGGTTTGTTTTTGTTTTATCCTAGATTTTCTAACTGGGACAATTTTACAGAAAGAGGTTGCAGAGAGAACACGCCAGGCATAGGTGAAGATAAAACAAGCTAGAGAATGATAAGGAGCCAGACGATTAAGACATGTTACCACAATCAGTTGAATTAGTCAGCTTGGAGAGGACTTTAGGCCAGAAGAGCTGAGTTGAACCATCCAGTGAGAGTTCAGAAAGAGCTAGAAAGGGTTAGGGATGATTCTTTATCTCATTCCATCATCTGAGGAAGTAAAAACAACATTTACATTGGGTTGTTTTCATGGGATTCTTTTGGCTAACAACTCAGTTGAATGCAACCTAGTACCTCCCCTGGAAGCTTCACCTGGCAACAAGAGATGGTCAGTTGAGAATCCTCTTCCTCCATTACTACAAGTCCTCATTAAGATCACCTTTATCGATTCCAGGCCTTTCCCTGCACTAGGTTTCCACACCAAAGCCTACCAATCCCAGCTACCTCTGCCTACACTCTCTCTTTTCCCCTCATCTAACCTCCTACCTTATCCTCTGGCTCCCATTCCACCCGTTCCCAGTCTGTTCATAAAATCTATTCTATTTCCCCCTCCCAGGGAAATCCATGTGTCCCTCATACACCCCTCCTTGTTACCTAACCTCCTGAGTCTATGGATTGTAGCTTGGTTATCATTTACTTAACAGCTAATATTCACTTATAATTCACTTATAAGTGAACATATACCATATTTATCTTTCTAGGTTTGGGTTACCTCATTGGGGATGATTTTTTTCTAGCCCACTCATCTCATTTGCCTGCAAATTTCACGAGGTTTTTTTTTTTTTTTTTAAGCAGCTGAGTAATACTCCATTGTGTAAATGTGACATGTTTTCTTTATACATTCTTTTGTTGGGAGGCATCTAGGTTGATTCCAGTTTCTGGCTACTAGGAATAAAGCCACAGTGAGCATGATTGAGGAAGTGACCTCATGGTAGGATGGAGCATCCTTTGGAAATATATCTAAGAGTTGTATAACTGGATTTTGAGGTAGATCCATTTCCAACTTTTTGAGGAGCCGCCATATTGGTTTCATAGTGGCTGTACAGGTTTGCATTCTCACCAGCAATAGAGGAGTGTTCCCATTTTTCCACATCCTTGCTAGCATGAGCTGTCACTTGTGTTACTGATCTTAGCCAATATGACAGGTGTAAGATGGTATCTCAGAGTCATTTTGATTTGCATTTCCCTGATGACTAAGGACATTAAATTTCTTTAAATATTTCTTAGCCATTTGTAAGCTCTTGTACATATGAGTTTACAGATGCATAGCTGAACTGTTTCTAACCTTCTTTTTAAATTTTTTTTGTCTTTCTGCTTTTGTACCTTCCATTCTTATTTTTGGTTGTGAGCCTAGCCTTTAACGGCTGAGCCATCTCTCCAGCCCGTACCTTCCATTCTTTGTCTCTTAGTTTTTTCAATTTATAAAGAATAGTGAACAAAAACATTGGAAAGTGAAAATATGGGCTGCTATTTTGGAAAAAAATTACTTTTCCATTATGCGTATATTTCTTTTTTATCATGCATCTTTAACCTAATTCCTCCTCCTCCATCTCCATTCCTATTTAGGTCTTATCTTTGAACTTACTTTTTGTATCTCCTAGGCATAGTCTTTTCCATATCTGCAGTTCTTCCATCCTGAGGCGTCCTACCTCAGTAGGACATTCCAAATCAGGAAGAAAAGTTGCTGCTTTGTGTCTCCCCACTGACTAGTACTCACACTAGTCCAATGCATGCAGAAGCCAGTGGTATCTTCCTCACTCGTGTCTACCTATTTAGGGGGAGGGGCAGGGTTGCTCAATGGACCATGAGTTCACTGACTGGCTAGACCGGCTGGCTAGTGATCTCCAGGGATGCACCTCTCTCCACTCCTCCCTCCAAGTGTCTCTCCACTTGGGTTCTTCTGTGTCTTAGAGATCCAAACTGGGTCCTCATGCGTAGACAGAATGTAGTTTAGAAACTGAGCATCCTCCTAGCCCTCAGGCTCCTCATTTAGTACAGTTACTTGTGGCAATTGTTTTCTCATCATCTTCCTTTAAATCATTAAAAAAAATCCTTTTCAGGCAACAATGATACATCTACATTATTACTTTCTTCAAAGTGAAAACTTTGGTGAACCAAGTGATTTTTAAAAAGTATTTGATTCACCTGATAACGAAATAAAGTGTGTGTTTTTTTGTTTTGTTTTGTTTTTTTGTTGCTTTTGGTTTCTAGGTTAAGTTGAATAGTGACCACTGGCAGTTCTATTGTTTCCTGTTGGGTGGGTTATGTGAACCCCTTGATATACACCAAATCCTGTGGATCAATCAATAAATGCTGAACTAAGTTTAATATTAATAAAGCATTCCTAATTTCATTTATCTATATAACATTATTTATAGCTAATCTAGAATCTACCTGAAGATTACTTTTGAAACACAGTGCTTAAATATCTAAAACTACATTTCATCCCTTAATTTATAGATCTTGTAAGGATAAAGAAGGCTTATAAGTAAGCATGCATATGGGCAGTTGGAGATAGAATAATTGTGTCAGCAGGAAGCCTTTGCACTTCGTTCTTATCATAACTGAAGATGATTAAGGCACTGTACTGCCACAAGTGTAACCACTTGTTTTCCTACTGTAATCGGGCCCGTTATAAATACACTCTAAATGCTGTGACACTGACATGCTGTAATGAACTGGTAGGAGAAAGGGTCGAACATGGGATTGGAAAGAATGCTGCAGCATCATTTCCAGGAGCAAAAAAGGCAACTTAATAATGCCCAGCTTTGAAGTTTTACTGCTACATTTGTGTATCTTGTCAGCTTTGAAGTTTCATTACTATATTTGTGTGTCTTACCTTTAAAAATAGTAATTTGGTTGTTTTCTCTGTATTCTTTCTAGCAGGATGAAAATATTAGTAGCACGAAGCCAACTTTTGTTAGTGGATATGCAGCGTGCCATCTTGCAACTCTATGTGTAAAATAGACAAGAATGCATGTGGTATAGCAGAAAGCAAACCTAATCCTTTCATTTGCTACATATAGTTCATATTGTTTGAACAAATATTTCTTTTTATCGTGCCTGTCACACCTTACTAGCCTATTAACCCTGTCTATTTTGTGTTTCCCAGAGAACTAAAATGATGTCGGTGGTATTGAATATGTGATTATCATCTAAGACAGTTACACAGACACATGCAAACACACACACACACACACACACACACACACACACACACACACATACCTGTCCACATGCATGAAACTATGTTTGCTTTAATTTTAAAATACACTACAAAGTACTATATGAGAAATTTAGTATTCAATACAATTTATATAAAAAGTAGTAAGCAATTTTTTTTTTTTTACAAAAGTAAAGGAAGTGAATTTAAAAGTACAATTGATTCTTCCCACTTGTAGCCATATATCTGTGATTTAACCAGTGGCAGATAAAAATTATCTTAAAAAATTACTGAACATAATACAGGTCTCCCCCATCCCTGTCATTATCCCCTGGAAAATACAATGTAACCGCTATGTATATAGCATTTGCTTTGTATTCAGGGTTGTAAATAATCTAGAAATGATTAGAAGTGTGGGAGGATGTGTCGTGTGCAAGTGTGACATGGATTTTTGTAAGGGGCAGAGTGCCTGATGATCTTTACAGCAGCGGAATCTGTACTCCATCGCTCTAAGGAGAAAGCTATAAAGTCCAGTTGTCTCCATATCTGGCAGGGACTGGTTTCAGGGATAAAGCTAAAGTGTGTGCTCAGAGGCAAAGGGTTTTCTCTGCTGGGGGAGGTTGTCTAAGTAAAAACAACTTGCTCCTTGAACTTACCTCTTGAACGGTTCAGGTGACACTCTTACCCAGAGAGCGCATTTGGCATTGCTTTAAATGGCAGGAGTGAGGACAGGAGGGACTTTGGGAATTTGGCTGCTCGGAAAGCGTTAAGTACTGAAACTACTAGAAGATGATTCAGTCTCTAGTGAAACAACAAAGTCCGTCCAACTCTGCTATGACTGTTTAAACCAGCTGGGGACATTGCAACTCAGGCTAAAGTTGCCTTCATTCAGAAAGTGTAGGCTGAGTGTTAGTCTGGGAATAGAGTGGCCTTGGGTGCAACCTGGAAGTTTGTTGTTGATTTTTTCCTTTTGTCAACTAATTCCTTACTCCTTTTAAGTGGGAAGACATTAAATGAGTGTGGTTGGTGCCCAAATTGGAAGCTTTGAAAGCTTTGCACAATACAGTACATTCTGGTTGCAGAGACTCATGTGGATCTTACAGAGAATAACACAGGGGGTTTAGAAGAGTTACCTGATTTGAAAACAACCTTTGCCTTTTTCTTCCTATTTTAAATAACAATATATAGTACGGTGTAACCTTGAGGATTCACTGGCTTGGCAGGATTGTGTGCCTGGAAACACCATCTCATTCCATGCTGGAATCTGCCTAGGGATGCCGTTCAGGTGCTGAAGGGCTGGCCTCCCGTGCATGAAGGTGGGAGTCAGAGTTCCAGCAGAGCACAAGCCGGCTGTGGTGATGCAGGTGTGTAATCCCTCTTATGGCAAAAAGCAGAAGGAGCAGAGTCCCAGGTCACTTTACAATGTAACTAGTTGAAGCTAGCCTGGGCTACATGAGAAGATACATGAGCTCCTGTTTAGAAGTACATGATTTAAGTTGCAACAAAAAGTTTATATATTATTAAAGCTATTCTTTTGTGCCTGTGTTCTACCACAAAAGGAGTGACCACTACTAACATTTTACTAGTTATTGATGAGTTTAAAGGTAAGTGATTGAGAAAAGGTGTGTCTGTAAGCCGGCTAAGGCAGGCAGCCCATGAGTGACTTCCCTACAGTAGTTAGAGTGAAACCAGGTTTGAGGCTCTGTAATTTGGGGCCAGACTCAGCCGTTTTTAAAGGGATGCCGTGGAGGCCGCATCTCACTCAGGCCCTGTGTCCCTAGGCCCTACTTATATTTCTGTTTTTCTGAGCTAAGGGTGGAGTAAGGTGGCAGTTGTACCTACGCAATCTTGTGACTCAATTGACTTTCACATGGATATAAAAGTAGGAGGGACTCGGAATTTTAGGGCCATTCCAACTAGTTGTGTGCCAACTTGGCCAGGAGACCAAATCTGATCCAGGAAACGCTTCGAAGCTCCTGCTCCAGGGCCATTCCTGTGGCTTGGCTCTCACAGGGGAGGAGCTCAGCCTCTGGGGAGGAATGCCCAGACTCAGGGGACTTGGATAGTCAATGACTTTAACTCTCACCTTGACTTATCTTCACCAAAGCCTTCCGGTTGAGTGGGATTGTATTTAAACTCGGTCCTCTGTATAAAAAGAGTCCAACAAAAATAGCCAGGTTGAATTTTTTTTTGATATGCAGCACCATAAAAATATTTCTCAAAAATAATTTCTGTGTTTCCCCCACCTCTCCCTCCCCCTGCCTGCCTTGGCATTTTTAGTTAAAGGAAGTGAAGTGGAAAGCCTGCAGGCTGCTGTCTGTGCCCAGTTCCCACTTACCTTCCCACTCCTGCACGCCTTCCTGTTTCTCTGCCTACAGTGCTCCATCCTCCTTGTGTTTTTGCTTCTTCTAAGGAAAATGGCAAATTAAATGAGAATTAGGTGTTGCCATGGTTACTGTGTTCAGTAGCACTACACCTGCACCCACGCTGCTTAGGCATTGTAGAACGTTCAGTTGACAAATATTTGAAAGGCATGAAGAGCATCTTGGAGGAAAGAAGTGAAGCAGAAACCGTGCTTAAATATTTAAAGAGAAACATATTCTCTGCTGCTGAAAACCGAAACCCTAGCACTCTCTGGGGAGTGAAAGGATTCGAATGTCACCTTCTGGTAGCGTGCCATGCAACGTGTGCTCTGATCCTCTAGAGGAACATATGTAATTGCCCATCAGAGTTGGAATGACTCTTTTATCACTGAGAAGACTGGGTAGTATTCCTTCCAGGGTTTTACTTGTATATGGATGATTCTATGCATATTCTCTCTCTCTCTCTCTCTCTCTCTCTCTCTCTCTCTCTCTCTCTCTCTCTCTCTCTCTCTCTCTCTCCATGATTTCTCTGTGTAACCTTGGCTGTCCTGGAACTCTCTTTGTAGACCAGGCTGGCCTCAAACTCACAGAGATCTGCCAGCCTCTGCCTCCCGAGTGCTGGGATTAAAGACGTGCACCACCACTGCCCCGGCACCGTGCATGTTTTCTCAGACATGTCTTCAGTTAAAGCCATTTACAGCACACCAGCAAACAAAGCCTGAAGAAGCAACTCTTGTGCAATAAACTATCCTCTGCTCTTTCTCTTGTATTCAACGTATTTTCATAGTGTGAAACTTAAAATTATGACGAGTTAAGATTGAGTACATTTTAGTAAACAACACTCTGACCTGTAGAGGACTCACTGTTTCTTTGCCTCTTGACTATAAAGCTAGTGTGGCTCAAACTATTCTTATAGCACATGGACATTTATTTAGTAATGAGGGTTTTAGGTCCTAAAGGTATAGCAGGTACTTTTCTGGATATGAAGAGTTTCAAGAGAAGCTGTACAAATATCTGCCTCAAAGAGACAATGCCTTAACAGCAGGACACAGAAGTTAGAAAATAAACAAAAAATGAATGCATACTTCAGAAACAGATAAATACTACAAGCTACAAAATATATGTACGTATATATATATTCCATATATATATATATATATATATATATATATATATATATATATATTCCATATATATGGAGTTCAGTTTCGGTGGATGCACTGCCTTTATAGACAAAAGTAATAAACACAAAGCTATGGAAGTGGATGAGCATTCAAGCAGAGCATCAACCCAGGCGGAAGCTTGGCATAGCTGAGGAACAGGGAACAGTGGCACTGGCGTCTGATGAACCTGGGTATCTAGTGAAACAGGAGATTAAAGCAGAAGGCAGATGCCAGACCTCCTGAGTAGCCCTGGGCACAGTTTGGTTTGTATTTGACTTGCAGCGATCAAGCTTTTGGTGCTGTAAAAAGCAGATTACGTTTGAAAATCTTTCACAGCTTTCAGAGATTTAATTACAATGTTCTAAATCCCTGTAGAAAGATCATTATCTTATTCACTAATGTGTTAAATCACAAGAG
Organism: Acomys russatus; assembly: GCF_903995435.1. NCBI lineage: Eukaryota > Metazoa > Chordata > Mammalia > Rodentia > Muridae > Acomys > Acomys russatus. The sequence continues at coordinate 34,900,856 of NC_067148.1, read as the reverse complement.
AGAAATGAGTTTGAAAATCAGAAACCAGTGGTGGGGATGGCCGTAGTGACCTGCTCTAACATAGTATTTGAAATGAATACAATGTAAATTGTGTTCTTTTTCTGTTTGAGATTATATGCAGACTTATAGCCTTTTTTTTGTACCCACACCAAGTTTTTCAAAGGTCTTTAGGTGGAACATTACAAATCTATATCTGAGAGAAATAGAGAAAAAAAAAAACAATTCTTTCTCAATATAATGGTAATCAGTGAGTACCCTTCTATATTGTACCAAGGAATAAGCTACAGGGCACAAACAGTGCAACTAACTGGGAGATACAGTTTGCTTCTTAGAAGCTGTGCTGAAAATGGCCTGAGAAGTCTGGTGAGCTGGTGTCATTTATGGTTACCTTGCATCATCTGTGCAGTTAATAATCAGTGTGCTTTCTACACACACACACACACACACACACACACACACACACACACACACACACTCCTTGCACTAAAGCATTTGGTGTACTTTTTGGTTTCTTGCACTCTCGATGCAATGCTTTTTTTCAGTGTACTAGATAATTGATCACTTATACCTTTGGCATTGTTGGAAGCTGTTTTATTTCTCTCAGCTTATCCTTATTAGAAAATAAACCATTTGTTCAATTTTTTCTTTGTATAATTATGTCAAAACATAGATAAAATGTTGAGTGATGGCCCTTAGGCATGGGCAGATCTGATTTGAAACAAAACTGCTATTGTCCAGGGGCAGCTGGAGAGGTACAGCATGTGGAACCGTGCCCATAAAATTGTAGGAAAATGTACATAACAAGTCACATATTAGAAGGAAATGTTTAAAAGTATCATTAGTCATAATGAAAAGATGATGTCACTGTATTCTTGCCAAACCAATTCAACTTCGCTTAAATCAGTATTTTTATTCTACAATGAAATATAAAACTATGCTTAACTTTTCTTGGAGCTTTTTTCACAGACTACCATTATTTTAAGGCTTACACTATGAAACAAACTACCTCAGTGTGAAGGCATATTATCTACATCCTTCTATGTCTCCTGGCTGCAGTTATTCAAATAGTGGCATAGTAGTAACAAATGGACAAAGAATTCAATTATATATTAAATTGTGAATAGTGTTCTTAGAATTTCATTCACCTATGGGCTGCCCAATATGACGGTATTACTAAATACCAAATAAAAAGCCAAATGTTATGCAAAAGGATTGGCAAAAGAAACTTGAGATGAAACAAGAGAATAACGAGCTTCCATTGTTCAAGTTGTGCTTCTTTCAGAGAATATTAAAGATACAAACCATTCTTCTTCTTTTGGTGCTAACAATGTGGAGACCAAAATGAGTGTTAAGGTTCTGAGTGATGATATAAATTAAGCAATATGCAAATTCAGAAGTGAAATTCATCCCACATACAGGAGTGAAAGGCTTCAGGAGGGAAGTAGCATGCGGGCGTGGGACCCGAAGAACCTGACTTGGGAGAGAACCTACTGGGACAATATTGAAAGCAAAGGCTCTCAGGTGCAATGAACAAAGCACACTAGATGGAATGTTTTTGGGGGGGCATAGAGCCAAGAATATGTGGTTTGCGGTCTGTGGCTTCTTACAGAGTGGCTATCGGAGCTTTGCTTTTATGACAGAGTCATCAGGGCAGGTGACCCTGAGAAGGGCGTGAAGGGTGTGGTGTGACGATGCATTGGGATCAGCCACAGAGGAGTGGCAGGTCTAGAGCTTCTGTAGTGGTGCTTCTTAACCTTCCTAATGCCACTACCCCTTAACACAGCTCCTCACACTGTGGTAGCCCCAACTGTAATATTATGCCGTTGCTACCTTATAACTGTAATCTTGCTACTGTTATAAATGGTAATGTAAATAATTTTGAAGGTGAGATTTTCCAAAGAGGTTGTGACCCATGGATTGAGAACCACTGTTCTATAATTGTGTGATCTAGAGGAACAACCCTATAGAGAGTAGGAGACTAAGGGCTTTTAGACATTTTAGACATTTTCAGAAGTAATTTAGAGACTTTCTGTATGAAAGACTGCAGGTGTGAGATGCTGACAGACATGGAGTGGAGAAAGCTATCCCTGGGGAAGCCAGTGATGCAGGAACCATGTGGAAATAGAGTCACTGAATACTATAGGTGCTTCTTGGAAGTATATCATATGCATGTACAGTGCATGCATTTTTAAATAAATCACAAGCTATAAAGAAACAAATCAAAGGGACTAACTATTATTAATTTTTCCTGATTTCTAAGTTTTTATCTTGCATTTTAAAGAGTAATTTCCATTCTAATTATTTCATTAAATTAAAAGTGAGGTCATTTGATACTTCTAGAAATGAGTCAACTGTAAGACAAGACATGCTTCTCATGACATTACCTGAAAGATCATGGTGCCAAGTGTACATGACTTGATGATGATTCTTAGACACAAGTAACAATGGGATCAAGGAGTATGACAAGAAAAATGACAAAGTTCTTTTTTAAAGGTTGGAGAAAATAGGGAAAAAATATGTCATGAAAGATAAAGGTAAATTATGGTGTCCCTGGAATTAAGATTGACAGTAGTCTATTCTGCTTGGTCAGCAGCTATATATGAGGTTGATTGGTTTTCTCCATTATTCTTATGGTTTAGAGTCAAAGAGAAGTAAAAAATATAATCACTTTTAAACACAGTGAAACTTATACAATATGATGCCCACCAGCATGGTCAGAACTGATCGGGATAAGAAACGTCACATTGTCCGTGGACAGCTACAGACTGGTGCCATGATATTGTAGCAAAATCTACAAAGGCAGCTATTAGAAGAAAAGGCTTTAAAGTTCTGTTAACCATGATGAATGATGATGACATTTCATTCCATCAGAGGAATTTCATGGCTAAAATAAGGACGAGGGGTGTGTGTGTGTGTGTGTGTGTGTGTGTGTGTGTGTGTGTGTGTGCATGTGTGTGTGTGAGAGAGAGACATAGAGACAGAAAGAGAGAGAGAGACAGAGAGAGAGAGAGAGGGAGAGTGACAGAGAGAGAGACAGAGACACAGAGAAAGACAGAGACGGAGACAGAAGGATCAGGTATCTGTGGACTGAATCTATACAAAGATAATAGAATTAGAACCTACATATTTAATCTTCACTTTTCTAGTAACGAATTACTTTTTGGTTTAAGAAATAGGTTATAGGTTATATGCTATGGGGCTTTTTTAAAAAAAATATATCAAAAGACATCTCAAAGACATAAAGACTGCCACCAGGTATTTTTGAACAAATTAAATAACCATGACTTTACTTCCTGTGATAAAAATGTGGCTTATCATATAGTTAGCCAATGATTTTATTTAGCATTTTTCTAGACACATAACTGGGAAAAAAACCCTGCAGTTGCATTTTAATTATCTTCCTCTGAGAATCTCAGGCATGAAGAGAAGGAAGCATGTCCACACTTATCACTAAGCCTAGAGCTGTGGGCCAGGCCCATCTGGAAAGTTCTTCTGGTCAGCAGAGAGCTGTGAGCTTCTGCAGAGCAGGACGTACTCACACTGCTCTGGAGTCGTGTCAAGAGTCCTCAAGATGGAGTGACTCCTGGCCGTCAGCTTTCTTATTGTATCTCACTCTCACAAATCTAAGTGTATGTGCATCGAAACGCATGATGTGTTTAACGCAGGAACCGCATCTCAAATTTGGGATACCTCTGTTACATAACTGTTCATACTATAATCCAATAATAGAATTGAACAAAAAAAAAAAGTTCTTTTGGAAAAGTCTATAACAGTTATTATAAGGATTTCATTTTAGAGTTTTAAAAAAATGCTAGTCTCAGAAGGACAGCTGTTATGTAATTTCATTCAGATGTAGAATATTAAAACAAAATCAGTATCATTGAAATAGAGTCGGGTGCTGGGGCTGTAGCTCAGTTGCTGGAGTACTTGCCTACCATGCATGACGCCCTGCACTGCACAAAACTGGGCATGTTCGCATAGACCTGTAATCCCAGCACTCAAGACGTAAACCGGAAGGATCTAAATTTCAAGGTCATCCTACAACCTTTCAAGCAGGCCAGTTCTATTTAAGGCCATGAGAAAGAAAAGAAGGGAGGAAGAGAGGGAGGGAGGGAAGGTGGGTGGGAGGGAGGGAAGAAAGACGGAGGGAAGGAGGGAGAGAAGACAGATAGGCATGTAATAGAATTAACGGTAAACACCAGGAAATGAAGTGGTTGGTGTGCAGGTAAGGAGATGTTGTCAGGCGATACAAAATTAAAGTTGTGTGCATGGAATACATTTCATAGATGTAGTGGACAGCGTGGTAGTTGCAGCCAGTTAGGATGTGTTGTGGTTTTGAGGGGTGATAGGAGAGTCAGTGTTGAGTATTTATACCTCAGAAGTGCTAACTACAGGAGTAGATGCATGTTAATTTTGTTAAGTGAAATAAATGTATTGAAGAAAAGTAAATGTTTATTCTGTTACTAATTTACATTAATAAACTTTAAAAGTTAAGACATTTTAAATCATGCACAAATGTCATGAAAACTCATCATTGAATGTCTATCAAGTGTCTGCATTTCCAAGGTTTCAGAGTTAGAAATGCAAATTAGAAAGGGGATCACTTCCCACCATTCTAGTTTCCCTTCCTTCCATTATTTCTATGAGCCCACATTGTTGTTCTATTTATTGATCATTTATAAGACTACATAGTTGATCAGTTAAGTCCACAACCATATATAATTAAGGTCTGTATTTATTCATGTTGATACTACTTTGAATAACGACGTGTGTGTGTGTGTGTGTGTGTGTGTGTGTGTGTGTGTGTTTGCGTTTCACAAAATGGAAACTTGTTCACATATATTTATAAATGAAGTATCGAGAAGATGAACTTGAGTTACCTTTTAGAAAAAAAGCTTTATGTAGTATCAGGAACTGAGAGGAACCATGAGCAAAATACTCTACTCTACTGGAAAGTTGACAGGCTTAGCATTTTTAAGTTCTAGGTCCTATCAGAGCTGTAGGAAATATCCATCACATCCAACACATACATCCAAGTAGATAATATGTCACTTTGTGAAAGTATAATTTGTATTTGTTTGTTTATATAATACCCGCAATAACATTTTATTTTCACCTATTTGCCATGATTCCTTCCTTTCTGCCAGGAAAATGGTGGATGAAGGAAGTTCGCAGTAAATGTTTTACATAAACTTATAAATCGTTTTAAAATAATTTGTTTAGCTTAAAAATTTTAATCCTTATATCAAAACCAGAAGTACTTCCTTCTTTTTCAAGTGGTAAAGTTCAGAGATTGCAAGACTAATTCTCATTTTTAAAGACATCTATTTTGAAAAATAGAACACCCAGATTTGCCTTCGAAAAACATAGGAAGCGTGTAATTATTTATGCCTTCTCTCTGAGATCTTAAGAATGTTGTTTGACTTTCTGGCCTTCCCGCTCCCCATTTAGGGGGATGAGGGACTCGGCTTTATTACCTCCGGGACAGCTTCCTGTTCTGTGGTTAAACGAAAGGAAACAGAGTAACCCAACATTCATGCAGATCAGGTCATCCTCTCGCTAGCTGTCTGCTCTGCCAAGCCTGTAGTGGTCGGAATGCTGGACAAACAAGCTTGTTCATTAGGGAAAGCCAAATGTCAGAGAGGATGGGTAGGCTGAGGAGGAACCTTTAAGAGGAAACAAATCTATTCATTGAGACCGTTGATTTATATTCAGCAGATGTTTATTAAAAACCAATTAGAGGCCCCCCTATTGTGATGTGCCATATTAGCAATATAAAGAACAAAATTAGATTGCTTCCTTTCCATCTGGGATCTTGTCCAGTGTAGGAAGGCAGATACCTCTTACCCTATTGGTAACTAACAGGCTGTCAGTAAATCCCTCATCACTAGCTTACCTGATTAAAAGTATTTGAGACACCATTCTGGAGGTAGGGGCTGAAAGGTCAGAAGGCTATGGGTTAGGTCATCCTTAGCTGCATGACAAGTTCAAGGCAAATCTGCCATATATGAGACCCTGTCTAGTAAAAAAGAAACAAAATAGAATACATATAAACAATGGAGAAAGAAATGTGCATATGGTAACCCTTAATTAAGAAAAGGCCACATCATGATATGGTTATGAGTTAAAATGGCCATTTGTGCTCACTGTGTGTTAAAACATGATATTTTTTTAAACACAGAGATTCACATAAGCAGATAAGTAATCAAAGCTGTTGGAAAAAACAAAGCTGAGGCTAGGTTTTAGGGAGAAACTCAAGCCTACACCCTTTATCAATTGTGATTGTCTTTGGGCTAGCTACTGTATTGTTATTGTATCGTTAAAGTAAGCATATCAAGAGGCAATAGGTGAAATGCTTTTACCCACTAGTCTGTATGATTACATTATATTTAATTGTGTAGCAAAATTAAAACAATTCATCAGATTTACTGTGGAAAAAAAATTTCTCTGGGACCTCTTGGGTTTCCTGTTGCCAGCAGATGATACAATGTACAAAAGTCCTTTGAGATCCCCTGAGAATGCCCTTCCCTTGCTCTTCCTTGGAGGATATGGCACTCTGGGGAAGGAGGCAAGGCTAAAGGAATCACTGTGCCACTTTTCACAGCAGAGGGCAGCTGTTTGGAGCTATAATTAAAATGTAAATTATCAAGGGGGCATAGTGAGAGCTATATGGCTTTCAGACAATATCCAGTGCAGTCAGAGTGAGACAAAAATTCTGGGACGTTCCCTACTGTGGAGAAGTGAGCAACGATGAAGTGAAAAGCTGAGAGGAAAGTGATTTATAAGGAACCGAGTGGACACAACCCATGGATTGTCTAGGGTGCTGGGAAACGGAATTCATCAGGAGACAGGCCTTGATTCTGCTGGGCCTGAATCCAAATCACGTGATAAGTGTGCATGGAACCCCAGCACCCCACCACTGCGTCAGCACAGAAGCCGGACTGTGACTAGACTGACAGCGCTAGTAGCACGAGGGGCCTTTCAACCCATGGGGTTTTATGAACTGAAACAGAGGACTTTTAGTAAGTAGAGCGCCACAGGGAGACCGAATAGTAAGATTATAAACATAGTCAGGGCTTTTATATTAGCCACAATAGGAAAACCCACAAAATCCTTCAAACGTAAGGATTTTCATGAATCGCTTTGTTTCTGTTACATTTGTGCTCAAGTTTGAGTGTGTTATAAAGCTTTAACAGGCCTAACCAAGGCTGTACCTAAGCCAAAATGGTGTGTGTGTCCCTGTGGCTGTACACATTCCGTCTTGATGTTTATTGTCAGTCAGATGGTGCTTCTGAAATGATAGCATGAAAGGCCAGTGGAGAGGAACGGTAAAACATTGATTTATAACAGTTTTTTAAAACCCCACAAACTATTAAATTGAAGGAATAGAAAACCTTTAAGGTATGGGGAACCTCACACAGGTTGCTATGGCATCTTGATCGCCGGTTTTGTCTTTTGTATGCTTGTGACACCGTCGAGGCTAGTGTATTCAAGTGGGTAAGGACTGGAACTCGGTTCCTGAACTGAATGAACTAAGAGAAGGTTTGGTATGGATCCTCGCACGGTGGTGGATCATTTCCACCGTCAGAGCACTAACAAGCATATGCTTTTCACCTCTGTCCCAGTCTGCAGCAGTCCCTGAAAGTCAGGCTCATGTACACAAACACGTGCTAGGCGCCTGCATGCCTGCCTGGGGATAGCCTCGACAGTCAAACTCACCGTGACCATACGAACCTCATTTCAGCAGCCACCAGGCTCCAGACTTCTTACAGTCCCTGTCTTATGCACTGGAACTGTTCCAAGAAAGAACCCAAAAGTTATCACAGACTTCTAAATATGTATTTCCTAAATATATATCTTTCCATTTCCACCCCCTTTTCATTTTTACTCTCACTGAATTTTTTTTTCTGAACCTTTCATCTAAAAATGCAATATTTGATTTTCATGCCTCTAGTCTTTCCCTATTAGATCCAACCCTCATATGGGCCAGTGTTTTCTAGAAACTGCATTTCTAACCACATCTCTTCTCATAAAAATTCTTCCTTCAGTGTTATTAATATAGCTTATTAAATTTAGCCACACAAGTCTGAAAGCATGCTATCTACTCACTCTTATTTTCAGCCATGCCCCACCTATATTTCTGGCTTCAGAAACACCAAACAACTGGAGTCTCCAGACACCACTTGCTCCCCCCTTTCTCTGCTGAGTCCCCACCCTCTGACTAACTGCTTTCATCTTTCAAAACCAGCTTTTATATTTGCATCTCTCTGAATATTTATACTTCTTGCAGGAAGGAACTATCATATTCATTTTTGTAAATCTAATTTCTAGCAGAGTGTCTGGCATATTCTGTGCAATAAAATGATATTTTTTGAACGGAATAGCAAAACTGGTCCACATTCTTTTTAGCTTTTGCTAGTGGGTTCTTTGCTCAAGTTGATATTTGCCTGTCGCATTGTATCTCATATGGAGCTAGTGTGAGTCCACTTGTTTAGTGTAACAAGTATGTTTTAAGTTTCGTTTCTTGAGCCCTAGATCTCTTCACCATTCAGTCTTAGAGTAGTTGTCCCATCATTACACCCAAACCTGGGAAAACTATCTATTACCTGTTTCCTTGGCTTGACCCTAAGTTATTGTGGGAGTGAGGTGGAGGGCTTTTATGAAAATGAAATTTCAAGGTCAGGCATAAATACTTGGTGCCTTTTCATAAAACATGAAAACAACATGTGTTCTAAAATGTTTCCACACTCTTAGTAGGAAAATGAAAAGAAGTTGCTAATGGGAGGCAACTGAGCTAACTTCTTCTAGCAAAAAATCATGTGATGTGATCGTCTACCTTTTATATCTTCTTAGTTCTGTGATGGTTGTTACTATCTTAGTTTAATATAGGAAATGGCAGGTTCACTATGTTTCTTCATATGGGTACTCTCATTTATTTCCTTCCTCTCTGTCCCCCCTATGCCTCCTGCCCCTGTGCCCAGTGCCACTACTTTCCTGGGAGAGCCTTTGCCACTTTCATTTCCGGTTCTGAGTATTATGTATTATAAACATTTATTTTGTATACTGGGTAAGTATTTTGCATATGTTAGAGTGATGCTAGAATTTCATAAAATCCAATGGGATGTGGTATATTTAAAGTCTGCATTGCCTTGCTTAATGAGAATAAATGGCCAAACAAATTAGTCATTTGTAATACCTGGATGATCATCACAAGTTTTCCTCAAACTATTTCAGAGAAGTGGAACCTTGAACTTCATCTTTGTATAAAATGAGAATTTGGAATTTACATGCCTCCGTCGCTCAATATTTCTGATCTTTGCCCAAGGATTGATTATGTTAGTATCAATGAATGGAAATTAATAATTTATGACTAAATCTTACATAGTTAAACATTTCTTCTAATGCTAGTAAGTACATTATAATTAAAGATCTTGTGTAACAATTATGTATGACTGGTTCTCAGGTCAATTATAAAAACATTCTAATTGAATATACCAGTTTAGTAGTATTTATGGGCAGGCTGAGATATTGGAGTAAATTTTTAAATTAATTCAGGTTGATCACTGAACCAAGATCCAAAAATTACTTCTATACAGTTTGTTGAAGAGGAAGTTAAAATCAAAATAGAATCCAAATATCAGTGTAGTAGTGACTGCAAGGGTCACTATGTTAGTCATTTTGCGGGAATTCAATTATAATGAATTATTTTGAAATTGAGTCATCACTGAGATTTAGTTGGCTTCTCAACAAAATGTTATTTGAGAAATCATGAAGGACACTTGGCTTCTGTATTAAGAGATTCTGGTCATGAGACATTTTAAAAAATTGTTACTTAAAAAATCTGAAAATTTAAAAAGTAATATACTTATAAAAATGTTTGTCACTTTTAGAAAGTATATGCGCAGATGCCAGGGTGATAGAAAAATAGTTCTCTGTGCCAAAGAGAACAAAGTTCTTGTTGGGATGCTTCGTTGTTCTCTACTGATTTTCTAATCAGTAAAATTTCCCCACTTAGTTTGAGGCTCCTGGAGATGAGTTTTTCCTGATGACGTGCATTCTGGTTTAGAACCAATGAGTACATTGGGGCTCCAACACCTCATCAGGCTGGAAGGCCCGTGATGCTTCAAACCACCCTGAGACAGAAGCAATTGAAAACATTGCCCAATATGATATTTCTAATGGAAATTAAGGAAGCTAAAATTATTGTCTCCATGCACTTAAAAGATAGGTATTTTTTGGTGTGCCAATCATTTATATATATATATATATATATATATATATATATATATATATGTATATACATGCATATATATGTATATATATATGTTACATCTCAATGGTTATCCCATCCCTTGTATCCTCCCATTCCTCCCTCCCTCCCATTTCCCCTTACTCCCCTCCCCTATGACTGTGACTGAGGAGGACTTCCTCCCCCTGTATATGCTCATAGGATATCAAGATAGGTATTTCAAACTTGACTCCATAAGAGTCACGGCAGAATTCTCCGGTTAGATGACGGGGAAAGTGAACAGCACATGAAAGTAACTCTACTCAACTCTGGATACTCAGAATAGACTGGCAGCGTGGTTTCAGGGTTCAGGTTTTCTTAGCATCTTAAGGCTAGACGTTGAGTTTTCCAGCAAAGAAAGCACAACATACTTAAAACATACAGGCAAGTATGTGAGTGGAGGCAAGACAGAGGTTTTGGTGTTCTTGTTTCTTATGGGAAAGGAAAAGACCAGACCCATTCAGAACCGAAGATCCTGTTGGGCACATAGATAATCTGTGATGAGAGAGTAAGATGTCAGCTTTATGTAACACCTTATCTGTCATGGCTTATTAAATACAATCAAGAAAATCATGTTTCGTCAACAGGACTACACTCGCGAATAACAATTAGAAGCATTAGCAGACCATTCAACCACCCACATCTTCCCAGAAAATTGCTCATAATAGCAATTTGCGTTGATGTATTAAGCAGCATGTTTTAATGGCATGTGGGCTTAAACACAACAGGCGTATATGGCAGTTCCTTTATTTTGTTCTACAGACCATAAACTTACTATAACCTAAATGAACAAAGGACCTTTTTTTTTTTTTTTTAAACAGTGATAGCCCAGGTGCCTGTTTTCTGCCCATTAAGGAGTACCATTAAGAAAATCACTATTTCGGCTCATGATGTTAAAGTTAGGGGTTTTAAAAGTCGATCTGTTATACATCTTTAGTGTTTATTAGAAAAAAAGTGCTACTTTTAATATAGTACTTACTGTCTATTACCAATAGTTCTACATAGTGACTAATAAACATCAAATTTAAAAGAAAACTCCACTGTGGTTCTTGACCACTTACAGCATTTAAGAATCTTGCAGAGATTTTTTTTTTCTTTTTTATCGGCACTTTGACGATAGTTGTTTTTAGATGTCTGCCTTGAGTATATTTTTATATATTCAGCAATCTTACTCCTTTTATTAAAAAGAGTTGATATATTAAATTATGTTGGATATATTGGTTTTTTAATGATAAAGATGAAACACTTTAAAATTTAAATGATGGAAAATTTGTTTTTTTTGTTTGTTTGTTTGTTTTAACTATAAATCATTTCTTTGACTAATGTAGAGATGAATGAGCCAAGGGAAAATCTTGTGTTGTTGACATGAGCATCTAGAGTCACATTGTTAAAGTAGGCTGGAGGGAGAGGGGTCTCCAACTGTCCAATCTCCCCAAATTTTAAAAAGTATGTTCTAATTTTCTCAGATCAGACGACATGCCCTCCGGCCATTTGTATTTTGCTTTTTTTAGATTTTCTTAATTATTTTAAATTACGTGTGTGTGTGTGTGTGTGTGTGTGTGTGTGTGTGTGTGTGTGTGTGCATGCGTGCCTGTGTGTATGCACATGAGTGCAGGTGCTTATGGACAGCAAAGGCATCTGACTCTTCCAGAGCTGTTACAGGCAGCTGTGAGCAACCTGAAGTGGGTGCTGGGACCAAACTTGGTTTCTCTACAAGAGCAATCTATGTTATTAAGCCCTGAGCCATCATCTCTTCAGCCCTTGTTGTTTTAAATAGACTCAATCCTCCGGATTCTGAAGCTACTCTACTGGCCCTCTAATGAGATTTAATTGGCCCATTTGACTCCAGCGACAAAGAGCTATTTGAGATATTACTTTTCCAAGGCTACAAAGGTTAGACAGTGGCACTTCAATGGCAGGCTTTCCACAGACAGTGTGTACTACGCTAGGTACCTTCAGGCTGTCTGGAGCCCATAGGCCAATAGTTCTTTCCTTCCCACAAAGCTTCAGCTTGCCACAGGCCACAACTTGCTAACTCTGGGTATAATGTTTAGATGAATAACTCAAGGCCGGCAGTTCTCCTCCAGAGCTAAGCTCCACATGGGCGTGAGACTGTGGCCTGGAATAAGAGACCCTTTATATTCAGCTCCTTCCAACTGTTCATGAATTTTCTTACTCATAAAAATGTGGCTTTTTACTGACTCACAGACCTTCACATTTGATGATAAGAACAAAGCCGTTTTCATAGCAAATACCAATGCCATCTGAAGTGTTGTAGCCTTGCCTTCTTAACCTCCCCATTGTGATCTTTTTTTTTTTTTTTTTTTTTTTTTTTTTTTGATCTTCTGGAGACTCAGAATACTAACTTTCAGACTTTAAAAAAAATCACAATATGGCTTTTTTTTTTTTCATAACTTAAAGCTACAGAAAGCTGATTTGCCATGCAACACCTTCAAACACAATTTCCTCACTTCCGTGAGAAGTTCTAACTAAAAATTCAGGACACCATCAAAGCAAGACAGAGCAACCACTCAGCCTAGACTGTTTGAGGGGATGCGGTCTCTTTCTATTCCAGAGCGCAGTCTTGTGTTTCTCAGAAATATCCTTGGTGATTTTTCAACCCACTACAGGTCAAGCTAGGTACTCAGGTTTCTTACTGATCGTCTGAGCTTGATATATCAGTATTGTCAGTCCTTTCAAGTAAGAACTAGTTATGTCCCAACCTGGAAGGCAGTGAAAAGGAGCACAACTGGCTAGGAGCAGTGTCAGTAGAGAGTGGTAAAGCCCTCTTTGAAATGGTCAGCTCATAACCGACAATTATATCTTAAGGATAATGGTGCCCAAAGTGTATTCCATGAATGAAGAATCATCATCTCCTGGAAAAAAAATTGTTAGCAGTTTAAGTTTTCAGGGCTGGAGAGATTGCTCAGTGGTTAGGAACACTTTCTGTTCTTCCAGAGGACCTGTGTTCCCTTCCCACCATCCACAGAGCTCACAGCCACCTCCAACTCCTGTTCCAGGAGACCCACAATCTCTTCTGGCCTCCAAGGGCACACACACACACACACACACACACACACACACACACACACACACACACACACGGGGCGGGGGAGGGGCAGAGAGAGAGAGAGAGAGAGAGAGAGAGAGAGAGAGAGAGAGAGAGAGAGAGAGAGAGAATATCAACTACATAGAAATATAGATAAATATAGGATATAAATTCTCAAGCTTGTCTCCATACCGCCAACCTTCAGCAACCTCTTTTGGAGAACCAGTTGTGAGCTTAAATTCCGGACAGACTGCCATCAAGCACAGCAGCAGATGCCTGCCTTTCCCCTGCCATACAGCATAACACCAGTAAAAGAAAGATCTGCATCATACAGTGTCATGGCCTTAGTGTATTTCAGGAGGTATTGGGTCTGAAAGACAGACTAGAGAGAGCTATCCAGTGTAAATACTAAGGCAACAGCCACAAGGATGGAACACATAAAAACGTTTCCCACATAATCACTAGAGCTTGGGAAATGTGCAACTAATAAAGCCATAAAAAGACCATTTCAGTAGTTTCAGCTGGTGACCATACTATTTGTATGTCTTCCAAACCAGAATCCTTAATCATACCCATTTTTACTATATCCCAGTCATTAATAGAACCAAATTCCTAAACCACATACAGGGCTAAAGAGCCTTCCCTGGCTGTATTAAATCTGTGTGGCTGCTGTAACAAATTACTACAAACTAGGGACCTTAGGACAATAAAATCCTTTCACAGTTCTGCAGATGAGCCTTCACGATTCAAAGTGTTGCCGCGGCTGTAGTTCTTCCTGAAAGTCTGAGAAATCTTAGCCCTTGATGCTTCTACTCCTCCCTAGCTGTTGTGGGGACCATGTAGTTTGTGATACATGGCTTTGCTTTTCCTATTTTCACACCTACCTTCCCTATGTCTCTTATGAGGATATTTACTCTTGCAATTTAAGACCCCATCCAGGTGATTCAGAATGAACTCTTCATCTCAAGACATTTTACTTAATTAATCTGCAGAGACCTTTCCCCAAAATAACATAGTAGTCATAGACGGGTCTTGGAATTGTAGGACCTAGAAAAACCTTCCAGAGGATGTTGCTATTTTTACTAAGACTTGTCTTTTTGAAGTATATAGTAACCATATGCTCGCTGCAGGTACTGTGGACAGTTTGGGGACTAGAGAGATGTGGGGTGCTGAACCTGAACGTGGGTCTATAATTGGTCATCATTACCATTCAGAGATTAATGGGGGTAAATCTTGTCCCTGCTTCCTCTATAATCTTGTTGAATGTCTAGTTCTTTCTGGTTGTTAGAATATGGGGCTCCCAAGGTCAGCATCTCGGTACCAAGCGGCAACTAGAGACTCGCCTGCCAAGTTGTAAATGTTTGAAGTCTCCTGTAGTGTGTCGCCGACCACACTGGCACAGCACGTGATGAGCATGTCCTTTTATTTCTAACAAAGAGAATAATAATAGAGTCATACATTTTCTTAAAGAAAAATAGGAACACTTAGGGGGAAAATGTCCTTCTTGTCCCAGAAATGCAGAAATACTTCATACGAATGGCATAAGAAAATAGGGTATTGAGGGGTGCCTTCACCCCACTTTCAGTTTATCTATGCAGGAGTCTCAAGACTTTTTGTTAGTGAATGGTATGACTAAGATAGTTTTGAACATGTTGCAGCAGCATTGTATTAATTGTATTAATTTTTCTATTTTAAAAGTTGTATAACTCAGAATTGTACCATTTGTATTATGAACATAAGGCCAATATTGAATATGGGAAACACATTACAAGAAATAATGATAAACATCTTAAAATTCCTTCAGAAGCATTAGTAAGTATCTCTAGAAAGTGCATTTTGAGTGTTTTAGAATTAATGGTATCATATGCAAGTGTGTCTTATAAATAGTCTTGGTTTCTTTTTTTTTTTTTTTTAATTTATTCACATTACATCCAAATCATAGCCCCCTTCCTTGTCTCCTCCCTATTCCTCCCTCCCTCCCTCTCCCCCCCTCTGCACCTCCCCTAGTCCTCAGAGAGGGGGCCCCTGCTCCCCTATTAAGTGACTCCAGCCTAGTCTCATCAGGACTGCCTGTGTCCTCTTCCTCTGTGGCCTGGTAAGGCATCCCGCCAGGGAGAAGTGATCAAAGAGCAGGCTACAGAGCCCATGGCAGGGACAGTCCCTGCTCCCCTCACTAGAGGGTCCCTATGAAGACTGAGCTACCTGTTGGCTACATCTGAGCAGGGTCTAGGTCTTCTCAATGAATGGTTATTGTTTGGTGCATCAGTCTCTGTTGGGCCCCCTGGGGCCAGATTTGTTGGCTCTGTTGCTTTTCTCGTGGAGTTCCTGTCCCCTCCAGGTCCTTCTATTCTGGAACTCTTCCATAAGACTCTCTGCCCTCTGCCCAAAGTTTGGCTGTGAGACTCAGCTTCTGCTTCGATCCCCTGGTGGTTGGAGTCTTTCTCTTTCAGAGGACCCCTGTGGTAGGCTCCTGTCCTGTCCCCTCTCTTCAACAGTTTCCAGTGTCTATTTTATTTGCTCCTCTGAATGAGAATTAAACAGCCTCCCTAGGGTCCTCCTTGTTACTTAGCTTCTTTATGTCTGTGGATTGTAATATGTTTATCCTGTATTATATGGTTAATATCCGCTTCTAAGTGAGTATATTGGCTGACTCCTAATCGTATTGGCACAGATTTCAATGCCTTTTATTGAAAATAGTAGCTACCAAAGGATGTCTGAATTAACAGTAGCAGTGCCTTCTGGAAGATGTCATTTCTCAGGGAGATGGACATATATATATATATATATATATATATATATATATATATATATATATATATATATATCATGGCTTTTTTATTTAACATTCTTTGTGTTTACATTTCAGAATGATATAGTTTGGATTTAAGACTAGAGACGTTGTTGTTGTTGTGTGTGCTTGTGACCATCTGCTATTGTTGTCAAATCCCATTCTTATTTATGTGTGTGTGGGGAACATTTTAAGTCATTTACCTGTTTTGTTGCAGATTGCTTAAAGTACGCCACACAAACACTGACATGGGAGTGCAAAGCACTAAGCATCATCACCCAAGGATGTGGAAGTGTTTCTGACAGAGTTTATTGGGAAACAATCCAGGTGTTGCTAATATGTAATAAGAAGTGATTTTTGACACGTTGACCATGTGAACCTTTGAGTATCAGCTAATAGGTGCTAGAGATATTTCACTTTTGCTTTTCTCTTTAGCAAAAATATATAAATAGAGCTTGTCATTCTTACACTAAAAATGATACTACATATTTTTAATGCATCACTTAATATTATGTGAATATGTACTTTTTTATTATTAGCTTTTGTTCACATACTCCTTTGTGAGTCATAATGAACAAGATTTATATATTACATTTTTCACTGTCATATATATCATATAAAATATCCTGTAAGTATTTAATGCACAGAAATACTTACTTTGTGGTTAAGGACTATGATAGCTCATTGGAAAGGCACATTGCTCTATGATTTTTACATTTGATATAATAATTTAACAAATCACATTCTAGTAAGAGTTACCTCATTGTACCTTATTAAAATGGGGCGCCTTATACATCATATGAAGATATTAAAACTATTATACACTTTAAGCCATTATTTTGCACCTACAATTTAGAAATTCTGAGCTCTTGGGATACGTATTTTGAGATCAGTTAACAAGTTTGAAATTTGCCCTTTATGCCCTCTGCTGAGCATGTAAGACAATATCCACTAGATGGGAAACCTGAAAGATATAATCCTAGGCCACACAGTCATAGGGGAGGGGAATAATGGGAAAATGGGGGGGGGGAGGAATGGGAGGATACAAGGGATGGGATAAACATTGAGATGTAACAAGAATAAATTAATAAATAAAAAAAAAGAAAAAAAAAAAGAAAAAAAATAATCCTAGGCCACACAATCGGACTCAAAACAACTGAACTACTTACCCATAAACCCTGCCATGACACACGCTTTGAGACTAGGGTTCTTTAAAATGAAGTTGGGCTTCCCCCTGCAGTATTAACTGCCCCCTCTATTTTAGTGAGGAGAAATATGTGCGACCCTGAGGATTACTGGGCTTTGGTAGCAGTTGGGTATGATAAGTGCATCTGGCTCATCAGTCTCTCATTATTACAGAACATCCATCCCCCTTATCCATGGCGAAGATGCCTTTGTCAAAACCCCATGTTTTTACTGGACCCCGAATGGCTCACATACTGTAGTGCTTCATAAGGATTCTCAGCACATTTGCTACCCAGTGTATATAAGTACAGCTGTAGGAGGCTAAACATAGCTCTGTTCTTAGCATCTTGTTTTTCCTCTGCAGTTCTGAGCCTCATTTGTGTGGGTTGAGTGAGGACTTTAGATGCCCGGTTTCTCCTGCAGTCTCATCTCTCGGCTTGCAGAAAGAACCCCATTGGAATGAGCAGTTAGCCTAGTGCTTGTCTGCACAGTGCTTGGGTCTATGCATTTTGTAAATGCATACCTCAGCATAGCTGTAGTCTTCTCTGTCCTCTGTCTGTAATGCTATACACAAAGATTGTGTTGGTTGTTAATGAGATTTTAGCCAGCTTGAAGTTGATGCAGACGTACTGAATTGGAGGAGCCAAAGGAACACCTTGGGATCAAAATAGGTTTTATTTTATTTTCAAACAAAGTGTTTGGAGTAGTTCTGATCATTTCTTTGAGTGAAGGTGAAGAAAAAGGAGGAGTCTGGAATGACAGATTGCTGTGGGAATGGACCTGTGATCTCTAGAAGTCCACAGTATGGGGGAAGGTTGACCTATATGCAAATACGAGAGACCTATTTCTTGGAGCTATTGGGTTTCCCTGGCTTCTTCAAGGAGATGAAACGTGCTTTCATCCGTCCCCTGGCAGGTTCTTCTCTCTAGAAAGGAATTCTATCCGGAGCTTGCCTCTTCCCTTTGGAGCACAAGTCTGTT
Source organism: Acomys russatus (assembly GCF_903995435.1). Taxonomy (NCBI): domain Eukaryota; kingdom Metazoa; phylum Chordata; class Mammalia; order Rodentia; family Muridae; genus Acomys; species Acomys russatus. The sequence continues at coordinate 34,882,566 of NC_067148.1, read as the reverse complement.
TCTTCCTTTTAATCTGAAGACATTCTTGTCCCTTTGGTATCTTTTGATCTACCTAGAAAGAAATCGTGATATCTATTACTTCCTTGTGAGACCCTCAGACACATCCCAAGCTTCTGCCATGCCTTTCTGTCTCGGAGAATGACATTTCTGACAAAGTGTATTCCAGAATCAAACTGTTAGGTAGATTTTAGTAAAGCCACATTAAAGGATGGATAAATATTTCAGTATCTTTAATTACAATGTGATGGGTACCAGTGGTGTAAAGTCCCATCTCTTGTGCTGATTTTTATTTCCTTTAATGCACCCTAAAATATTAGCTTCAGTGCAAGATGGAATGTGGAGGCATGCACACAGGAATTTTGCTAGGTCGTACCATTGCTGCAACCTAACAGCATTTCTCCATGGGGATGCAATAGGTCACTGTCATCTCCACAGACACCACTGACCTCTCATGGGTATAAGTAATAAGGAGCCTGTACATTTCCCTTTTTCTTCTAAAATGAAATTGAGACATCGGCCTTGAATATTTTTGCTCCCAATTCTTTGCATTGCAGTCCTGCATTTGCTTTCTCTGTCCTCTTGTCTTCTACTGTTCACTGATGTTTTGAATGTAGGGTAGGCAGAAAGTGAATTCTGTCTTCCACAAAACACGATTCAGGCAGAGTGGAAGTGTGTGTGTGCCTCGTGGGCTTTGTGTTCAGGACTCTGCTATTATGTCTCAGAATGACAACCTAATTGTAGAGATGCTGTTGTTCCCTTGGAGAACTGCTGAACTCCGGATATTCCTCTGCTTCATGATGCATAATCAGCCATTATCCATCTTGTATTTATGCTTTTTTGTTAAGAAATGCATGACAGACTGGCCATGAGAGTAATAGTTTGGCACTTTTCTTGCAAATTAGTTCTAACATTAACCAGAGCTCATGTTTTAAAAAGTAAGTTCCCCTCAAGAAGCAAAATACAAACTTATGATCACTTATTACTATGAAAAGACTTTAATATTTGGATATATACTCCTTTTACAATTTTGAGAGAAGATCTTCATAGTCGGGACTGAACTCAAACTTGCTATGTACTGGGGAATGACCTAAAGCTACAAACCTTTCTGACTCTGTCTCTAGAGTTTTGGAATGTATACTTTTACATACAACAGTGCACTATCACAATTTAATATGGGCTGCCAGAGATGTCTACATACACATGTGTGACTATTAGTATTTTTTTTTTAGTAGAGGCTAAATCACTGAGATTTTTCACAAGCCCATTGACAATGAAAACCTTTTAGGCAAGAACTTCACCGGGCACACCCGCCCTCCAAGTGCACACCAAGGATCCACTTGTCTTCATAAGATGTGGAGAAAGGCAGGAGCCAATATGCTTGCTTTTGCAAGTAACCAAATTCTTGTTCATATTTTTTTTTGTCTATATCAACTAGTTTTCCAGCTATGGGCCCTTGTGTCTTTACTCTGATGAAATCAGAAAATGCCCACATCACATTGGCCTATGGGTAAGCCTTTGAGGCATTTTCTTGATTGATGATTGGTGTGGGAGGGCTCAGTTCCCTGTGCTTGGTGTCAGGCCTAGGCAGGTGGTCCTAGATTATACAAAAAAGTCAGGCAGAGCATGCCATGAAGAGTCAGCCCGTAAGCACAGTCCTCCATTGCTTCTTCAAGTCCTCTCTCCAGATTTCTGCCTTGAGTTCCTGCCCTGACTTCCCTCAGTGATGCAGCGGGACCTAAGAGTTGTAAATGAAATCCTTTCCTTTCCCAAGTTAAGTTTGTTTATAGTGGGTGGTTTTTTTTTTTTTTTTGCTGTTTTTATTTTTTGAAATTGAAATATAATTTCATGGTTCCCTCCTTTTTCCTCTCTTCCTTTCAAACCCTCCCGTATATTTTTTCCTTATTCTATTTCAAATTCATGGCCTCTTTTTCATTAATATGTATACATTAATGATAATAATTCCTAATCTATTCTCAATGTAGTCCTGAATATATCAATATAACTTGTTCAGCCTGTATAATGTTTCTGATATGTATGTTTCCAGGCTAAGAGTTTGATGGACAGCGAATTGGCGCTCTCTTCCCTGACATGACTCCTCTAACAGGACAGCCTAAAATATGCTCATGGTGATTTTTCACAGCTATAGAAATCCTAACCAGCACACCTTCCGAAGATACGATGTTAGAAAAATCATAAGCACAGTTATTGAATGCTGGATACCTTAAAATTTTCCATACATAACAAAATGAATTTATTTAAAAATAACAGGTAGTAGTATGTACTTTACAAATATGTGATAGGAAACATTTACGTATTAGACAGAGGGTTTGTCATCTGTCTCGAATTCTTCTGAATGGGAGTATGCAATCCTGTTTTTGTCAATTTAGTCTGCTCTAATGAAATATTATAGGTTGGCTGAGGGCTTCTACTTAGAGCAATCTGTTTCTAACAGCTCTAGAGCCTGGGAGCCCATCATTTAAGGTGCTTGCTTGGAGTTGGCTTTCACCTTCTCATGTCCTTATATGGTAGACAACATGGTGACCAAGCTCTGCTGTCTCTTTTCATAAGTATACTCTACTCCAGAGACTTTATCTAAACAAAATGACCTCCCATAGGCTCCATCTTCAGTTGGTGTTATTTTGAGTGACAGTACATCAGCATATAACTTGGAAGGGGAGACGCAGTTTATCCCAGAAGACATTTCATAAGTAGTGACTACCATGAACCACAATTTTCAGATGTGGAATCTGAGGGGAAAGCAATGTTAGGTGATGTGTCCAGGGTCAATCAGTAAGTAGTAAAATTAGAACATTTCTTTCAAAACTGTATCAAGGAGAGCTAACCTTAACTGTTTTAGTTTCTTTCATGTGGGTTTGTGTTCAGGTTACCCATGTGCTCATGGTTGCTTTATTGATATACTTGTATCAATAAATTTTTGTCACTGTGTGATTCAAAGAGATGCTTTGTATAGAATATTTGGATAATATTTTACCTCTGTGGAATTATTTTAAATTTTAACTGGTATACTTAGTCTTCATCAGCAGTTACATCCGATAGGAATGTTTAAATATTCCCTCTGAAATGATTTCAAGGCTTCCTTTAGCATTCCTAAGGCAAGACTCAACTGTGTTTAAGCAAGCTTGTTTGTTATTGTTGTGTATTTCCATTTCTTGATATGTTTCTAAAATGTTCACAATATAGATGCACATTAGGAAGACTTCCAGAGAAAGTGCAAAAAAATTCTTAGCATTAGGTACCTTTATACATTGCAGAGCATTAATGAAAATTGTCATGTCTTACCTTTCATACATGTAAAGCTGAATGATCCTCACATATTCATATATTTTAAAGATCTAGTAATAATGAGAAAGTCCAGTCTGAAGTCCTGGGCTTAAAGGATACACATCGCATGGTAACTCAGGGTAACTGCATTCTCATTCATACTTGCTTAGTGTTCATCTGTCTCTACATCTTCTGAAGACTCACCCTTGAGTCCATCACCATTGGCATGACTGATGCTTAGTTATGATTATAAGGCCAAGTGTATGGTTAAGCATTATACTTACAATTTCATTTACAAACATAAATTTTCATAAACATCTAATTAATTTACTCCTACTGACAACTGTCTTGCCTCAAGATAAAAGCTTATGTATCTTTTATCAAAAGCAATGAAAAACCTAAAGTCTGTATGCTTGCATGTGCACATATATATATACACATATGAACACACACATGCACACACACACACACACACACACACGCACACACACCCCTTTCCCAACTCCCACATACACATACAAAAGAGTCAAAAAAGTCAACCAGATCATGCAGTGAGAACCCTGTCCCACCAACAAGTTATTATCATGACTTTAGTGAATATTTTACTATGTAAAATGTAAATTTCTGCATCAGGATTTGGCCTTATAAAAGTGTCCTAAGTCACTCACAGGCTGATCTAGAAAGATACAATTGACTTGCTCATATTTCCTTAGTAGTCAAGTTGGGGAAGATAAGAGTTCATTTTCTAATACAGTTTGTAGTCTGTCATCCAGGCATGTCAGGTCCGGACCTCAAGGCAGGAGCTGATGCAGAGGCATTGTAGGAGTGCTGCTTACTGGCTGTGTACTCATGGCTTGCTCACCCTGTCTTCCCATAGCACCCAGGGCCTACTGCTTTGGGATGGCACAATCCAGAGGCAGCCCTACCACACCAATTATTATTCAAGGAAGGGTATCACAGACTAATCTTACAGGAGCATTTTCTAAATTGTGGTTCCTTTTTCCCAAATGATGCTATCTTGTGTCAAGTTGACATAGAATCAGCTAACATATAGATCAACTAAAGAATGGTAACCCAGCCTGTAGAAAATGGTAGGAACATATACTGGAAGATTCTGTGGAGTCACTCAGTTTTGGAAACAAAAAAATGTGCCGAAGATACTCTCTCAGCTTTTGTTTTTGAGTGAATGGCCACCCTGGCATATTATAGAATGTGTTCAACTTATGGATGATAAATATTTCAATTTTAATTCTTAGGAGTTTTCTAACTTGTCCACGCAACACATGCTCTCTCTCAGCATCAAGTTAGTTATCCAAAATAAGGTAACAAGGACATGTTCTTTGTATAGTCACCAGAATTATGGAGACAGCAACAGGTGCTTAGGTAAATGATGTTTTTGAAAAGCTCCTGATACCTGACAAGTGTTGTGGGGGCTGCTGCTTAGCTGTGTTCCACTTGCATAAAGATGTGAATTTTTCTGTCATATCTGCCATTCCTTCTGGTGTTAGAATGGTGCAAAGTAAGACACAGGGCATGTGCTGTTACACACCTATGCCCAGTTGAGCCATTTAAATAAATTGCTGCTGGAAGAAGACACTGTCTTCTTGTTTTTCATTTTTCTTGATTTTGTTGGGACTGTTAAATTTGTCTTTGTTAAATGAGTAAAAAGGTTACACACAGTATCAGTTTATTAAAGTGTCCTAAGGATCAGTATAATAATGCAAGTGAATAGGTATGTATTTCTCTCTGACAGAAATCCCTGCTGTTAAAATGCCAAGAATCCCATTTTATAAAGTAGGATCATTACAAAAGGTTTGGCTGGACTCCCAGAACAAGAGGTTCCCCAGTGAGAAACCACCTGTTAGCAAAGCCATCCCACTGTTTGTTGTCACAGAAAAATATAAATCATCCTGAGAAAGCAGTATAGAAAGCCTGGATGCAAATTTTTTTCCCCAAGCAACTGCAGGTCTGCAGAGTTGCATCTCAGCTGTCTGGTAGGATGCATTCAAGCTACAATCTCTGTTACTGAAACTCTCTGAAAGAAGTAGAAATAGGAATATTGGTGATGAGGGAAACAGCGAAGAAGAGTTTTAGACTAATGCCAGCAGGAATAGGTAGCACACAAAAATAGCTCAATGGCTGGGACCCATTCAACAGTTAGAGGCCATAAGGCCATTGAGAAGTGGTTTGGAATGGCTGAGGAAGTGGGTCACTGTGTTTGAGTAATAAAGCAAGTGGAAGTTTAGAGGTGCAGACAGATAATTTGAAGCACAGATTTCTCCCGCCCCACCTCCAGTAACTCTCCTGTTTGCTTTTAATAATAATAACTCACATGAGGACATCACAGCGTTCCCAGACTTGAGTCATATAAACTGTATATCTGAACCTCCATAGAAGTATATGACCCAAGTAAGGCTCCTTTCACTAACCCTGAGAACAGTGGAGCAAATGACCAAAAGCACAGGCTGTGTTTTAGCTTCCAGTAAATCTACGGGGCTGGCTCCATTTGTAGTTTCCTCACATGTCGAACAAACACATATCTCAGAGGTCTGATGCAAATACTACATAATACACATAAAATGGTGGGGGAAAATCTGTTATCTGAAAAAAGGTTGTTGAGCATAATAGAATGACCAACCACATTAAGTCAACCACTTTCTACCTGCGAGATTCACTTTATCTTCGTCGGATGTTTTTAGTTTGTTTTGTTTTGTTTTGTTTTGTTTTTTTCTTCTGTACACTGAGAGCTTTCAGGCTTGCTCTGTATGGCAGAGTGGTTAAAAGCATGGCTTGTCTAGTCCAGCTTGCCTGTTCTTTAATCGTGGCTCTACTGACTGTTACCTGAGTCTTGGGCAAGCTGCAAGCCCACCTGTTTTCTAATCTGTAAGGGGAGGGTGACCCCATGAGTAATGAGCACAGGGAGGAAGAGAATGAAATGCGGAAGACATGTCACTGCCTTACGTGTGCTAAATGCTCAGCCAGTGACAACTACTACCACCATTGTCTTCTTTTGAAAATATTTATTTATTATAATTTATCCACATTATATCCTGATTGCTATACTCTCACTCTTATCTTCCAGTTCCCATTCTCCCTTTTCCACCCTATTCCACTCCCCTAGACCTCTAATGGGGGACTCCTCCCCCACTATCTGATCACAGTCTATCAGGTCTCATCAAGATGTCATGCATCCCCTTCCTCTGTGTGCTTTTTAAGGCCACCCGAAAAGGGGGCTGTGATCAAATCACAGGCACTGGAGTTCATGTCAGAGGCATGAATGAACTCTTTCCCGACTCCTCACACACATGAATAATGAGCTACATCTGCATTGTCCTTGGTTGGTGCGTTAGTTTGTACAAGGCCCCCTGGGTCCAGATCCGATGGCCTTGGTGGTCTCTCTGTGGAGCTCCTGACCCCTCCAGATCCCCCCCCCCCACTCTTCATACAACTCTCAGCTCTTTGCCCAGTTTTTGTCCTCAACTTTCTCTCTTCAGACCTGAGACCATGAGATATTCTTGTTTGTTTGTTTTGTTTTCTGAGACAGGGTTTCTCTGTGTAGCCTTGGATTTCCTGGAACTTGCTCTGTAGACTCACAGAGATCTGCCTGCATCAACCACTACCCCAGTGTTCAAGGTGAAGCCCAACATGTTAAAGATGCAGGAAGCATTTCTGTGTCAGCATGCCAGCATGTGGCTTGTCCCCCAGACATGTAAGATCTATTGAACAGCTCTTGTGTTGTTCCCTTATCATGGATTCTGCTCTAGCTCTCTGTTAGAAATGCCTACAGTCTCTTCCATTTTAGGTCCATTCCTGCTGCTGCCTTATAGGATATAGCTGGAGTCAGTGGCAAACATCTCTGATGGTCCCTGAGGCCCAGATCATCATGCATGTTTTCAGAGATAGCAAACTCTGGGTTCTTTGGTCTCCCTGAGGCTTATACCTTCAAGGCTGTGGTGGGTGTTGGGTATATCTTCAGCCCATTGCAGTGAATCATCAATGGGAGGTTCTGTTAAAAAAAATCTGTGCACTCCTGATGAGCATATCTGTGTCTTAGCTTCTGTAACTATTTTATTCACTGACAATAACTTCCAAAGTTTGAATAAGACGTCTTTCTAGATTAGCTAATTTTCTGTGATTCCAGTCTCATTCCCAAAATAAATACTTGTAGATACAAATAAATAGAACAAAGGCTTGCAGCTCAATTGCAGTTCAGTGTTGGCAATCTATGCTTGTTTGTATGTTTGATATTTCCATGTCTATGTGTCCATAGTTTCCTCAATGTTGATAAAGTGAGAAGTACATAAAATAGATGAAAGGAATTGGCCTCCATAATGTATAAATCTTATTAATATCTCACTGACTGTGTGTATAATGAAGTGTGTCAGCATATGACAACTAGGTGAACTGCAAAGCAAACTGGTTTCCTTGGGTGTGGACACTATTTCATAATGAAGCTTTGACTTAACCTACAAAGTCATTGCAGGGCAGTAAACTTAATGACTCAGGGGTCGTATGTCTCACAGGGAAAGGAATCTATTGCCAGCTGTAATTTATTTCTTTTCACTCCTTTTTTCCTTACCTCCACTTTCAAATAGCCTATAACAAATGTCCCCTCCCCCGTGTTTCTAGTAAGTAGTTTTGTTTTGATGAGTGATCAAAAAGTAGAAACCTTGGTGGGGGGCTGGAGAGATGGTTCAATGGTTAACAGCACTGGCTGCTCCTCCAGAAGACCTGAGTACAATTCTCAGAATCCACATAGCAGCTCATAGCTTTCTGTAACTCCAGTGACAGGGGATCTGTGGCACCAGGCATGCATGTGATGTACATATCTGTTCGTGCAGGCAAAATACACATACAGATAAAATAAAATAAAATAAAAATATCTTTAAAATAAAAGAAATTTTGAAAAACTGTCTTCAGGAAAATTAAAAACAAACAGCAAAAATACTCATTAAATGCTGAGAAAACCTGCTTGTAACAAATTTTGTGCCATGAAAGCCATTTAAGTGATTGAAATTAAACAAAAAAAAACCATCTAATATTAGTATATTACCATAATAGCTGTGAGGAGTCTCCTCTTAAAGAGGAGAGATAGAGATGTGTAATTAGCTGCTCTCTGGCCTGTTCTTCAGGTTTCTAGAACACTCGTGTTTCCACACATAAGCCCATAAGCAGCTTGACGCAAGGAGATTTCTTCTCCTTCTGTAACCTCGGGATGTATCTCACATGATTATTTGATGAGATCTGAAAAGGAACATGCTGGCCATGTAGCTCAGCAGGTAAAAATGCTTGCCACCAAGCCCGATAACTTGAGTTCAATTCCTGGGAACCGCATGGTGGAAAGAGAACAAACAGAAAATTGTCCTTCGAGCTCCATCTGCAGATCATGGCGCGCATGTGCGTGCGCGTGCGCGCGCGCGCGCGCGCACACACACACACACACACACACACACACACACACACAGAGGTCGGGGAGGGGGAGACAGAGAGACGAGAGAGACAGAGACGGAGACAGACAGACAGACAGAGATGTGCTCGCACACGTGTGTGTTAAGGTTAAAATATTTAAAGAAATTTGAAAGGAGAAAATGCAATGCAGGAAGAGAAGGAGGAAACTGCCTTATATTTAGTACTTAAAAGTCATTCTACTAGCCAGGCGGTGATGGTGCACTCCTTTAGTCCCAGCACTTAGAAGGGAAGAACAGGCAGATCTCTAAGTTCAAGGTCAGCCCGGTCTACATCATGAGTTCCAGGATAGCCAGGGCTATGCAGGGGAAGCCTATCTCAACAAAACAAAATAAAACTCTGCAGCTGAGAGCTGTCTCTCATTGCCTGTGACACTGTCTTCTAAGCTGTGTTGTTTCTGTTGTTGTTGTTATCATCATTATTACTTCATGTGGGGAGCAGCTACACAGGCCACAATGTGAACACACGTGGAGGCCAGGGAATAACTTTGTAGAGCCAGTTCTTCTCTGCTTCCACCTCCTCGGGGACCCTGGAGATTGAGCCTGGTTTCCAGGTTTGTACAGCAAATGACTTTGCGTCTGTCATCCGTCTAGTCATGTTAATTCTGCCATACTTGATTTCACAGCAAAGTCTGGAGATAGTTCTTAACTTTTTATTGTATAATGAAAACTGTCTATTTCCAAATGTGCCCTCTTGGTGCTTTCTGGCCCCAGTCTACATAAAGTCTGACTTCAGTGGCCTCCAAATATGTGAGAACGTTTTTCTTGGTCTTCTCATTCCTCCCTAGGGAGAAAGCCATTTTTAACCTATTCCTTTATTTATTATGTATTTATTTTGGATTTTTGGAAAATGAAAGCAAAATATACTATTTAGTTCTTAATTTTACTTCCAGTACAATACAAGGATACATAACTAGAATACATTTTAAATGGAAAAAAAAAAACCCTTTAAAATGTCTGCGCTATAAACGAATGGCCATTTTCACCCCCAAAGAAACTGGAATCTTAAGCTGAACTGCCCAGGATCAGCAGCATCAAGGAATGGCATTCATCTCATGTTCTGAGGCTGTAATTGCAGTAATCTGTAGCAGTTTCCTTTTCCCATTTCCTTACCTTCCATAGCATCTCTTTATTGAAGGTGTCAGTGTGGGTAAACACCATTATTTGATGGCGCCAAATTAGAGACTGTAGATTCAGCATAGTGAATGAAATTGCTGATGCCAGGGTTGCTTGCTTTGGGACTTGCTCTCAGCCCCCTGGATGTGAATGATTCTGACAAACAGATGTCTTCCTCATTGTCGGATGTCTCATCACAAAGGATGTGTCAGATCCTCGAACCCAAGTCCAGGAGTGAACAGTGAACAGATAATCAATCAATCTATCTATCTATATCTATCTATCTATCTACCTACCTATCTATCTATATGTGTGTGTACATATATGTGTGGATACATTTACATATACATATGTAGTTTTATACAATAGTTATATGTGTATATAATAATTAAAAGATTTGTCTACAGAAAAGGCCAGAGATTCAAGGCTCTGGTCTATGCCACCCATCACTGTATGAGTGGTTGGAATTATCGAGTGATGCTGATGAATTCTTTTGGCATGTTAAGATAGGACTAGCTTGCTAACGGTTCACATTTTTCAGTTTTACTCTTTTCATCCCCGGAACAAAATGCATGCACAGGTGCTTTTGGTTGAAAATAAAAATATTTCACAGGAAGTCATAACCCTGTATTCTCTACCCTTGTGCTACTGTGGTAAACGTCTCTACATGCAATTACATAATATTGTTCATTATCAAAATAATTTAAATTGGTTCAAATTATGGTACTTCATAAAGAAAATGTGATCTTTGTGCTGTTATTAAGACAGGGAGAATTGGAAGAGGCCTGAAGGAGACAGTATTTCAGTTTTCCTGAAATAACAGCCTGGAAAAGAGCTCTCTCTCTCATGGTTTCCAACTTGCGCGTTGTGAGTTCATCCTAAGACTAACCGATCTGCTCCAGCCCACATCACCTCTTTCACACTCCATCAGTGGCACTAGGTTTATTAACACGTTCGCTATATGCACGTTGAGGCTGCAGAGAGGGCTCTGCACTTGAGCTTGCGCTGTGCTCTAGAGGGCCTAAGCTCAGTTCCCAGCACCCACTCCGCATGCCTCACAACCACCTGGAACTCAGGTTCAGGAGATCTGAGGCCTCTTCTGCCCCTGTTAGCACCCAAACACTCACAAACATACACATAAGTAAAAACTTTAAAAGATGGGTCTTTAAATGAAGTCAGGGCTAATAATATTGGTTTGTATAAAGGTTTAGAAAGCTTGGTTTTATAATTATATGAACAACCGATAGCATTTTAAAATAACACGACATAATGAAAGTTGCTTGTATTTTTCTAAAATCTAAAGCTATTTTGTAATTTTATTTTTATTTTTTTAAGTGCAGCTGTAATTCAGGTCTGCAGAGGTGCATTGACTTAGGAATAACTATTTCCTAGAGATGAATTTTTCTCCCTGGCTGCTTTTTTTTTTTTTAATGTGTGGATACGTGATGCTGATGCTTGCATCCATGATCTCCAGTAAGCTAGCCAAATGTTCTACCACAGAACTGTGCTGCCAGTTCCAGTGTATTTTTCTTTTCTTTGGGAAAACTTATATAATGCCTGAGGTGCATTTGTGAAGAACAGAAAATAATCATAATAAAAATCAAACCAGTCAAAGCACATTTAAAATACAATAAAAAATTCAGGTGGCTTATCTATCGTTGGGATGCATAATCCATCATTTGATATTAGGAGTTTCCACTCATGTTGAAAGACACAGAGATCTCAGATAACACGGCTTCTTTAACCCCCCACCTCACCGAGAGAAGGGCTCACACAGTACAGCAGTGGATGAAAGCCATCTTCTGACTCTCCTAAGGGGAGTCTGTTGCATGACCACAGAGAACGAACACATGTCATAAATTTGGAATTTAAAATTCTTTCCATTTCTCTCATTTATTACAAGGAGCAGTAATACTTTTTCCACTCCAGGGTATAACCACTTGGCACTTATTTTCATTTCTTCTTATTTGTTCCCAATACCATAATTCATGGCCTCCACAGCAGCCTAATTGGTAGTTTGCCTGGCAAATGCCTCGGGGTCCAAGGTATGTGTCAGTTTTGTTTGGTGATTCCCAGAGGTATGATTTATAAAATGAGGGCATCTTGGTGACCTTGGTGGTCTTGAGTTCGAAGAACAGGGTGATTGGTGGTGGCAGAGCCAAGCCTCCTCCAAGATCATAGTCCAGTCCTCGTGGTAGCTCAGGCCAGGGGAGACTCTTGGACTAAAAGTCCAAAGAAACAAATGTTGGCACCTAGTTTAGGCCAAGATCCATTTCCTTGCCAAATTATCCAAAGCTAAGATTGTGTGCACAACTCCAAATTTCATCACACTGAACAGGCTCTAACTAGCAAAAGGTCCTGTAATGCCTCTGGGGCTGGGGGAGGGAAAGTGGTTCATTATTCTAAAAAAATACAAAATTATAGGTTTCGTCTTCTTTTCTTAAGTACCAATGGGCTGTATTGGTGTTTACTGTCTATTTTCCCACCTGAGGGAATGGGATCTCTAGTGTCGGCTTCTTATAAAGGACTCTTTCTTAATAATACCCTACGTATCTCTACTCTAAGTCACACAGAACATGTTTCCTACATTGACCATTTCTCATAACATATTAAGGAGTAAAGCAGATCCTGGGCAAGTTACTTTCGTCATTGTGACTCAGCTCCCTTCTCTGAAATAAGACTTTCTATAAGGTTTGTGGTTTAAACAACTAGATTCGTGGGCTATGTACAAACTGAAGTTTAGCTACTGGCTTTCCTTTTCATGAAATTGTTCAAATTCCTGCTATGCTATTTACATGCATGTCTAATCACTGCATATGTGTGTGTGTGTGTATTTTCATTTTCTTTGCACATTATAGGGCTAAATGTTTGTTTCATGAACAGTAAACTTTCATTTTAGTGGTTGGATAGTCTATTCCTGGGAGGTTTTTTTTTTTTTTTTTTTTTTTTTTTTTTTTTTTTTTTTTTTAAAGATTGGAGCCAGCATTATTAGGCTATTTATTTTTGAGATTTTACTAACACTGAAATGTTCCATGGAGCATTTCTGTTGTTGTTGTTGTTGTTGTTGTTGTTGTTGTTATTGTTGTTGCTGTTCAATCCAGTGCTTTCTATGTGCACACAACGTTACTAAGAGTCACATGGTCTCGAGTTTGTCCCTTCAGCTCTTTAATCTCATGGGTCTTATGGTTCTCATGTTTTGACAACTGTTCCAACAGATAATAATATGTTACCTTTGGCAAAGAGTTTTACAGATTGCTTCTAATTAAAATATGTGAATGTCTTTGATCGTCTTACCCTCACTTACTAGATGAGGAAACTGGAGACAGAGGCATGGGGCAGCCAAATCCTGCTCCAGTGCCTGGGGCAGCCAGCATGTGGGAGCAGTTCTCTGTTGCTCTGCCCTGCCAGCTTTAAGGGTACCATCCAAGATGATGCTATCAGGACCACACCAAGAGTTCTGGCCTCAACTGAGTCATGGAATCTTCAGTAAAAAGAGTTTAGAGTCAGAGTCTCACACGAACTCTGGAGTCCCTTTTCTGACCACGTCCCCTGGATGGGGAGGCCTGGTGGCACTCAGAGGAAGGATAGCAAGTTACCAAGAGGAGACTCGATATTCTAAGAGCATATATAGGGGGAGGAGGTCTCCCTCAATCACAGACATAGGGGAGGGGAGAAGGGGGGAAGTGGGAGGGAGGGAAGAATGGGAGGAAACAGGGGAAGGGCTAACAATCAAGATGTAATATGAATAAATTAATAAAATTTAAAAAAAAAAAGAGTTTACAGTTAAAAGAGAGCCTGGAAATCATCTTGTTCAGTTCCTCACTCATATTCACTTCAAGCTAATTTGGGACCTGAGCTTCTTTGGCTTTCATTTGAATTCTTGCATTATGATACTTACATTTTGATGAGATCTCCACATTTCCCTCATTGCTGGATAGACCTGCTTAGCATCAAGACTTTGTCTTTTTGAAGCTTTCACTCATTTGCAGAAGTTCTCTCCTTAAGGCACAAGATATTTTATTCTTTCCCATAAGATAATGGTGCTGAGGGGAGAACGCAGATACTGTGCCCTCTCGTTATTTTCTGTCACTCAATGCCTTTAATTCTCCCAAACATTCAAGATGTAGAATTTTTTAGTTTATCACCACGCTGAGGGAAATATGTGCGTTTTTCTTTTTCTTTCTTCTGTTCTTCCTCCTGCTCCTCCTCCCGTGCCTTCTGCTCCTCTTTCTGCTCCTTTTCTTCTTTATTCTAGCTGCTGACTAACGTACTAACCCCATCTCCATCATCTCAGCAAAAGATGCTGCGACATCCTCAGCATCCTCTTCGTGCTTTCTCAGTTTCCCACTGCACCTCTTGCAAGCCCCCTTACAGCTGGTCAGCCTCTTGGCTCCATGACTCTGTGTTTCTGTATCTGCTGTGTCTAGGCCTCTCTCTCTCTCTCTCTCTCTCTCTCTCTCTCTCTCTCTCTCTCTCTCTCTCTCTCTCTCTCTCTCTCTCTCCCTCTCTCTCTCTCTCTCTCTCTCTCTCTCGCTCTCATCTCTCTCTCTCTCTCTCTCTCTCTCTCCACCTCCTTATCTCTGTCTCTCTATCTCTGTCTATATTTGCTATGCATGTGCACGTGTGCACACATGCACAGGCCCACACAAATGCACCCATGCAAACACTGATTTTTTTTTACTGCCTCAGTTCCCAACAGATCAGGCTAATATTTCCCTCCTGCTTGCAGACTAGTATTGTAAAATTACAGGGCCTTTCTCATGCAGGCAAAACCCTGAATCTCAGCATTACCACCTAAAAATCTATGTTATCCCCAAATATCTCACCCCAGCTCATTGCTTCTCTATATCATTGCTTGAAAATGCAAATGATGGTCCGTCTGTCCACCACCCGCCCCCACACACCTCCACACATTAGAAAACAGTGACTGGGAAGTTGAAGTCACAATCATGGATGTGCTAGGCCCCTGAGAAACACGAAGTCCTAGGATTCTGTTCTATTGTGGGGCTCCATTCTCGGCAGCCTCCCGCTAACTTTGCTGCTGTACCAAACACATATGTTTGCTCTCAGACCTGGTCGTCCATATTTTTTTAATACAGTCAGTTTTCGATGTTCAGATTTAGCGGGTCGTGCTCGAATTTAAACAACTGTAAGTGAGGGAAGTGAACATCTAAACAATGCTCTGGGCAAGGCGACCGCTGTGCAGGAGGAGGCGGTGTCTGGCACCAGCTGGTCATGGAGATGAGCAATGCCCCTTGGCATTGCTTTTAAAAGAAGGTTTGAGCAGTCTCACACATGGCAGGCTCTTGCGTGTGCTTATCCAGCCAGGCATGTTATTAATGCGCCTTTTAAAAATGGTTCCCTTGTGCTATCCTGTAATTATACATACATTTTTTTTCTTTCAGAGTTCTCTCCTACTAAGATAAGAAATTCAGAAAAAGCACTTCCTTTCTTCAGTCATTCCACTGTTTACCCCTGAAAATTTTGTCTTTCAAACAGATAGTACTCTGAACCACACTGAGGTGTGGCAAAAGCTAAGCAGGAAGAGACGTGTTGTGCTTAGCACATGTTTTTTTTTTTTTTTTAACTTCACCTACACAGTATGCTCAGTGTTCTCCATGGCTCTACGGACTGTGCCCCAATCTAGCAGTTATCAAGGGCTCAAAATGGGATTATCAGAACCCTATGCCCTATCTTTTCCCACACTAAGACAACTGATTTCTGCAAGTGAATACTGTGAGAGCCACAAGGCTTTTCACCCTAGTCTATTCATGTAGATCTTCTTTATTCTCCAAAAGAATAAAATTATCAAGAAATATCTGGACAGGAGCTAAGCCTATGTATGTTGTTTAGTCAGATAATAAACACAATGTTTTTTTTTTACTACTAACTATTGTAAATTCATGATAAATTGTCTTATGAAAGGTATTATCTCATGATAATTCAATAGATATTTTTGAGAGCAGTGTCCTTGATTTCATATGTAATACAAGAACAAAGGAGTGGCAGTCAACAAAGCAACCATGTACGTTTATTTGATGTATGATATATGCATGAATCATGTATGAAATGTGCAGGTTACTACTGAGGAATGTTGCTCATCTGTTCTGAATGAAAGGTTAGTTTACTTCTAAAAAGGCACAGCAAGGAGATATTTTAATAAATTTTTTAAAAATGAATATTTAATACAATTAATATAGCCTCTCTTCTTAGCATTTTATGACTTGAAACAGTCCTAACAAGTTCTTGCAAATGAGATGCTTTATTCTACCAAGGTAGAAAAAAAGAAAGAAATACAGCACTTTCATGATGCAATCGACAGTTGGGAGCTGAGGAGCGGGTGCTGGGACTTGAGCCTGGATCCCCAGGAAGAGCAACCAGGTCTCTCACTTACTCCGTGAGCCGTCTCCCTAGCCCACCTACTCTTAATAAGCTAGTTTTGGTCTATAACATTAAAACGTACAGGAATTCTCATTGAACCATCTAAAGTATTTTTGAGACCACTTCGTGAAATCTTGAGTCCAGACTTTGCATATGAAGAATGCAATTACCAGTTGGAGCATGTCAGGGAGTAAAACTAAAACTACAGATCTGCCTCTTAAAAGCCCTGTGTCAAAACAGTGAGTGGACACACATTTGTACTACATTTTATAGTGTGCATTTCAAAAAGGCAGTCTCACATTTTTTTCCTGCGGTGGCACCATGGGAAAAAAAAAAAAAAAAGAAAAAAGAAAAGTCCTGTGAGCTGGATTTAGTCTGCCCCTGAGATCCACTCCTGCTTGTCTTACCCAGGTGAGTCTCTGCCCAGAGCTTTGCCTACATTCCACAGTCCTGATTCTTTGTGTTCCCTGACATTAAATCCATCAGAGGAGGAGGTGAGCTTTGAAACCAGCGCTCATTACCTTAGATGCTCTCTGTAGCAGCCAGCGGCTAAGCCAGGGCAGTCTGAGATACAGGAAGGCTGCCCAAAGGTGAACAAAGCAGTGCCTGGTTGTGGCTTTGTCTTGCACATGTCTTTGCTTTGATGTGAGAGCTTTGGCTCATTGGAGCCAATTGAGTAAAGTGACTGAAGACAGTAACTGCTGCTCACACCTCAGTCAGGCAGATGTTTTTTCTTAGCCAGAAAGTGACAATCACAAGCACTATGGGTAATTTTGATGTGTGTGTGTGTGCACCATGGTTTGTAGGAAGGTAAAGAGGTAGGTTTTCTAGCAATTACTTCCTGATTATTCCATTGGCCTAGAGATAAATGTTCAGTACTCAAGTTATTCAACAGTCTTTCAGTATAGAAATAAATATTGCTACGAGAAAGGAGGAGAGGATTACATTGTTACAATTAAGTGTGTATATAAATAAAAATAGCAACTCTTCTAATAATTCATGGCATTTTATGAAAAGAGTGTGCTATTGAAGTTTGAAATAAGCCATTAAACAAAGTATTGTACTACACGGTGAAGGAATACATGAAAATTGTTATTTTAGGCCTATGCATTTATATATGTGTATATATGTTTATTAATGTGTGTTTATTATGTATATGTTTATGTATGTATATGTTTATATGTGTCTATATATGCAGTTTAAATACATAAATAAGAATAAAGAACGGATAGGTACTTTTCTCAATTTTGAAACAACACTTCTGAATCCATTTAAGATTTTTGGAGGCTTTTTTTATTTTTAGTTTTTTGATATTATAACATAGTTACAACTTTCTCCCTTCTCGTTCTTTCCTCCAGACTCTCCCATACACCTCTCTCTACTCTCCTGCAGACTCCTGGGAACTTTTTGTCACTTATTGTTATTGCTTGCATATGTGTATATCTACACACACACACACACACACACACACACACACACACACACACATTCCTAAATATAGTCTCATTCTCTCTTTCCTGTCAGGGTGATAATTTCCACAGAGACTTTCCCAGGTGACAGCTCCTCACTTACTATTGCGTGACCACTGATTAAGTTGAAAGCATTCTTTTCCTTCCCCAGTTTTCCAAGTGTATGGTGAAGAATGCATTTAGCTCTATTTATCTTGCTCCCACAGACTGGAAAATTAATTTATGTTTATATACCATTGAGCACAGTCTGTTACACTGTTGGAAAGTTTACATAAAGGAAGTAACATCCTACTATGTGTTTATACACACAGGCAAGCCACAAACCACAAGCCACAAGTGGAAAACTGCCTTCTAAACATTTCTTTAAAGGGCATATTTGAAATATTCTGTCTTTATGATAAATATATGATTTATATGTTCTCTCTTGTTATAGAAACCATAGGAAACAATTCTGAATTGAAAGGCCAAACACTTGTTCTCTTCCTCCCTGGGATAGAATAACCATGAGACCACACTATTTTATAGCATTAGGACAAAATATCGTATCTAGTTAACAGTATTTGATGGAGAGACGCCTGTGTCATCCTAGTGTACAAGATGAAGGAGAGGCTTTGCACAATGTATAAGCAGAGACTGTATTGACGAATTGAAGATAAAAGTCAAACCAATATTAACAATATTAAATTATAAATAGCTTTTTGTTTGTTGGCTTGCTTGTCATATGCGTTTCCAACTGGGAATATAGTTCAGTTTGTAGACAGCCTGCTAGCATGAATGAGGCCCAGAGTTTGCTTTCCTGTACTCCTCAAAGAAAAGTGACCAGCCACATAGAAATGTACTAAAAAGTAATCTAATCTATGCTTCTAGCTTTCATTAATCTATTTGTTCTGAGACACCATCTATTTTGTTGTTTATACATTCTCTTGTTTTAGTCTCTCTTTACCTTTAACACTAAGGGATTATTTCAACTCATGTGGAACATATCTCAATGTATAAGACCAACAAACATGAGTAAGGTAGGTCACAACGTAGCACTCTCCGAGTAGCATTTGTGGATAGTCTGTAGGAAAATTGCGAATAGTTTTCTCTTGGAAAAAAAGTATCAGGCAAAAAGTCAGCATATGCCATGATCTTGTTAACCTTTGTCAGAGCAGAGACATTTCCACAGGGCTCAGTGCTTTTATCCCTGGGATTGAATAGTTTTTTTTTTCTTTTTTTTTTTTTTTTTTTTTTTTTTTTTTTTAATTTTTTATTATTAATTTATTCTTGTTACATCTCAATGGTTATCCCATCCCTTGTATCCTCCCATTCTTCCCTCCCTCCCATTTTCCCCTTATTCCCCTGCCCTATGACTGTTCCTGAGGGGGATTACCTCCCCCTGTATATGCTCATAGGGTATCAAGTCTCTTCTCGGTAACCTGCTGTCCGTCCACTGAGTGCCACCAGGTCTCCCCCTCCAGGGAACATGGTCAAATGTGAGGCACCAGAGTACATGAGAAAGTCATATCCCACTCTCCACTCAACTGTGGAGAATGTTCTGACCATTGGCTAGATCTGGGTAGGGGTTTAAAGTTTACCGCCTGTATTGTCCTTGGCTGGTGCCTTAGTTTGAGCCGGACCCCTGGGCCCAAATCTGCCTATCATAATGTTCTACTTGTAGGTTTCTAGGACCTTCTGGATCCTTCTACTTTGCCATTCTCCCATGCTTCTCTCATATAGAGTCCCAATAGTAACAACTTCTTATTTCAGAATACAGAATTTGACCTGGTGTTGGAGTACAACCCCGTAATCTCAGCATTTGGGAAACTGAAACAAGAGATCCCAAGTTCAAGGCTAGCTTGAACTACAGAGTTAGACTGTGACTCAGATAAACAAACAAAAACAAGTTTCCTAGATGCAGGCTTCATATGCTCACACATGTGCATGTGCACATGTGTGTATGCACATGTGTGCATGCACAGAAGAGGCACGGCTTCAGAGGGGAAGGAGGACTCCTGGGAAGACATAATAGGTGGCAGTGACCATGAGTGAGGCACATAAGACAACTGGGCGTAAAAGACAACCCCCAACTTTTCCAGTTAAAAATACAGAGTTTGGAATACACTCGCCGTATAAGACTACCCCTCTTCCAATGCACACCCTGTGCAGCAGACTCAGGCATGTGTCTGTTTGCAGACAGCGCACAGACAGCCAGGTGCTTCATTAAATGCTGGCAGCCATCTAATGCCAGGCTACACCGCCCCACTGCACACTCAGCCCTCCCAGTCCAATGGGTGGGTTCTGGTGGAGGGCCAATCCACGCTCACTTCTCCCCATTTAAATACAGGAAGGTGTGTGCAGCTTAATTCTCCCTGCTTTATACTCCACTCACAGAGTGGGGAACCAGTTGCAGCACCCCCACGGCACCCCCTTCATATGTGCTGGATGTACGAAGCAAGGGAAAGCAAGCTGAAGGTAAGTAACCAGCATATAAGATGACCCCTAACTTTGGCATGGGTTTGCGGGGGGGCGGGGGTTAAAAAGTCGTCTTATATGCCTAGGCCAGAAAATATAGTACAGTGATGTACATTCATGAAAACACTGTTTCGTGTTTCATTTGCTAACTTAAAAAAAACAAAAACCTAAGATAAAGACAGAAAGCGAGACTCTCATCACTCATGGCAGGCAAAAGTGCCCCCAGGAAAAAAAAATAACAAGCAATTAGAAAATGCTTTGAAATTGTTAGGGGTTTTAAGCTGAGACT
This sequence comes from Acomys russatus, assembly GCF_903995435.1. Lineage (NCBI taxonomy): Eukaryota > Metazoa > Chordata > Mammalia > Rodentia > Muridae > Acomys > Acomys russatus. Next base: position 34,862,110 of record NC_067148.1, on the reverse strand, counting down.
TTGCCACAAGAAAGTGGTTATGATCTCACAGGAGCCGAGGGAGGGAAATCATGATCATAAAATAGTGTGTGAACAAATCAATTTTCAATAAAAGAAAATCAAGAAAAAGAAAAGAAATGTGGGTATGGGTCCTGATTTCAGAATAGCAGTGCAGATGGCCAACAGTCAGAGCCATTGGTGTCATGCTTAGGTTCTTTCCCATTGCTGGGCCTGGAGAACTGTGGTGGAGTACTTACCTAACAAGCACAGAGTACTGGGCTCCATCTTAGAACTGCAAATAAAATATAAGAAAACAAACAAACAAAAACATTAAAATCCCTTACTTTGGAGATGAGCATCTCATTAAACAAAGGCCGTAGAGGGAGATCCATTGACAGAAAGGGACGCAGCCATCATCCTGCCATTTTTCACTCAGCCACACGTATAATTCAGGCTGTCACCTGAGAAATGCATTGCTGCTCTCCACTTGCTTATCCTGAAAGTAAAATACATCACGCTGGTCAGAGACCCATTTCCCTAATGGTGATTAAAACTGGGCAGAGAGCCCACTCTAATAAAAACAGACTCTGAGCCCTGTCACCAACTTCAGTCTGGGAAAAGCAACATTGGAGGTTTCATTTCTTGAAAAATATACAATGTCCATATGATTAAATGCTCCTTGTTTTTGTTTTTTGTTTTTTTTTCCTTCCTTCCTCAACCACAGAGTGCACATCCAGGCCTTAATTATGCCAGCTGTTCTCTTAACCCATCATCTAAATATTGCTCTCGCATGTCAGCTGGCTTGACACGACACCCTCTAAGTTCTCTTTATGACAATTCGTCTTTCTTACTCTAAGCTACATGTCTTTTCTTCATTTGAGAAAAGTGAGCTAGCTCTTGAGAGGGAAAAAAGAAAACACAGAAATTATTCTGCACCACGTGAAGGCAAACCTTCCACCCTTTGTCGTCCTAATTGAATTCAGCTAGGCATTCAACATTTCAACCAAAAGCTGCCTGAGGTATTTTTTTTCTTTGTAAATGAGGCCAAGTCTTGCTGGCACCCGTGAGGAAGGCCCATACTGTCAGAGGGCGGCTTGCCAGTAGGTCTCGGATGCAACTCCAGGCTCTGAGGACAGCTTCCCAGTGCCTTTTCTCAAGTCTGCTGGAAGATAGCTTGCAGGCCAGGGTGGCACTTTGCAAGTGTTATTTTGAGGTTTTCAGATGACTGTGACCCATTCATTCCCTCAGATTTAATAGTGCAACTAGGGACGCTGAGTGACAAGTGTGCCCCAAGAAGTGCTGCTTTGAAGTAAGCCTGTTCTGAAACAAAACCTTCCGATCCACTAGATATAGGGAAAAGAGACACAGAATCAACACACACACCGGAGTCATGTTCAGAACTGGTCCCTTTACCCACTTTGAAAGAACAGCAGTTTTAGAGAAATAAAACAGTATGGCTTAAAATCTTGATCATATCCCTTGTGTGTGATTTCAAAAAAGGTGCTCTCTGTGGCTTCAAATAAAGTGAGCATGAGATCGTTGGTCTCCTGTACGTTTAGAGCATTATATGTGTTAATACATCTGACGAGTCCTCAGCTTAGAATAAGCGATGATGATTCACTTATTAATTTTAAAGGTGCATGTCAAGTTCCCAAAATGCACCTCGATATTGATATGCAATTCATTATACCTTATAAGAATAAGAAATATTCAAAGTAAGAGATAGTGTGGCTGTGTCATCGACACCAAACATGCTGCAGCCACTGAGCTTTCATTGTGGTGTCCACTTTCTCAGCTTAAGTAGGGCAGGCATGTGTAAATAATTGACTCGGTGCTTCTGTTTACATCATTAATAAACTTACAGCCGATGGCTGTACTCACCCGTTTACTACACAGTTCTAGAATAATTGCTTTGTTGGTTTATGTTTGACTTCCTCTCCAAGCTTGGTTATGCAAATGACATCCTGGGATATCCTGGATTAATTGATATCCTGGAAGACGTAGTTTGAAGGACTTGCCTCTATTTGGACTGGGCGTTTTTTTTTTGTTTTTTTTTTTTTTTTTTACTGTAAGTGGAATGAAATTCAATAGGCTTGGTGGATTCTTCTACGGGAGACGACTTTTTGCATCAACTTACCCAGTCACACCGCTTCATTAGCTTGCCTTTACTTAAGCACTTGCATTTGTTGAGAAGCAATTAATAAAAATCTTTCTTGGTGATGTTTTAATGAGTATGAGCTTCTAATCATGATGTTTCAGTTTTAAGTGGTGAAAGCAAATGCCTTGCTTTCTGTAGATTCCTAATAAGCATGAAATATTTTTAACATGAGAAAGTGGAATGAGTTCCAATTTAAGTTTGATATATTTTTCTTTGAAATATTTGTACAAAAGACATATCTCCCATATGTATAAGCCCCCATGTTTAACTTAAATTACAAAAGGGACTCCGGAATTTAGGGGATTGGCAGAGAAACCTACTTAAATATTCCAAATAATTTATATGAAACTTTGTTGAAGAAATTGCATGGGTATTTTTGCTACTCAATAGAATAATACTATTTTAAGTCATGTAGCTATTTGCTTAATGGAGAAGTATGTTGATAATGGTCATTTTGAGGTCACTTGTGTATAGCCAGGCACCCAATACATAAAAGGTTAATATTTGAAGTTCAAAATGGTACCATCAATTTGCTTTTCTACTTCTTACCTACTACCATAGGATGCTGCTTTCCCAGTCCCAGGAATCATGGGAACCATGCACGAAGAAGTAATGAGTAAAGCCAAAAAAACTGTAGACATTTTCAGAGGTTCAGTAACAAGATATATAACTCACTTCTAGCGTAAGATAGAAAATTGTACAACTTTAAACTAAGGAAGAAAATGGTATTTTTAATGTTACACACACACACACACACACACACACACACACACACACACACACACACATGAAAATTATGTTTAAAAGTTTTAAAGCCATAAGAATTTTAGTTTTTTAATGGGAATCTCAAAAGGACATTTTGATTTCTCTCAGCCTTAACAGGTATAGTGGCTCAATATTCCAACTATTTTCAAAATACACATCAAAATAAAAACTAGAAAGACCAAATGACAAATGTTTTTGTACAATTGAACCTATAAATAGACTGTTTCCTGTGCTTATCGTGGATATGTCATATCCGTTTGTTTAATTAAGTCATAGCCATTTACGTGCATTTTCCATAGTTTTCCTTATCGTCCCTTAACTTTTAAAACGGATATTGTAAAATAACCAAAATATTTTAGTGGCTAAGGGATAGTGCCTAACAGTAGCGAACACGATTTACACTCAGTGGTAATCATTATGCAGCAGAGGGAACTCTGGGTAATATTCTGAGGTAGATGGGCTTCTCCCATAGGTGAATGATATGTCACCATTAGGATGTAAAGCCGTGAGACACAGGTATTGCTCAAGTCCACAAGCTTTATAAAGTTGAATCTTTTATTCTATCTGAAGGACTATACTAGACCCTAATTTACATGATGAATTATAAAACTATCATATCTTTCTTGTTCTTAGGCAGTTCATTTTATTGTAGAAATTTTGGGTCCCTTGGGAAAATTTAAATATGACAACAAGCTAGTATTGCTTTATATGTTTTGGAGGGTCACATACTTCTGTTTTATAGGTAACTTGCATTTGAGGCATTTAAAGCTTTTCTTTTTTTCTTTATTACATGTTGTATTATAGCCCGAGAGTTCCGCTGGCCAAGCCTGGCCCTGCCTTGTAAATAATGAAAATGTGTTTCTTGAAGCTAATAATTAGACTTCATGTCAATAGTTACATTACCAGGAAATTTCACCTGTAAGTAGAAAATGTTTGAGACAGATGACTAAAAATAAAACTTAAGATGTCTGAAATGTTTTGAAGCTGTTGGTTAGGGATTACGGGGCTCGGGTTAGCTATGTGATCATTAGCTGGCCTTGTTCTTGCTATTGCTCTCAGTTCTTTTCTTTGTCTTCAGCTCCCTTCCTTTCTTTCATCTTAACTCCATGTCTCTATGCCTCCCCCTCCCTCTCTCATTCCAGTCTCTCTTCATCCCTTTCTGCTCTGCTTTATCTTGTAGCATTGACTGCACCACAAGGTACGCATTTACTTTTCTGTTACTGTGACAAAACGCCATGACCAAAAAACAAACTAGAGAAGAAAAGGGTTTATTTCAACGCGTAGTTCCAGAGGAGAGAGTAGTTGATTTTGGTAGAGAAAGCATAACAGTGGTCAGGGAAATTGTCTCAGTTATGGTTTTATTGCTGTGAAGAGCCACCATGGCCAGGACAGCTCTTAGAAAGGAAAACGTTTAACTGAGTCTTGCTTACAGTTCAGAGGTTTAATCCATTACTGTCATGTCGGGAAGCATGGTGGCACAGTCAAACACGATGCTGGAGAGCTAGCTGAGAGCTCTGCATATGGACAGCAGGCAGCAGGAAGAAAGAGAGACACTGTCTCAAAAAACCAAAACCAACCACAAACAAAAACAAAACAAAAAGCTATGAAAAATTTTTTCCACTTGACAATATGTTTGGTAATATTTTGTCAACCTCAAGAAGTTGGTCATTTTTTTAATTATTAATTTATTCTTGTTACATCTCAATGGTTATTCCATCCCCTGTGTCCTCCCATTCTTCCCTCCCTCCCATTTTCCCCTTATTCCCCTCCCCTATGACTGTTACTGAGGGGGATTACCTCCCCCTGTATATGCTCATAGGGTATCAAGTCTCTTCTTGGCAACCTGCTGTCCTTCCTCTGAGTGCCACCAGGTCTCCCCCTCCAGGGGACATGGTCAAATGTGAGGCACCAGAGTACGTGAGAAAGTCATATCCCACTCTCCACTCAACTGTGGAGAATGTTCTGACCATTGGCTAGATCTGGGTAGGGGTTTAAAGTTTACCGCCTGTATTGTCCTTGGCTGGTGCCTTAGTTTGAGCAGGACCCCTGGGCCCAAGTTGGTCATTTTTAAAACTTATTTTTATTTTTTAAAAAAATATGTGTATGTGTGTGTGCCTGTGTGCAGGTATGTGTAAATGGACGTAGGTGCTTGTGGAGACCAAGAGATGTCAAATCCCCTGGGCTTGGAGTTATAGGTGATTGGGAGGCATCCAACGTGGATGTTAGGAATTGAACTCAGGTTCTCTGAAAGAGCAGCATGTGCTCTTTTTTAAAAATTTTATTAATTTATTCATATTACATCTCAGTGGTTATTCCCTTCCTTGTATCCTCCCATTCCTCCCTTCCTCCCATTTTCCCCTTACTCCCCTCCCCTATGACTATGACTGAGGGGGACTTCCTCCCCCTGTATATGCTCATAGGGTATCAAGTCTCTTAACTGCTGAGCCAGTTCTCTAACCCCCAAGCTGGCAAGTTTTTGCAAGCAGGTGGCAGAATGAAGAAGTGAGCCCCCTCTATGTGTTAAGCTGTCTGCTGTGCTTTTAACATACATGATCTCAGTCTTCGAATAACTCTGGGAAACAGGCATTGTTATCACTAGTCTAAAGACCGAAAAAGCCAAGACCCACATATATTCGAACAATCTTAAAACCAAAATACATGACCCGGAATATTTTCATTTATAACAGTTACCTTGAGTTTTTGTTGACTTGTGTGCCATTAAGAATATTTATAGCATAGGGCTACGATGATGGCTCCATGGTTAAGATTCTTGTTCGTCTTATACAGGACTTCTGTTTGGTTCTCTTCACTTTCATGAGAGTTTGCAGCTGTTTGTAATTTCTGCTTCAGGAGATCCAACACCTTCTTATGTCCTCCATGTGCACTAGGCATGTACATGTGTGAGTGTGCGTCTGTGTTCTATATGTATGTGTGTATATATAAAATACACAGATACAATATAAATAAACATAAAATGTAGCAAAAACATTTGAATACTGATACACCCCATGTCTGTGGTCTAACTTACTGAGTTGTCTATGTTTTGCCAAACCTTAGCACATTATCAAATAGGTAGGTTTGGACTTCACTGGACTTATTATAGATATTTGAAATAAAAACTTGGTAATGAGGCAATGAATTAGTAAAAAGCATGAAAGTGTACTTATGGCTCCGTTAAGAGTAAATTATTGATAAAATTTTAATAACTAAACCCAATCTTAAGGTCTGTTTTTGAGTTATTTAACTTAATATAAGGTTTGATTACTAACTTCACAGGGAGGGAATGTCATACCAAATTACTTTCGCTTATAGTTTCATAGCTGTATATAATGCATAAACATTATATTCAGAAAATGATATTAGTCCAAAAGAAGACAACTATGGAATTGAAAAATGTGTCTTTTAAAAAACTTTTTTATCACAGCCATTGGTACCCACACTCAGTGATGTATTTGCCTTTTGACGAAAAAGTGATGCCCTTAATAATTACCTGCTGTGTTCTTCTGGTAAAATATGCATGTTACCATTTACGTGATATACAAGAAAAATTTTACAATCAGAGGCCACAGTGACATAATTGACTGTTCAGTTTGGCTCACAGCAATGCTGGAGTGGTGGCAATCTTTCAAATTTGTCTAAACGGTGGGAGCATGTTTTGTCTGAAGAAAATACCATCCTTTCACGGTGAGGTAGATCAAATGGAAAACGGAGGCTGGAAGGTGGGCGACAGCTGGGAGAGATTTTCTTAGTGGCCTCAGAAGATTGATTATTCCAGAAGATTGATTGTGCTCTGGTTTCTGCTCATTCTGTTTGCTTTACTCGAGCCATAATCCCTTGAGAGAATAGGAGTCAGTCCGCCTTGTATTCCTGACAAGTAAGGCCACTGCTCAACAAACCTATGATCGTCTGAAACTTGAGTTCATGCTGCTATACAATAAAGGTAATGGTGTTTACTTCCTCTGAATTTCCTAAGGAGTGAAAAGTAGAATAGAAAAACACACTGGGTAAAATGGTTTTTTGGTCGCCACTCATATTGGCTATTGTAAAAACCAGGACACCCCTCCATACCTGCCCCAGCCTTAGTACAATGGACCAATACAGGCTTCCTTGCTTAAGCAGTGAATGATTAAGATACCCTTTGATCACTAGTTTTGGGGTTTGTTTTGGTTTGATTTTTTTCAGGACAGGGTTTCTCTGTGTCGCCTTGGCTGTCCTGGACTTGCTTTGTAGACCAGGCTGGCCTCAAACTCACAGAGATCTGTCTGCTCTGCCTCCCTGAGTGCTGAGATTACAGGCGTGTGCCACAACGACTGGCTTGGTCACTCGTTTTGCAGTCACTAGTTTTGTCACTCAGTGCCAGGAAGGTGTGTGTGTGTGTGTGTGTATGTGCACACGCGTGCATCCACACAAGCGCACATGCACATGCAGGAAGATATGTGTGTACATGTGTATACATGAATATCAGTACATATTTACACATGCATGTGGAGGCCATAGGACAACTCTAAATGCCATTCCGTAAGCATCCTCAACCTTTGATTTAAGACATGATCTCTCACTAGATTCTTAAGCTCACCCAGGCTAGGCTGGCTGGCTGACAAGTCCCAGGGCTCTGCCTGTCTCTGACTCCCTAGCACTAGTTTAAGAATGCGTATCACGCTGTATCTATAAAATACAGGGTGTGTATTTGGGGGCTTTAACTAAATTCCTTCTTTGTTTGTGAGCCAAGCTCTTTAATGACTGAGCTGTCTTCCCAGGCCCAGAGCTTGTTCCTTCAATGCACCATCCTACTGAAACACCTTTCCCAGAGAATTTTCTTGGAAGTAAATTACCACATGTAAGCAAATGTTCACTGTGTGACCCCAATCTGGTTTATTATTATTATTATTATTATTATTATTATTATTATTATTATTATTATTTTGTTTTAAATAAATTGGCATCCTTCATTTGGATTGCATACTAAGTAAGCATCCTCAAAAGATTTTAACATCTTTTCTCAGCTAATAGCGAATAAGAAACTGAAATTTGCTGCACTCCCCCCGCCCCCTGTTCCATTCTAGCAAATGGAAACGCAATGGCGGTTGTGCAGGGTGGCTGCATTTGTCACAAACATACAAAGGAATTAGGTACCTGGGCTGCTTGTTACAGAAAAAAATGACACTTGTTTTCCTTCTCCCACCGCTGCAGTGTTGGAACTAGTCTGTGGGGACACTAGGTCCAACAATTGCTGTGTCCTCCCAAAAGTGAGGTGACCTGCTGTCTACGCTCATTGCGCTGTGCTCTTGCAAGACCTGTGGACCGGATTTGCAGCATTGCCTGACTGCTGTCAAAACCGATTTCCTTCTCTGTGAACTGCTTGAAAATTTATTTACTTACTAGCAGGAGCTTACTCAGTGGTGTATGGTAAATAACTTTTGTGCTTGGCCCAAACAAGAAGAGATAATCAATTCAGTATGGACAGATTATAGGATTTACTTCTGTAACTTTTTTTTTGCAATCAAAAGTTTGGGAATGAAGCCCCTATTTTGGGGGAACATTTTACTGAATGAAATAGCAAACTTTGGATCATTTCTTTTCCTTGATATCTGAATTATTTCTTTCTTGCATGGCATTTAAATCTCTATAAAGTGAAAAACTGAGAATAAATTGCATATTTAATTGTCATTAGTAACATATTACTTGTAACTTGATTTATTATCTTAAAATTGTAAATAAACTACTGATGATTTATGTTTAATTACACATCACCCCATTTTATGTTCAGTGCTCTTTGTTGGCAAAATTAAAGGATTAGCCACTGATTTTTATAGGAGAAGTTTAATGGAGTCTAAGGAAATACAATTTAATGGATTCTAATGAAATAAAACTTATATAATAAAATCTTCATATTTTTGAGAATTTCATACATGAATACTGTGTTTATATCATTTCTCCTCCTCTCCTCCAACTCCTCCCATGTCTCTCTCTCTCTCTCTCTCTCTCTCTCTCTCAAATTCATGACCTCTCTTTAGTTATTTATTTATATATACACATATGTGTATATAAACAAAACATGCCTAGTCTATTTAGTGCTCCTCATAAGTACATTTGTTGAGGGCCAACCACTTGGGATTGGATGGCCTGTCACGGAGCTCATACCTTGGAAAGATGAATTTTCCCACTCCCAGTAGCCATTGATGCCTCTAGGTCTTCATCTAGAGGTAGGGCCTTGTGAAATCCTCCCATCCACCTGACACGTTGACTGACGCTGTCACTCTGTAGGCTCTGCTTAGACCATGATGGTTTTTAAGATAGCATGGTTGTAGCCTCCGAGACATGTCTAGAGACCACCCACAGCAAACATCCTGGCTCTCTAGGCTGTACCATCTTTCTGTGTTTAGAAATATTATCGTTTTGGGAGAATGGGAGTAGGAAGTTCTTTAGGGTCTGTGACCTCTACAAGGGTGGTCAGTTGGCTAGACTTACAGTACCAGGATGGATTCACTCCTATTGACCGGGCCTTAACTCCGATTAAACAGCTGTTGGTTTCTCCGTAACAAAAGTGTCACTGTTAAACCTTTTAGGATATTTTGCAGACCCAGTCATTATTGTGTTTGATAGGCTTTATAGCCGTGTATGACTATTGATCGGTCTTCTCTCTTTCGATGAATCTAGCCCTCGGGGAGGAGACGTCCAGGTCAGTTTCAATTCAGTTTCTCCCAGGCTTGTGTCTGGCATGTGGTGTCTTCAGCAATTGGGTCTTCCCTTCAATTTTTGGGAGGTAAAAAGGGCAGTGGCAAGTGATTATATTGGTTTAGGTGCCTCTTACACTCCCCTGACCAACAACAAGAAGGAGCCCCCCCCCCATGCCTGACATTGGGGCTTTGTTTGTGGCTCTTTAGAGGAGTGTTATCACCCTGTGTGGCATAACTGCATTTAAACTATGGTGTGTGTGTGCGTGCACACCCGTGTGTGTTTGTGTATCCCTCTTATTCCCCCTTCTCTGTGTAACGTATTTTAAAGTAAGATTATAATGTAATATGTTTTTTCTTATAGCATTTTTGGAGGAAATCTAACTTTTAACTCTTGCTGCAGCTATGTTTGATCCAAGTATAGAATTTCCCGTGGTAATGCACACATTTCGTGGTGCTGGAATTCCTATCTCTTTTCTGGACCTTTATACATGTAATGAGATGTGATGGTGATGAGAATACTAAAGTGAATGAAAATTCTTTACATAAGAGTAGTACTGAAAACAATCTTTTTAAGCCCTTCAGGAGAATTTGTAATTTTTAATTTTAACTGCTTGGGGAATTGAATTTTAACAGAAACATTGGTAGGGCTTAAACATACCTACACTAACCCAAACAAATGCTTCTAAGGAACACCTGAGTTGAGCAATGTGTGGAATGTTTGGGTTTGCCTTGCTAGAACCTTACTAGGACTTTCAGGAAATTAAAGATTCGGGGCGAAGATTTCCTTCACTCCTGAGACTGGATATATCTGTGTATACCTTTGAAAGTCAAACTTGAGTCACATGGTGAGTTGTTGTTTTAGCAGGCCTGGGAGACTGTGTAACTTCTGAGCTGGAGGAAATCTAGGCTGTGGCTTTAACCTTAAAAAGCATCCTGATGTCCAATACAGAGACTCACTGCTTCCCCTTGTCTGCATCGTGTAGGTCCTACGTTTTCACACAGGGCACTGGTAATCTCCGGAGTTGATAAAACAAGCTCCACTAGACATTTCCTGCAAATACTGATGTATTCACTTTATTCACTTTCCTATAATACTGTTTCAAAACCCTCCATCTTTAAAGGCTAGTTGTTTGAGTAGGTTTTCATGTGGTTAAAAATCAAGTTGCTGGCTTTTATAGATTCATTACTCAACTGTGTTTCCTTTTCTATGGGATACAGCGTCACATGTATACACTGATGACATGCACAGTTCTTTGTTTTTTTTTTTTTTTTTTTAATAATATTTTTTCCTCAGTCTTAGACCTAGGAGAGGGGAATAGGGTGAAAGCGGGAGGGACGGATGAACGAGAGCATACAAATGATGGGATGACAATTGATTTGTAATCTGAATAAATTAATTAAATTAAAAACTAATATTTTAGTACTTATTTTTGAAGTTTTATACATGTACCTCTACAAAGTATACAAAGTATTTTCATTATATTGACCCACTCACTCCTCCCTAACCTCTCCCAAACCCTTTCAACTTCAACTTATTTTCTTCTTCTTTTTTTTTTTTTTTTAAGATTATTAGGTTTTTAAATTATAATGTTGTTTACCACTTTTCCTTTCTATTTTCTCCCTCCAAACCATCCAATATATCCTGATTTTCTCTCTTTTATATTCATGGCAGTCATTCATATAATTTAATATTGTTAAAATTCAAATTAAAAAGTGAAGAAAAGCATCATGAGCCTATCTGGGCATATTGACATGGACTCTTAAATGACAACAAAATGTTTCTTCAGGCAAAATCAGCTGGCTGGAGATGCAGCTCAGTTGGGTGAGTGCTTGCCTGGCATGCATAAAGCCTTCCTTCAGTCCTCAGCAGCACATAAGCCAGATGCTGTGGGGCAAGCTTGTAATGGCAGTGCTCTGAGGACTGGAGGACCAGCAGGTCAAGGCCATCCTCAGCTCCACAGCACAGTCCAGGTGAGCCTAAGCTACACGAGCCCTTATGCTTAAAAAATGTGTAATAATATGAATGTATATATAAAAAAGAGAAAAACAATAAAAAATAATAAAATTAAAATAAAACAAAGACTGTCATCTCCTAAAGTTTTGAATCATGAAAATTCTTAGAGCAAGTGCTAGGGGAGATTAGGATCTTAACATTTCAAAATGTTAAGATCCTTCCTTAATTAGCTCTCCCAAGCTTGTTTACCCTTACTGCTTCTGTTGGACTTTGAACCTGGTAAAATTCTTAAGGGAGCATACAGTTAGGAAAACTTACCCATGTCCTAAGTATAAATATATAACATAGATATATGTGAATATATGTGTATATATATGTATACATATTCTACTTTACATGTAATCACGTATATATGCACAAACTCACCATCTCCTTAAGGTTATACATGAATTTAATATTATTTCTGATGTTTATTATTTCTTTTGTTTAATAGAAGAGACATTGGTGTCTTGGAAGTAGAAAATCAACCAAGTATTTTCCATGCACGCAAGAGAACTTGAGTTCAATCCCCAGAACTGACTTACAATGTCTGGGTGTGGTGGCAAACGTGCTTGCAGGACTAGTGCCGTGTGCTGGCTGGCTATTCAACACACTCCAGGCCTATGACAAAAAAAAAAAAAAAAAAAAAAAAAAAGTGGACTGTGTTGAAAAACACCACCAGAGGTTGACATCTCCCCCTGCAGGTACACACATACATATATACACACTCATACTGACATCCACATCTATCGAAATAAGCACATGCACATACACGCACACACACACATACATGCACACACACATACACATACACCCAGAGAGAGAAAGAGACAGAGACAGAGACTGACCTTATATTTAATTTTTAAATTCTTGTGGTTTTCTTCTGGAGATAATAACAGTATATAGTGCATCTGTTTTTGTGAGGATTGATTCAATCTTGTATTTGACTTGCTCCATGCAATACTCCAGTTATATGAAGCACATTTTCCTGCTTTCCTATTATTTTTCTTGTATTAGAATTAGCGCTCACTTAAAACTACTATGATTTAAGCATTCACGTTTAAAAATAATAATTTTTCTGTGTTTTGACAGTTGATGGATGAATTGGTTCCAATTTCCAAGCATGCAGTGGGTCTTCTCAAACTTAACTTCCATTTCCAGACTTTGTTGTGGCAGCTACAGCAAACATGTCAGAGTACAGAACATTCCATTAAGAGCAAAACCTGGAGGCTAGCTTCCTACGATTTTGTTTTATGTGACAAACAGTGTCTAGAGGTGAAGGTAGTCGGAGTGGCCATGACTCAGCCCCTTTCTCTAGGAAGTGACTCACTCTGCATTAATAGATCTCTGTCTTTGTGGCATGCCCCTCACTAAGTGCCTGGGACACAAACATAGACGGGCTGGGTCACTCACCTAGAGCACCCCAGAGTCTGGGAAGGCCGGGTATGGCATTGATTAGCACCTATCTGGCTCAGGAACAGCCAGAGCTCTATAAATGTTATACTTACCTGTCAAGGGCAAGCATGATTAAATACAGGGGCCAGCTAGATAGGCAGCTAGATTGGCTGATAAACATGCAATTCTCCATGTTAAAGTAGTCTGGCCTACATTAAGCCCTCGCTATCTTGTTTCAGTATTAAGTAAAATTTCACTCTCTTTCATATCACACATCACTGTACCTTTCATGAATAAGTCAGTCATCTGTCTGGTGGATAGTCTCCTTTATGGTTCCGCTACAAACTCAACCTTCATGTTTGTAATAAAGACTAGGCTAGAACACACTTACACTTGAACCTCCCATTCGAAATCTGCCACCACACCACTGAGTGTTGGTCTCAGACCCTTGGAATTCTCTGGAATTCTCCGGACCTCTTTTCCTAGCCACATACTTACCTTCCCATCCCTTTATATCCTGTAGGTTATGCATGTTGTGAGAGACCGACTGGGGTCCTCCACAGTTCATCTGTCCCGAAGTCCTAACCCCCAGTTGGACTGTATTTAGTATATGAGCTCTTAGGAGGTGGGATCCTTGGCCTTGTACAAGGAAAGGACGAAAATTTTTTTAAAAGTTGTCTGATCCTCTACACTCACTCCATGTAGCTCCTTCTTCTAAATTTAAGAAGACAAATAGATGGCTGTTGACCATTTAGGAAGAGAACCTTTGCCAGAGCCCAGCCATGCTGAACCCCTAACCAGCATCTGTAATTACAATGAATAAAATTCTGTTCTTTAAGCCCCTTTTATATTGTCTGTACACACACACACACACACACACACACACACACATGCACGCACACTCACACACATCTGTGGAGGCCTTGAAGGTATTTACATATTAAACATATGTATTGATAGCTGGCTTGTATTTATATCTATCTATTTCTGCTTCATCTGTGCCAAAATGGATGCCTCGTCTCTGTTCACTTGGATGTCCAAGGACTATTTCTTCCTCCCTGCCATCTCCGATCTCATCTATTGTCTTTGCAGATTACATTTCCTAATTAGGCCATATTTTAATTTAAAATCCTCAGTGTTTCACTTTAGTGTACAAAAGTAAAGATTTTTTTTAATTTTTTATTAATTTATTCTTGGTACATCTCAATTGTTATCCCATCCCTTGTATCCTCCCATTCTTCTCTCCCTCCCATTTTCCCCTTATTCCCCTCCCCTATGACTGTTCCTGAGGGGGATTACCTCCCCCTGTATATGCTCATAGGGTATCAAGTCTCTTCTTGGCTACCTGCTATCCTTCGTCTGAGTGCCACTAGGTCTCCCACTCCAGGGGACATGGTCAATATGAGGCACCAGAGTTCGTGTGAAAGTCATACCCCACTCAACTGTGGAGAATATTCTGATCATAATGAGTGAGTTAACCCAGAAACAGAAAGACTCAAATGGTATATACTCACTTATGTCTGCATACTAGCCCAAGGGGCATGTCCCATGAAAGCCTTCACTTACCAGGAAACTGGGACAGAGGGGAGGACATCCTAATGGGACTCTAGATAAGAGAAGCATGGGAGAATAGCAAAGTAGAAGGATCCAGAGGGTCCTAGAAACCTACAAGTAGAACATTATGATAGGCAGATTTGGGCCCAGGGGTCCCGCTCAAACTAAGGCACCAGCCAAGGACAACACAGGCGGTAAACTTTAAACCCCTACCCAGATCTAGCCAAAAGTAAAGATTTAATATGTAGCTTCCTCAGACCTAGGGCCAAAATCGTCACTTCTTATATAGATCCAATGTAGCTTTCGCTCAATTATTCCTCCTTTTTACATGTCTTACTCAGGTAGAGCTGTAGATGTGATGTGCTTCCAAATATTGCCTGGGCCTGTCCTCTTCCCTCCCTTGCTCCTTTCCTCCCTCCTTACCGCCTTTCTGCCCTCACTCAGATCCATCATTATTTTCTTCAGTTGCTGAGACACAGTCCAGCTGTTTAACCCAGTCTAGCTTCAAGCTGTTAACCTCCTGACTAAGCTTTAAGTTCCTCCGTGAATCATTATCAACACAGCAGGATTTCATCCCACCTCTCTTCTTTCAGCTCTTACAGCATTGCTTGCATTTCTTCCTTAAAATAAGCATATTCTGCTATGCATCACAGTCATTGAATATTTTTTTTCTACAACCATTCCTACACCAATGGATTCTATTAAATAAACCCTTTAATGAGAACAAATATTGGATCCTCAAAATGCCAAACAAGGTTTGTTTTGTAAAACTACTTTGTTAGGTTCCCCAAAGAAGGCTACGAGGTTGGACAGATTTGCTCAGAGGTAAGGAACATGTACTGACGTGGTGGAGGACACAAGTTCATCTTCCACAACCCACATCAGGTGACTTACAACTACCTGTAGCTGCAGTTCAAGGGCACTCTGACACATCTGACCTCTGCGGGCATCTGCACACACGCACACATACCTACCACAAACATAAAACTAGGCATAATAAAAATAAATCATAGCAATAAAGACATACGTTACAAATAAATAAAAGCACTCCAAGCTTAAAGTAAAATTGATTTTAATGCTGAATAATGCTTTCAGTACTCCCAAAGTTTATTTCTAGTGCAAATTTTCCAAGAGAGAAACAGGGAAAACACAGAAAAAGTACTAACTGTGACTTTGAGTTGACAGTTGTCTTGTTACTTAGTTGGTAGCTGTCCCTGTGTTTCCAGATTTTTTTCCTTGTGAGATATAAACAGGCACACATCTGTTTGATATGTGGGTTCTATATATCTGGCCATCACCATATGATTTAATGTGGACACAAAAGTATTTCTCATTGGCTAAGAAAGATAGCTGACTAACTCTTTAAGATTAATTTCTGACATTTTTCTCACCCTCTGGGAGAGGAAGAAGAGCAGACAGGAAAATGGTGATTTTAATATGCAGATACATTATGGTGCCTGAAGGCAGATGCCAAATCACATTGAAAGGACTTCTCTTTGAATTATGTTCAGGGCTTTTGTTTAGCAAAATACTACACAAAAGTCCTGACCTGGCTGTTTGAAGTGGCAGCTGTTCCCTGTGAAGACTGAGCCGTAGGGCAGCATAAATCTTGTATCTATTTGCTCAATAACTGGGTTGCATTTCCCCCCAAAGTTCAGGTTGCTGGTGAGGAAGCAGCTGCAAATGGAAGTGTTTCTCTTAAACAGAAACGAACCAATAAAGACCACAGGGTAGGTGTGGTTCGCTAGCACATAGTCCATCCATTCTTCTCCCTTATGAGGATGTTCCTGTCAAATACTTTTAAACAAAACTTGTATATATTAAGGTGTATACAATAATGACCATCACATTGAGACAAGTTAGCATGCCTACCTCCTTACAGTTACCTTGTTATTTTTTTTTTATCTGCTTGTTTGTTTTTTATGAAGGCACTTGAAATCTACCCTTAGCAAGTTTCCCATATACCTTAGGGATTACTAACTGTAGCCACTGTGCTGTACGTTAGACCTCTGCAGTTCCCCAACTGTAGTTATCACACAGCTTGCCGAGCCTCTGTGCTCTTTCACTGTAGTCAGCATGATGGACACCAGTCCTCTGGTGCTCTTCGTCCATCTTATATAACTGTGATTTTTGTAGTCTTTTACTGCCATCTCCTTCCTACTCTCTGCACCACCTTTCCTTTGGTTCTATGCATTTGTCTGTTTCTCTTTCTTATCTTTTTTTTTTCTTATTAATTTCACCATCTATGAAGTTATGTAATACTTTGTATATGTGTGTTTATTTTAGTCCCATAAATAGATTCATTTTGGGGGCTGGATCATTTTCCACTGTGTGTGTATGTGTGTGTGTGTGTGTGTGTGTGTGTGTATGCATAAGTTCTGATGTGTAGTCATATTCTGGTGACTTCATTAGTTGTTCCCCTACATCTATATATACTGTACATATTATGAATAATGATATTATTAATAAAAAGTACAGATATCTATTGAAGGTAATGATTTTATGTGCTTTGGGATTTCTGGGTCATATGATATTTTTATTTTAATTTTGAGGTGTCCTATATTGTTTCCGAGAAAGCGCATACCAGTTTACATTTCTACTAAAAATGTATGAATGTTCCATGTTAATTACCTTTATGATCTCTATAATGCAAAATCTGACTAAAGTAACTTGAGCGATAAAGGATATATTTGGGCTCATGTTTGAGGGAAAGCATGGTGTCTTCGATAGTTCTATCTGTAAAGACAGGAGTGTGTCCCCACTGCTTAATCATATCTTGGCGAGCCAGGAAGCAGAAAGCTCAGGCCAGAGCCAAGGAGTTATCTCCTTCAAGTTCCACTTCAGTGAACTAGTTCACAGTCAGGAAGGTTCTGCCACTTCCCAAATTAGCACCACCAACTGGGGGCAGTGTTCAAATACTGGAGCCCATGGGGGAGAGTAGAGACCAACCATAGCATGTTCCTTTTGTCCATATGGTTGGCAATATTTGCTCTCTTTAATCATCTTTTTTTCTCATCAAAGTATTTATTGTTTATTTAGAACAGTTGTTTAGTTCGACGACTAACAATTTTTAACTTTTAACTGGGCTACTTACTACCATTTTCTCTTTTTTATTTTATTGGGACCACTGAAGATCCATATATATATATATATATATATATATATATATATATATATATATATATATATATATCTACATATATATATATATATATATATATAGATAGATAGATAGATAGATATGGCTAATTCAAGTGTAGTATCTTTTCTTATCAGTTCTTTAATCATCTTAATCAAAGTCATAATAACAGGTATGAGATGATGCCTCAGTTTGATTTTTATTTATGTTTCCTGGGTTAGCTGTGCTGAGTGCTGTATTCTGTATTTATTGGTCATTTTTATGCTTTCTTTAGATAATTTTCTATTTAGGGCCTTTGCTCATGTTTAATATAGTTGTTCTTGTTAGTTACTGTTGAGCTGAGTGAATTTCTCATACATTTTGGATGTTAACCACTTAATCAGACACATGGCTTGCAATGCCGTTCCACCTTGAGACTTCCTTTTTATTTTGGTGGTTCTGTTGTTGGGCACTTTTTACTTGCTTGTTTTGGGGGTTTTTTGTTTGAAGTCTTGGAGTCATCTGGCTTTGTCAATGGCAATGGCAATGAGTTTGTTCTCTATGAGTTTCATCCTATAATTCTTTTTGTTTTGGGGCCTGAATGTTAAATTCTTAATTTATTAGAGTTGACTATTGTGTCTGGTAGAAGATAAAGGTCTGTTTTCACACTCTGCACATGGATATGCAGCTTTCCCAAAAACAGTTTTCAGGGAGAGCATCCCTTGAGTGGAAGTCAAATGGGACAAGAGTAGTATTTTTAATCCCTCAAAACTCTCAAAAGAGTTTTCAACTGTATTCTAAAACTTGGCAAAGAATCAAAGGAATACCAAATGGACCATGTGAGCTTGTTAACCTTGAACCATGTGGACCCTCCTCTCTGTGCTGAGCACTTTGGTAAGTGTGTGGCTTCAAATACAAGGTTCATACACTTGAAATAGCACTAATCCTTTACATTTCCATTTAACTTGTGCTGTGCTGAGTAGGAAATAAGACATTTTGAGCTACCCTGTAACTCGGAGCGGTGGTGTCCGTGAGCAGATACACTCAAGGACAATTTAGAACATCGTGCCAATCACACAGAGTGCAGGCAGGTTTCTTTGACTCATCTCTTGTCTCTAGAAAAGTCCCCCAAAGTGTCATTATATTTTTTAGTATGAAAGTATGCAACGGAGAGTGAAGATTCAGACTCTAATCAACCTAAAACGTGTTAAAGATACTGGGATGTTTTATATGCTAAGGAGCTCTCAGCGAAGAGTGGCTCATGTCATGTAGGCAGTTTAAAAACACAAACAAATGAGCAACTCCACATAGTCTTTCACTGGCTCCAGGAAGTAATAAGCCATAGTCACCTAACAGCTGTGATAAGTGGGGCTATCACTCTGGGATTCATCTTTCAGTAACTACTAAATGGCTACTGAGCAAGTTTGTGTACTGTCCACCACGCATGTAGGAAAACAGGATCACTGCTTGACTGAGGTAAAGTATAGGTAGCATAAAAATTATAACTCTAACCATTTTAAATGTGTAGTGCTCTGACATTAAGTACATTTAAGATATTGAGAAAGTTGCCCCTTTAGGGTTTTATTATGTTTTCAAGTAGATATTTGAATCCTGGTGTTTGTCTGTCTGTCTGTCTGTCTCTCTTCCCCCTCCCCCTCCTTTGCCCCTCCCTCCTTCCCCCCCCCTCCCTCCCTCCCTCCTCCCCTCTCCTTCTCTACCCCCTCTGCTTTTCTTGGGAATGATGACTGCTAATCACCATGATCGATGCGCACATATATGCAGTGTCCTGTTCCTCTATTACCTGTTGTTCACATGTCCTATTGTAGCTGCCTCCAGCAGCCACACACACTTCCAGCCACAATTCGAGCCAGCCCTTCAGCATGAGGAATACTTTCCCCCCTGCTCAACTAGGATCGTTTCCTTTTATAGGTAGAATATATTTTCTCTCTTTAATTTTCTGCTTTTATCAAAATTTTAATTTCTCTATCATTTCTTTGACTGTGTACTGTTAAAACTTAAAAAGCAGCAGGGCCTTTGATTCCAGCACTCAGGAGGCAGAGGCAAGTGGATCTTTGTGAGTTCAAAGGCCTGCCTGGTCTACAAAATGAGTTCCAGGACAGTCAGGGGTACATAAAAAAAAAAAAAAAAAAAAAAAAAAAAACACATGTCTCAGAAAACAAAACAAACAAATAAAAAGTATGCACAGACTGGTCCTAGTCCCCCTGCACATATGTAGCAGATGTGTAGCTTGGTCTTCATGTGGCTCTCCCAATAACTAGAGTAGGGTCCCTCTCTGACTCTGATGCCTCCCTTTGGGTCCTGTTCCCCTAACAGGGCTGCACTGTCTGGCCTCAGTGGGAGAGAATGTGCCTAATCCTGTAGTAACTTAATGTGCCTGGGCACATTGGTACCCATGCGAGACCTCCCCTTTCTCTGAGGAGAAGGAGAGGGGAGAATGGGGGCGGGGAGTGTCTGAGGGTGGGCCTGGCATGGGAGGGGGCTGCAATCAGCATGTAAAGTGAATAAATAAATAAAATTTGAAAAAAGAAACAATACAGAACAAGCTGTCAGCTAGTGGAGAATGCTTTAAGTCAGCAGTTCTCCACTTGTGGGTCACAACCCCTTTGATAGAACTCTGTCTCCAAATATATTTACACTGCGATTCAGAGCAGTAGCAAAAAATTAAAGTTATAAAGTAGCAACTGAAGTAATTTTATGGTTGGAGGTCACCATAGCATAAGCAACTGCATCAAAGGGTCACAGAGTTAGGAAGGTTGAGGACTACTGCTTTAGACTTTCAACATGTGGCACCATTCAGTTTAATTACCATGATAGGCAGCTTAAATAGCATTTTGAAATAATAATATACATGGGTCAAAAGAAAATTATTTATTTTGTTCTGGAAAGCTCACAATGACTTACTACTGGGATGTGTCCGTGTTGGTTGCTGTCCTATTCTTGGACAGTGAAGTCATATTACATACTGTCATCTTTATATCTTATTCCACATTGTTTTTCCTGTATTGCCATCAATCTGCATATGTCTTGATAAACCCATGTTTAAAGCTGAGATGTCATTGATGGCGCCTAATGAACATTGTATTTTTGTTGTGGTTGTTGTTGAAAATACTTTCTCCTTCCATTGTGAGTTCATTTGGTGCAATAAAATACATGGTATTCTTGGGAACTGGTGGTTTTATTCAGATACAGAATTTCATATCAAAGTAAAATTATATCAGATGTTTGGCACAGGGATAGATACACTAATAGTAGCGTTCTGTAAAGCCCCTGATAATGTCTCTTTAAAACAATTTCAACAGGGATGATGGGGAGAAATAGGAGGGAAGACAATGGGGACCAGATTTGTTCAAAATGCATTATATGCATGCATAAAATTCTCAAACAATAGAAAAGGATGGCAGCTGGTTTATTATCCCTCCTTCCGTTCTTATCTGAAGAAATCACTTTTCTTTGTAGCATGCCTTGAAATACACACCAACAGTCCATGCCCAGTGCTGTAGTCTGCTGGTGCTTTCCCGTGTTTGTGCTGTGTTTCTCTGTGCTATTCTTTCCACCAAGTCACCATTGTAGGATGTTAAGTCAGTGCATAGACTCTGTCTAAACATCTAACGATGAGACATTCCTGACTGGCCGGCATACGCTGACTTCTAACCAGTTAGCCCAGATGACTGTAGGAGGCAGCTGGGTTTTAAACTGGAAACACTGTTATGAATCCTTTCTGAAACAGCGTGAGAGTCTGACCCTTTGTCGTTCTTCAGTTCTTTCTTTGCTGGCCCAGGTGACAGGCTGATGTTCACCACAGACGTTTTGAAAAACTGTTTTTCCCTTAGTTCCCCTTCTTTGTTCCTTTCCGCTGACAGTGTGCTTTCCCGCATATTTACTTCTCAGTGTATTTTAATGGCCAAACTTATGCACAGGGGACCAATGAGAAGACTGATAAATTGCCAATGAAACTGCCTTCCTTGACCTTGACTACCTTTGCACTGATTGATGATCCTGGACTAAAGATCTACAGACTCTTTGTGGGTATTAAATTAGATTAGAGATCTGTGTGAGACAGTCCAGACCATTATAACAAACATACCCTAGATGGGGTGCCTTATAAATAGTAGAAATTTATTTCCCAAGCTCAGGATGCTCAAAAGAGCAAGGTCATCAATTCAGTAACTGATGGGGTTTGGCCTGTGTAGAGAGATGGCTGCTATCTTGCTGTTCTTACCTGGCAGAAAGGACAAAGGAGCCCCTGTGTTGGAATTTCTTCTCTAAGGACAGTAGTCTCCATTTCTAAATTTCTCATTTGTAAGCATGAGTGTTAGGATCTCAGCATGAGGATTTGGCGGAGTAGGTAGAGAATATAAGGCGGGGTCCAGATGAGTTGGTTTTATTTAAAAGTAAATCTTCATGGTAAATGATGGCATGTGACAAGTTTAATGTGGGTGTTTTGGACATTATACTTAAAAATCCTTTGAATGTATAAAGTGCTGGAGGCAAAAAATACCACCTAATTTTTGACATTTATTACAGGTTCAAAAAAATGAAACCTAAAAATTACTGTGAATTTAAAATGTTATTTCTACATAAGCAGAGTGTGTTGTAAAGTGATCTGTGTCAGCCAGTATATTTTCAGGCACAATAAACAAGTTGTTTAACGCTTGCCTTGGCCTTCCTCCTTAGACAAAGAAAGGCTGACTTTTCCAACTGACTTAATCTGATGGTGTTATTTTTTTCTTCTGTTTTCAGAATTTTATTGATCTGATCCAACCCATATTGTGACTGCTGGCTGGAATTAAGGTCAGTACCGTGCTTATATAGATCACAAACAAGCTGAAATAAGCTTTTATAAGGGCTTTTTGAGTCTTTAGCTTGTTGGCTCAGGATATGCTGGTCAAGTGTGACCAATAGCAGGATTGAGTATGAACTGTATACATCACAACTTTGGCTCATAATAAACACGGTTTTTGGCAGTGTTTGTTTTTATAGTAGAATCTCTTTGGTTATTGAGTGTTTTACTTCTGTCACTCTACTAGCTAAATTTTGGTGAAAGAAAATCTCTCTCATTTTCTTTCCTTAAAAGAATTAAACAAAGGCTGGCTTATATTTTAAAGAATGGCTTGCTTTCTGAGTTCACAGAAAAACGCATTTAGTTCCACAGTTTGGTCCTCACACAGAATGCATTACCTAAGGAGAGCAGAGTTGAAGTGCATTTGTGAATCACAAATTATAATTAACAAGCAGAATGGTAAGGTGTCATTTCTTTTGTTCTGTTTTCACATTAGATGGCTTTTATGGGCCACTCTGAGACAGCTTCTGTGAGTCTGGAATAATAACAGCCTTAGAGGACCCTCAGACAAGTGGGTTTGGGGATCTCTTTATTCTCTCTAATTTCTTTTTGAGGACATGGATTTAGAATTAAAAATAAAATTATAACCTAAGCCCTGAAAGCAATGACGAGTTCTGTTACTCATAAAGAGCAAAATGCCAGGTGTTGCTAGTTTGAGCATGGGCTTTTTGTTAATGAGTAACGTAAAGAGAAACACTGGGTTTTCGTTCATGCTTACATTAATCAAGAATTTCTACTTTAAACACCATATTTAACTCTTTAAGCTAAAATGCCTACTATAGCAGGCATACAGTAAATGTGTACTTTTTCTGGCCTTAATCCTGATGTCACTCTCCTGTTGTCAGTAACACACACACACACACACACACACACACACACACACACACACACACACACACACATACCACACCACCACACTCTCTGTCCCTCAAATGAATGGGTAATATTTCTCTTTTGTCTTTTTCAAGTACATATGGTGCTTTGCTGTTCTTTAATCTCTATTTTTGAAATTAAATAAATAGAATGTTGTATTTATGCTTATTGGTAATTAGCTAGTTAATAAAGAAAAACTAGGGTAAGTTGATTTGAAGTCTATTTATAAATCATGTTACTTTTATTTGATATAGTTTTGAGTTGAATATTCTAGAAATACTTATCCTGGTATCCTTTTTAATCACTCCTTGGTATAGTCTAAATAAATTGATACATACTTGAACATGTTATTATTATTATTATTATTATTATTATTATTATTATCATTATCATTATTGGAATAGACTCTGACAATTTCATATATGTATGTAATGCATACCAATCACACATCTCCCACCCTCTCTTAGCACCTTTCCACCCCTGTCTACAACGCCTGCCCCCTTGCCTACACATCTTTTCCTCACATTCCTGTCTGTTTTATGACCCACTGAGTTTAACCTACCTGTCTATGTGGCCATAGATTTGGAACTATCCTTCGGAGCTTGGTGGGTTCAGAGGGAGATGCACAGGTGAAAACAATGACTCTGTTTCCCCCAGAATCAATCAGTAGTCCATAGTTCATGAGTAAAGGATAGGGCCCTCAAAATCATTCCTCTACCCATGACTGACAGTAAAAAGAGCCAGTCTTGTTCAGGCCCCATGTATTAACTATAGCTACAGGGTCCATGACTCCAATGGCTGTGCTTTACCCAGGAGAATGCACTCCATAGCCCCTCTCCTGGCTGCTTGCCACTTACATTCTTCTAGCCTCTTCAGATACCTCTTCTCAGTATCCAGGACGGCCATGACTCTGGATTCACCATCATTCCCTGCAAAAACAGCCTTCTGTGATTGAGACTGAGAGTAGCATTTGTCTATGTGTACAACGTAAATATTTAGAAGACAGCTAGATGCTATGTCAGTTTGGTTGAAGAACAGTTGGTTCCTTCCTTGGGTCTCTGACTTTCCCAGGCATTATTGTTGACTGAGCTTTTAGTACCAGGCATAGACTGTCTCCTAAGGAGTAGGCTTCAGATTCAGTCGGAAGGGTATTGGTTTTCCCCATAGCAGTCACACCATTTCTGAGCATGTAGGCTCATCTTGCTTGGCAGTTTGGTTTTGTAGTTCATAGGGTTCACAGCTGGGTAAGGCTATTGAGGAGGCCTTTTCTCTCCCACATGTCTGCATTGCACTACCAACACTTTGAAAATTAGCCACCAAGGAAAAAATTTCCATCTTAGTCCTGGCTTGCAGAATGCTTACAACTAAGGTGTGTTCTTGTGGACAGCAGAGATGACTCACAAGAGCCTTCATTGTATGGGAGTGCCTCTGGCACCTTCCAAACCAACAGTTTCCCTGGAAGGATAACATACCTGGCAGTGTAGTTTTGTTTAGTAACCTACTGCATCTGGGAACAGCATTATTTACCCATTTGAGGTGTCTCCATTCAATCTCCAGTTATATTTTTTAATTTGGTTAAAAGACAATAAGCTTCCATATAGACTTTTTAGAAACACATGTCATTTATGCTAAATTTTTCCTGTCCTCTTCCTCCTCATTACAATATTTTCCGTGCCATCCCCCATCCCATTAGACCTGGCAAATAAAAAGTAAAGTCTAAAGAGAGGTTTGCAAGGTATCTGTATTTTAATCAGGAATAGTTTTGATGCTCAAAGTCATCTCCTTTTGAGTTTTGCTGTCTCATTGTATTATCCAAATAGAAATTTGAAATCCCATCATGCTCTGGTTACTTTTCTGAAAGAAAAAATTGTTAAAAGTAAATACATTTCTGTCAAGAAAGCAGTATTACAGTTTTGCCTTAATCTGATATCCTACTCACTGTCAATGTTGAGATTGTGTGTGTGTGTGTGTGTGTGTGTGTGTGTGAGAGAGAGAGAGAGAGAGAGAACACAAACATTGTGTTCTACAAAAATGTAAAAGGTAAGAATAATATATATGTTCAAATAAATATGCTAATTGAGATACATGAAGCATGCAAACACATGGGGGCCTAGTTCAATCCCCATTATTGGGTATTTCTAATTGAGAATGAAGAAATTTTAAAACAAGTTTGATAAACAATTATCTGTATAATAATTTATAAAAGCACCTACTCATAGAAAGACTTTAAAAAATAATTTAACTCCTCAGAAACAATAGATTCGGTGGGTTTGTTTATTTGTTGAGTTTTATGTAGCTGGGGCTGGCCTTCTAGTCTCTATGTAGCCAAGTGGCCTTGAACTCCCTGTCCTCCTGCCTCGACCTCAGAAGTGCGGCTCTTATGGTGAGAGCTTGAAGCACAGTGTTACTGAATGTACACTGGCAAGACATTTTAAGTTGTCTAAATTTATCGTATGTGGGAATTGGCATGACATACAGAAAGTAAGAAAGTAAACTGGACAGTGTTTCTTTACCATACTTTACATCACAGCTTTTGCTACGGGATAGGTTTCCTATGAACCGTGATTTTTCTGTTTTAATAATTAATCACAATGCCAATAGTTTACTGTATTACTCTCCAGTTTTTGTCATGTGTTGTTTTCACTTAAGCTTCTTTTTTTAACTTGTTTTTTACTTTTAAAAAAAGTTTTATGTAAACTTTGAATTTTGTAACTTCCAGTTGGTTGAAAAATAGTATTTTAAATGTAGTTTACCCTGCAAAAAAATCTCATAATTTACCCTTTCCCCATTGCTGGGCAGCCATCTTTAATAGCTTACTCTATAAATAGTACTATAAATGGGACTGCTATGAATATCCTTCTACTCGGAGTGTTACTCCAACATGGTATTTAATATCAATTTTTAAAATTCTATAATCTAAGGAAGTCAATGTCCTTTAAAGTGGTTACCATGGTATGAGAGCTACTCGGGGCCGTGGTACCAGTGACCACTTTATTGATGGCACATTCCTTAAGAATTTCAAAGCTGTTGTTAAAAGTAGGGTTTAGTTTTTCCTTTCGGATTGGCAAGAACTAATAATGTCTAACGTGTGTGTGTGTGTGTGTGTGTGTGTGTGTGTGTGTGTGTGTGTGTGTACATGTTGCCTGTTTGTACGAGTGTTTCTGTGTATGGATGCATGCACATGTGTGTATATGCGTGAGTGAGGCAGAGGAGGACTCCAGGGAGCATGCCCCTGGTTCTCCTCCCTGACAGTGGGGTCACAGTGAGCATGCCTGGCTGTCCTGCAGGGCTCCTGGAGACTAGGTCCTCATACCTGTCCTGCAAGTTCTTTGCCATCTCTCCATCCATCTCCACAGCACCAGTAGTTTCTTATTTTTTAAATAATTTAACTGTAAAATATGAAATGTGTACTTATTAGAGAATAGTCATGTGATACTAAATATTAGCTGGACAGCACAACTTTCACTCCACACGGAATCCCTGAACGATGATGTTTATTTTACTGGTTTTGGTGCTTCCTACTTCAGAAGACTGTTCAACTTATGTTGCTTTATTAACAATCGTGGTTTACAGTATTTAGTTGTTCCAATGCTAGACAATGGTGTTCATTTTGCCATGGTTCCTCAGATAAGGAAACCAAGAACCCTGACAAATAGAAGAATGACAGCTTGAACTTTTGTACAATTGAAGTGTCTCTCAGCTTGTGATGAAAAGTTAGCACACCAACTTTCCTGGAAATATTTGAAATTTTGCAAGAATGAGTATTGTTCTTAAAATACTAAAAAGGGAAGATCATAATGTCTTTAACCAGTATTTTGATTTTAAATTTTTATCCTGTTTTAAAAATAATCATTTTTTAAATTGATACTGTCATTTAGTTTATAAAATGTAAAGATAAAGGGAAACTATTACTTTATGTCAAGGAATCTTAAGTTTTATCCACTCTGATCCGTTTTTTACCCAAGACATTTTTATCTTATTCTGGTTATACAAAAAGATATACTAGTCAAACATTTACTGGTACTAAATAAAAAGAAATTTAATTAAGACACTTATTTTGTTATACATATAATTTTGACATACTAGTTTTATACAAAGAATGAAAACTTTACCTGAATATTTGATACTCTAGCATGTAGATTATTTTGACACTTCTCAGAGTTTATCTGTATTTTACAGTCCAAAATTAAGAAGGGCGTATTACATACATACTCAGTGCAGCAGCAGGAGCATATGAGGCAGTGCTGGTAATTATTACCCAATCCCAAGCCAAAAATCTATTTAGTGACTTTTTATAAATGTAAAGTCAAATTAACAACTCAAACAGCAACTTTTACAATCCAACCTTCTAACACAGTATGATCCAAAGTTATAGTAATTTGATACATGCTGAGGCATGATAGCAGGGGACTATTAAGGGTGTCTGGATTCAGTAATTACGTTTCTGTAAGAAAGAAGACTTTCTCAACAGTGGCAGCACTGCAGCCCAGGACGTACAGGGGACACAACTTTGAGCCAGGGTTCCAGCACACATATTTGGGCTTTGCGAGCATGAAGGCAGGTGCAGTGGAAAGTGTGTATGTGGTGTGTGCAGAACCAATACTGCAGTGAATTCATGTGCTTCATCAGAAACAGGCACTTCCAGAAGCACCCATCATTAAAGACCTACTTGATTTTGAATTAAATTCTGATCATTTTATGCTCGCATCCTTCTGCCAGACTATTGCAATTCCCACATTAAGCTATACCACCCCATGCAGTTTCGGAAGTTGTGCGTAACTGGTTGCTACGTTTTGACTATATTTTTTCTTCACCATATACATGAACAGTCATTATAAATTCCCCTAATGGTGCCAGAAGTGTGTGTGTGTGTTTACACTGACACCCACTTTCCACCCTTAGAGATAGACAGTATCCTTGGAATTAACAGCTAATGATCCTGTGAGTGAAGCCTCCCCTCCTGTATTCCTGGTGGTGTTAGTTAAAGCACTTGTGTTTGACACTAGAAGATAATGTGATTTCTTGGTAATTTGAATCCTTAGGTGCTTTTCTGTGAGCGAATCAAGAATAATTATATGAAATTATTAACAAAAGGCTTGATTGTAATCCCGTGTTCCAGAACAGTCTGGGCTCTGTTTCTTTTGCCTGAGTCAGAGTAGTTTGTACTGTATGTGACCTCTGGCCTTCAGCACATGGACTGCCCAGTGCTCCCCTGGTTAAAATTATCACCTGCAAAGTGGGAAGTGCATTAACTTAGACTTCGTACCCCAACAATTTAGACGCCATATTGCTGTGAACCCTAAAACATAAGTTTTCTATAACATCTAAAAAATAACAAAAGCATTTTCTTCTCCTAGATTTTATATAAAAGATTCTGATGCTTCTCTTAAGACAAGAAATAAAATTTATGAGGATCTCAAAATGATTGTTATGGAAATTTCTTTTAAAAATGAGAATGGTACTGTATATGGCCAGAAAGTAATGAATACTGTGCTAAGTGACACTCTCTGTCCCCATCTCTCCCTCCATCTTGTTCTTTACACTCTTTGTGTGACATACATGCATGTGTGATGGGTATATGTGTCCATGCAAGGCAAGTCCAGAGTCTGACCTTTGGTGTCTACCTCTATTGATTTCTACCCTACTGTCATGTTTTAAATGAGAACCTAAAGTTTAATGCAGAAGGTTCTGGATGGCGAGTTGCCTAAGGTTTCTTGTTTGAAACCTTAGGCTTCTCTATGAGTAATCTCTGGAGTCTCATGGTTTTAACTGTTGTCCATTAACACTTTGAAAACTAATTTTTAATTGTTAAGGAACTTTACCCATTTATACAATAGATTTTGTTCCCCCCACTTGCTTCTCTTCTTCCCCTATCTCCTGCCGAAAGCCTTCTTCTCACTAAGTTCCCCTCTGACTTGCATGACATCTTTGGGTGTACAACCCACTGGGGTCTATAGTTTATTTCCAGAGCATTGTGAGAGAGTACATCCCAAGTTAAGGCAACTAATTGATGACTACACCACTGAGGAAAATGGTACTCCCTCTCCCAACAATATTTAACTGCCAGTAGTCCCCTCACAGATAATTGGGACCTCATAGATCCATCCCCTACCCATGATAACATGATTCTGGGCCCAATGGTGCGCAGGTTCAGGGCGGTAACCTCCACTACAGTGACTTCCTAGTGGCTGTGTCACCTCCAGAAGGCGTGTTCTTGCCTCACATCTTTCTCTCCTTTTATCTCCTCTCTCTCTCTCTCTCTCTCTCCCTCTCTCTCTCTCTCTCTCTCTCTCTCTCTCTCTCTCCCTCCCCCTCCCTCTTTTCTTTCCTTTCTTTTTTTCTTTCTTTCTTTTTTTTTCTTTCTTTTTTTTTTTGGAGACAGGTTCTCTTAGATCACTAGTTTGGTTACACTGTCTAGCCAACAAATTGTAGGGCTCTGCTTGTCTCTGTATCACCATCATTGGAGTTATAGAATGCCTAACTATTTACAAGGGTACTGTGGACTTGAACTTAGATTCTCATGTTTACACAGCAAGCACTTTACTGAACACACCATTACCTCAGCTCTTATACTCTGTATACACTGTAACAAAGATATCATTAAAAAGCTAATAGCACGTCACCCAAGTAATCAGATCTATCTATCTATCTATATCTAATATTCAAATGACCTTAGGAATGGGGAGCCGAGTTTCTCTTACTGTTCTATTAGAGAGCTGTGTTAAACCTTCTTTACTAGCTTGATTCAGGATGCAATGCCCCGAGCTTCTCAGTCAACCTCCCAACACTGTCTCAGTAAGGAGCTGTGTTCCTCCTCCAGCCTTCCTCATGGCTTCACACATCTCTCCCAGAACTTGCTCCTGCTTCACTTCTGTCTGTCATGACTATTTCCAGCTATGCTCTGTCCATGAAACAACCCCTAGGCTATTTGAGGAAATCTAGTATCCTAACCCTGGGCTGTCTGCCATGGTAGAGCCTTCCAGAAGTTGACATGAAATAAATTATAAAGATATTAAGTAATACACAATTTTATTACATATTATGAACTAGGGAATACTTATGTGTTTTTTGCATATGTTACAGTAATCATTTTTCTTATTTGTTGTATTCTTTCCCTTAGGGGTGGAAAAGTTGTGCCCCCCCCAAAAAAAAAGAAAGAAAAGAAAAGAAAAGAAAAAAAGGACTTAAAGAAATAACACCCAAAGACATTTGAAGCAGTATCATTATTTTTAATTTAGTGATTTTAGAAAAAGAATGACATGAAAAAGTGACTTTTTTATATTCTACTTTATTCCTATACTCAAATATGCATATTATAATTATTGGATTGGTGTAAACAATAAAGAATACAACCTGAGATTATTTAAATGCTTAGTTATTAATTTAGCATTTTCATGAATGATACAAATTTGCTAGAGTCACATTACAAACTGGAAACACTAGTTATTCCTAGGAGGGCTTGCTTTCCTATGCAGCTTTTTGAAATCTGCACTGTCATACACTTGTGTTTTCCACTTTTATTTACTTATTTCTTGTTCATATAGAGTCTCAGTGTGTAGCTCACGCTGGCCTAGAACTTGTGAACTTGTGATACTCCTGCCTCAGCTTCCCAAGTGCCGAATAACTGCTGTGAGCCTCCAGACCCATTTTTTTTTTCTTCTAAAATAAGTAGTTTTTCTCCCTGCTGACGACATTTTAACTGGCCCTGCAAGATGGCTCAGCCAGCAAAAGCACTTGTCACCAAGCCTGACAACTTGAGTTCCATTCCTGGGACCCACATGACAGAAGGAGAGAACTGACACCCTTGCCTAACCTCTGGTGCAAAATAACAACAACCATTACAAGTCAAGAATGAGCTAATGGTGTGACTGAAGCAGAAGGCAGGCTGGTAATGTGGGGAAAGGGAGCAGGCACTCTTACTGTGACTCTCATCTCCTCAGCAACTTCAGGAACATGTGCTCCTGAAACTGCTCCCTTTTTGGTAGTTTTGACATAGGAAAGAAGAAGGCTGTTGATGTCACAGAGTATAAAAATGCTGCCCACTGTAAATATTTTAAAGAGCAAGTGTTGCATGCTGGCTTTTCTCGATATAAGAAAATAATAGTCTAGTTGATTTTTTTCCATTACGTAAATGTAGTATCAAATGCCTATAAAAGATAACCGTGTGTAATCATTCTCATACTGACTTTCAGCTTTATGAAATTAATTCTGCACATTGGATTTACTGACCAGATAATTTTTATTCTTTTCTTCCATTTATCAGAGAGGAAGAATGTGATTTCAGAGAGTAACACAGCTGTGCCCTTGTATTACCTAGGACAGTTTGGACAGCAAAGCACGTAGATTTCCTACTTGTATTTCGTTTGTTTGTTTGTTTGTTTGTTTTTGTTTTTCGAGACAGGGTTTCTCTGTGTAGCCTTGGCTATCCTGGACTCACTTTGTAGACCAGGCTGGCCTCGAACTCACAGGGATCTGCCTACCTCTGCCTCCCGAGTGCTGGGATTAAAGGCGTGCGCCACCACGCCCGGCCACTTTGTTTTGTTTTGTTTTTTTGAATTTCCTACTTGTATAAGGAGGCCATCCATTTGGAAATCTCTTACCTTATGTCCCACTTACTGAAAAGTAAGAATTTATAGTTTTGAATGGATATATTCATTATTGCTGTGGTCCTCCTATAAATCAGCATACTGTTTGCTTAACTTTAGTATTCATTTTGGGATAGAAAATGAGGAATTGCTTATCAGAAGATAACAAATATATAATGTGTGTGTGTGTGAAAGAGAGAGAGAGAGCGAGCGAGGCGCGCTCTGTAGTAGCTATTCCACGTGTAGGTGATTAGATAGATCGGTGGCTGGCTTTCTTTTTAGTATATAGATGGGAACTGTGAGTAATATAAGGTCTTTACTTTTGTAAATATTTTCTGTCTCATTTCTGCAGAGGATAAAATTCTCTTCCTTTCTCAAAGGAAAACTCAGCCAGTAATCTAAAAGCACATAAGCATTAGTTGAAAAAAAAATCACTTGTTATGTATAACCAACTAGTGTGGTCTGAATTTCATTCCATGTCTCTGAGTGCATCACATAAGTCTTTGCTCAGTTTATTTTCTTCTCATCACTTCAGATTTACTTAGGGAAAAGTGGCGTTACATGGAGCACTAAATGTATTATCCATATGTCTCCATGCCTGTGCCTCCCTACCCTGCCATCTCTCCTCTGGTAAGATTTGTATGCCTGCCAAATAACATCTATCTTCCAAAGATGGATCAAGTGGGCCTTAGAACCTTGCTTTGAACGTGGAGATAGGAGTTTGGAACTTCATTTTATGAATTGAAGAGCTTAGTCACACAACCAAGTGTAATTTTTGTAACACATTATTCTGTGGCATGAAACAGCTTATAAAAATTTAGAAAAGATCTTTATAGAATAAAAATAAATAGAAAACGGCATATTTGCCCAACTGTAATTGCTGGCTTATAATATACAAGTATGAATCATTCTGGAATGGCTTAAGTTAGAAAACAGAGATCTTTGGATTGACCAAGGAGGCTCTTCATATTTCTGCTTAAAGACGGCTTTATCTATAGAATGGAAACCCTTTCCAGCTCTGCTTTTCCTGCTAATTGCCACGTCCTACAAGGGCATTAGCATTTCAGAAAACATACTGTTTCATCATTAAGGAAACTTAAACAAGCTATTACAAATACCATCTCTTAGATAAACAAACAAACAAACAGAAGACATTAAAGGGGCAAATGTGTTTCCATGGAGAAACACAGGGTCTCAGTTTTGATAATTAGTAAAAGTAAGATAGCAAGAACACCATCTTGCAGTGCCATATTTTCCCTAAATTTCTTCTCTTTATTGTTTACCCAAGTTAGAATGATTTGAAAAATGAGCCTGCAAGCAGGGTGCTTAACTTGATGAGCAGCTTTATAGATACAAACCTTTTTAAATTTCACTTTAACTTTCTATTTTCTCTTAGGGACTTGGACTTGTTTGAGACCATCTGGCTATATTTTATAGGGGAGGACCTTAGGCCCAGGCATACCTTTGGGAGTTTTCTACCAGTTTTATATATTTGGAAATTAAGATATAAATCTTTTCCTATTAATGATTCCATTGAAGCATGTACAAGCATCCAATTAGCCTATAAACTTAATGACCAGAAATCGCACTCACATCTTCAATGGTGGCTATTGTCAGACATTCAGTGGAGTGTTTCACATGAGTGTTGCACAACATGAGAAATTCCTGTTGTTTCATATTTATAATGACTTCAGTTACCTTAAAACTTTTCATGCCATATGTCTACTAGAATTAATCCACCCCAAAGGAATTACCATTTTTATTGTATTGTATAAAATATCTTCCTCCCTCTTCCTATTGACCTGTAATTACTACTGTGTCCTTTGACTTTGTAGGAACTGAATAAATACTGTCTATTTTTTGTATACTTGTATCTGTGCACTTTTGTTAACCTTTTCTTTTTTGTTATCAAGGATGCCCAGTAGCAAAACAAAAAGGTTTTAATGCTACTTTGACAAAATAGGGTGCACATTCACTTTTATGTAGTTATAATAAGGATGCAGAAGTCAAATACAGCATTTAACAATGAACCATAGAAAATTTAGAAGCTTGATAGACTTGTTATCACAGCCGATGAGGAAATACGAACAGGAAACATAAGATGTTTTTAGAATTGGATTGATGTAATTTGTTTCTCCCTCTCTCTCAGAAAAAATTAGTCACATTTTAAAAAATTCATGTATTCACTTTCGATCCGGATCGCAGACCCCTCCCTCTTCTCCTCCTGGTCCCTGACACCCTCTTCCCCTCTCCCTGCTCCCCTTGTTCTCAGTCAATTGGAGCAACAACAACAACAACAACAAACAACAAACCACCCCAGCATATCAAGCTGCCTCAAGACTGAGCTTATCCTCCTCCACTGAGGCCAGGCAAGGCAGCCTGGACAGCGTGAAGTGGTCGAAAGCAGGCAACAGAGTCCATGTCATAGACAGCTCCTGCTCAGCTTACTAGGGGAGCCACATGAAGATCAAACTGCCCATCAGTTACACATGTGTAGGGAGTCTAGGTCCAGTCTATACCTGCTCTTTGGTGCTTCCGACTCTGTAAGTTTCCATGGGTCTGTGTTAGTTGACTCTGTTGGTCTTCTTGCAGCATTCTTGTCCCCTCTGGGTCCTTCTATCCTTCACTCGCACTCTTCCATAAGACTCCCTGAGCTCTGCCGAATGCCTGGCTATGAGTCTCAGCATCTGATTCAATCAGCTGGGCGGGGCCTCTCATTGAATAGCATTTGATTCTCTAGCTATATGTCATGGTTTTCTCAGAGATACTTTTAGATACTTGCTACTGATCCATAAAACCCACAGGGCTCTTACCATGTATCTGCATTTCACCATGGCCATACACAGTAGTAAATAGCATCCCACTTAGATCATCAAAAAGTGTAGCTAAATACAGGTATCACTAGGTAGCATGTCCCCACATGGAGATACAACACTGGACAAAGTTGACGGGAGCAGAGAGAAGGAAAAGATGAAAAACCAGTCAACTAGCATGACATGTTTTAGGGTAACAAGCACTTATTAACATGTACCCATGGGAACTGTTTGTACTGCACAACAATGTATAAAACAGGTGGTTAATGATAGTCCATTAAATGAATTGCCTTTTACACAAAGGTTCTAGGCATGCAGTCAATCAATACCTGAAGACTGACAGAATTTTGTTTTAATATTTAATGACAAATAGCACATCTTGTTACGTATAGCAATACTGATATAGTGATGGGATCCACATTGGTAGGCTCAGAAAGGAAACAGATGCTTTTCTCCAAGAGATGCAGTTTGTTAGAAGGAAGGACTTGGAGGCCATGGTTGGACTTGAGGCGGGAAGAAGAGGCACAGACAGCATACTTCAGAGCACCTCCCCCAACAAATTCCAAAGACCCAGTGAAAGCTAGATTCTATGAATGTGTACGAAGTATTAAAAATGACTCCTGGCTCCCTAACACTTTATAATCTTAAAGGGGAACGAGGAAATGCATGTGAATACTAGCAAATGCATGGCAATTTAACAAGTGTTAAATGCAGACGTAAGTTTGTGAGGAAATGCAGAGAAGATATGATTTGCTGTGATTTAGAAAGAGCACATTTTAGAAAATGACTTCATTAGGACCTTGAGAGGCAAAAAGAGAAGGAAAGACTGTGAAAGGTCCCTGAGTTGAGGGTCTGTAGATGCCTAGTGTAGAGAGGCAGGAAGCTGGGGCACACAAGAGTACTGAGCATCTGTGTCTTGAGCTGGGTTTCTGCCTCTTCCCTCTTTCCTTAGATTTCCACAAATATGTGCTGAACTGCTCTTGTGTGTGTCTATTTCCTAAATAAATGGAAGCAGAAAATGAAGCTGTTTGAAGAATTTGTATGCTCTGTGCACACAATAGTTACATCTAGAAATGCTCCTGTGGATGACAGCTCTGGCAGTGTGAAAAGAAAAAAATATCAATATGTGGGAGCTAAAAGGTCCAGCTAATGCCAATATATTTCATCATGGCATTGGTATTATCAAAGTTCCTTATAATCAAAGGAAGATATGGGAGGAAAATGAACTACTGTATCTCTTTTTAAACTTTCAGATGGAAGAAATTGAATGTACAATCTTCTAAAACATATCTGGAAGGTCTCCTTCCCAGGGAGAAAGCATTAATTGGAATATAAATTGCAAGAGAAATAAATTATTAAACATAAAATCTTTAGACCATGCAAACTTCCTCACAAAGAAAGTACTAGAAAAATCAAACACTTGGTTCTTAGTGGGTTTGTGTTGTGTTGTTTTTGGTTGAATAAGCATCTAAACCAGAATACATTGCACATTCCAGACTACAGAGAAAAAATTCCAAGTTTTAATTCATCCAAGTGAATACCACATATTAAGTACACTACCTAGTCCACAAGTGGAAAGGCTTGCAGCATCATCCTGAAATCCATCTGTTGGTCAATTGGCTTTAATGAGGGAGAAATAATCTTGTTCTTTAAAAACATCTTGTTCATTTTTATTTTTAAATTTTGTGTGTGTGTGTGTGTGTGTGTGTGTGTGTGTGTTGCATGGATGTGGGTGTGAGTGCCTGTGGAAACCAGAAGTGTTAGATTTCCAAGACATGAGGTTACTAGTCAGTAGTTGTGAACTGCCAGCCATGGGTGTTTGGAACCAGACTTGGGTCCTCTGGAAGAGTAGTGCATACTTGTAAGTGCTGAGCCATCTCTCCAAGCCACATCTTGCACGTTTATAACAGAAAGCAGTTCTTCAGCTTGGAGTAAGAAACACACTTACAGAAGCTCCAACTCCAATGAGAGCTGAGGGACAAAAAAAGGCCCTTCCTTCACACTTGCTTTCCAAAAGATGGCTCAGGGTCCTCTTTGTGAGACTAAATTGAGTCTTATTCAGCCTTTATCCAATGAATATACATTGGAATAAGGGAAAAATGAAATCTTCATAGAAAAGTAAGCATGCACAGAGGCCTACTGCCCTTTATCTCAACTTCCAGAACAAATCTCTTTAACTTGTGTGTACTCTTACAATGTAGAATGAATAAAATGATGGGTTCCTACGTGAAGGCGTAAATGAGTAGTTCTGAGTCCTTGAATATTTATAGTGTTCTCTAAAAACAAAGACAAAGGTGCATTAAATAAAAAGTGATGGGCAAAACTATTACTGCGCAGTGACCTGAGTCTTGTGGGATGTTCCTGAGGATGGGACCAAGACAAGCTGAGCTTTGAGAGGGATGATGGCCTCCCTGTGGAGAGCAGAAAGAGATAGCCATGAAAACTTAAATTACTCCGAAATGCAACTATGAATGGACATTCGCAGCTCTTTGCCACATTTCACTTAAACTGCTCAACTTTAAGATCTGGGGTTCTTTTTCAAATGCTAATGCATGGCCATCTGCTCTTTCTTTAAAAAAAAAAAATAAATAAAATAACCAGCAGGAGCATGCTGTGGGTCATGTGACCCTAATCACTGCCATTATGAGCTTTCTGGGAGTAATCAGGCAGGTTGAGCCCAGGGTGAGCATCTGGCGATGATGCATAGGTCAGAAGATTGCTAAAGACAGGCTTCCCTATCGAGAGCCAGTGATTCACTCCCTAGCCTATCTACATAAGCAGAGCCCAGATCCACAGGCTCTAACAATAGCATCCTCTCCCTGTACTTTCCTCTCTGCTTTGAATTTCCTTCAAACTTAGTTGGAATTATTTTAAGTGCATGTTTGCCTGTAAATATAATTAGAATTCTAAAGAAGGATGTGGAGAAAGCATGCTAATAATGACTAATAATGAAGTGGGCGCCTTCACCCACACAGAGTGTGCTTCTCTACACAAGGAGAAAAGAATGTCACAGGGCCTCAGGCTTTTAGAAGTATCATTGCATGTGACTTTATCCTGCTTGGTTGGTTTTTTTTTTTAATTGGAAGTGGAGACCTAATTTCAAATTATAGGGAGTTTAAAGGAGAGCTTTTCAGATGACAGTTGAAGATACGCCATTGGCAAAGAAAATCGTAATTACTTTCCTTTCATAAAGCCATTTGTCCATGACAATATTGCTTCTTAAGACATTTTAAACAATATTCTA
The DNA here is from genome assembly GCF_903995435.1 of Acomys russatus. Lineage (NCBI taxonomy): Eukaryota > Metazoa > Chordata > Mammalia > Rodentia > Muridae > Acomys > Acomys russatus. The sequence continues at coordinate 34,824,095 of NC_067148.1, read as the reverse complement.
TACAGTGTGTCCTACTCTGCTAACTTTCACCCTATCCAGGACTTGGTATTTTTAAAATATCATTGCATACTATTAGATTTATTTTTAACTTACTCGTATAGTAACTGTTAGGATTTTTATTGGGTAATCTGGTAAGGATTACCCCTTATTAGCACCAGAAGGGCCTCCCCAACATTGGGCACCAAATGTAAGTGTACTGCAGGGGCTTAGAGGTGAACGGCGGAGCTGTACAGAGGGATGGAATCACACCAAGCAACAGATCCACTTAAGAGGTTTAATAGGGAGATACAGAAGCCGTCTCTTGGGACACACGCGGAGAGAGAGAGGGAGAGGGAGAGGAAGAAGAGAGAAGAGAGAGAAGGAGAGAGAGCGCTATGTGGAGGGTCTGTTCTTTTATATGGCCCTGGGCAGGGCCATGCCCCCGCGGCCATGTAAGCAGTGACATCACAGGTAGGCAGACTGTAGCAGAATCCTAACAGTAACCTTAAGCGGAAGTCCATGTATGCTAGATTGGGATATGTGGCAGTCTTCTTTCAGTGGTTGGTTTGTCTGCTTATGTAAGGCTAATGGTACTGACATTAAAAGATAGGTATGGCTTCTCTCACAATTGAAAATCAGTCGTTATTCCAACTCTACCCCTCAAAACTCATGGGAGCTTCTAAATATTCTTTTTTAATTTCCTATTCTAGAATTGAGGCAGGCTAAGCTTACTTCCAGTCTATGTAAAATGACTGTTAGCGAATCATTTATCAATTAAACAAATGCTTTATTGAGCACCACTCCATGTCAAAAAGTGGGCTGGGGAAGAGTAAGGTCAGTGTCCTCCTGCTCAGAGTCATTCAGAGCACGGCAGCTTTCCAGTTCATGCATGTACTTTACCGCACACTCATGCAGTAACCAAAGCATGAAGTATACATTTCTAAATGACTACTCATTTTTTTAAAAAAGAGATTTAAAACCTCATCAATGAGAGTCTGGGGAGATTGTTTAGTGCTTAAGAATACTTGCTGCTCTTGAGGAGGACCCAACTTTGGTTCCCAGAACTTCCATGATAGCTCACAACTGTCTATAACTGCCCTCTTATGGCTGCTCCATATACCAGGCACAAATGTGGAGCGTGTGTATGTGTGTGTATACATGCATATATATCTCATACATTCATACATATATGTATATATGTATATATTTGCCTGAACGCATGCACACATACACAAACACACGTAACATAAAAATGAATTCTTTTTTTTTAAAAAACAAGATTATTAAAAGCTTGGTTATGGCAGCACCTGTGCAGGGCCCACTTTGTGAGGAATAAAGGATACTGAGTTAGATCGTTAGAGTGTAGCATTTTTCTTCTCCTTTCATCTCTCTGTATTTATACTTCCTCTTCATAAATTCTTTAATCTCGTTTTTTTAAAGGAGTAAGGGAGTACTTCAGTTATAAGGACTGATATCTCTCCTTTCTGAGTTCTCAAAGAAAGAATGTAAAAGTATATGAATTTTGGAACTCTGTCAACCAGGGCTTTGAGGCTTTCCACGATAACACAGCCATGACCCGCCCCCTACTCACCACCCAGCTCCCACCCCTGCCCCCACCCCCAGCACAACACTAGGAAACTGGGATTTATGCTTCATAGGGCACACTCCACCATGTGGTAAAGAAACTTGTGCATGCCAAACTATATAATTGCTTCCATAATTACCAGAGCCCCAAAAACTCATTCTCAACATATGTAACATAAACATATGGCAGTACAGTTCAGTTAGGCTTCATAAGAGTTTGTGTCAAGTCATATGTCATAGTCAAACCCCTTTTCACAGGTGCAGAAATGTCACCATGGATAAAATGCTTGCTTTCCAAGCATGAAAACATGAGTCCATGTACCCAAGAACCCATGTAAAAACTCAGATGTGGTTGCACGTGTCTGTAATTTCAGTGCTAGAGGTAAGGTGGGGAAGGCAGAGAGACAGGAGTATCGGAGGCTCCTGTGCACTTGCTGGCCAGTCAGCACAGCCAGCTCATGAGCTCCAGATCCCAAGAGCAATTTGGTCTGAAAAAAAAAAGGTGAAATCTTTCTATTGCAAAGAGAAGGTGTTTTTGATGAGAGCTATACTTACCTGTGGGTATAGGACAGATATTTAGAATACACTTAGGAACTCTGCTGCTTCAGTAAAGTGGTGCTTGTAGGTTCTCTTCAAAGACCCATGAGCACACTAGCCCCAGGTGGCTTCCTGGGTTTCCAGTACTTGGCAGAATTGATTTCCCTCCTGTTGAGCGGGCACTAAATTCAATTACAGAGCCATTGGTTACCACTGACATGTAAGTGCCTCTGTGGTACCATGGTGTTATTGTGTCCTGCTGGTTACTGTTGTGGCTCATTGGCATTGCCCTGGGGGGAACGATTGATTGTTTCCCTCCCCTGGAGGCTAAACTACAACAGTTCAAAATGCAGAGAGCAAAGGAGAAGGGTGCCCAGCTCCAACTGATACATCTGCAAAACAGCTCCTGTACCTAAAGCTTAAGAGACACAGGAGCAGAGGATGTGAAAAGATTGTGAGAGACAAAGGACCAGGAAGTTGCTGTGAGATACTGGTTCCATAGAAATAGCAGGAAATCTTTATCTATGATATCTCAACAATATAGGTACCGAAACAAGAACTGAAGAGGAATAACACCAATAGACATGCTAACATATAAGGGAGAACTATCAAGGGCCTCACCAAAAAGTTAGCAAACTACATACATGTAACTATATACATGCTAATATCAGGAGAAATAATCTTTCCAGGGACAGGCCACCATTTGGCTACCCAAATACCAAGTGTTCAGCCCTGAATTAACGCACAAATACGTAACACCAAATGGAGTGAGCAGGCTGTATTTAGGCTTATAGATACACACATGCACACACATGCACAACAATAACAACTAAAGAAAAAGAAGCCATTGTTTTGACAGGGAACAGGAGGCAGAGGTACATAGGAGAGGCTGGAGGGAGGAAAGGGAAAGGGAAAATGATGTATTTATGTCTTAACTGTGGTGGTGGCGCACGCCTTTAATCCCAGCACTTGGGAAGCAGAGGCAGGCGAATCTCTGTGAGTTCAGGGCCAGCCTGGTCTACAAAGTGAGTACAGGACAGCCAAGGCTACACAGAGAAACCCTGCCTTGAAAAACAATATAAATAAATTAATAAATAATAAATAAATACATAAAAATAAGGTAGTGAATGATGAAGAGAGATCTGTATCAACCTCAGGTTTCTATATGTACACATATATGCATATACACAAGAGCCACAAATACACTCACATACATCCCAAAACTAAAAATACCACACAAACAAGTTTTTCAAGACCTTATGTTTAGAGCTTGTGCTCACATGTCTTCGTGAGTATAATCCAAGCACGGTTTATTATTTCACATTTAGAGAGGTTTCAATACCCACGGGGTGATACTTTTCATCCAGCATGTCACGTTAAACCAGGTGGTTGGTTCGTTTCGGCAACCTATCTGCCTGTGGCCCCGTTATGAAAGAGTGCCAAATGGGCCTCACAGTGACTTGAGAGGGATGTGAGAGCCCAGAAACAGCCAGATTAGGTCTTAGCCGTGTACTTTCTAATCATTGTGGAGTACTGTCAGGCTGGCCAGAGCCAGAGCCATGGCACTTGCCACAAAAGAGCATCACAGCTCCGAAGCTCAGAATATCAGAGAAGTGTTCTGTGAAGGTGTGGTCTGTAAGAAGCCATGCAGACTAGGATAAATGGAGCCTAAGTCATGTTGATATGGGCTGACAAATCATGAATCTCAGGCTGAAGATAGTAATGCTATTTTAAGAAAAATTTGTGATACATACCTTCAAAAATATTTGGAGCATCACCTTCAGCCTTCTGGCCCAATATATCTAAAATACATATTTGTGAGGCAGGAACCATTGAGGACTTGCTTACCCTGTCTTGGCAGAGTTTGACTGTCGACTCTGCCTGCATCCAAGCTTGCCCTTTTTTAGGCAGAATTCTGTCTATGGTAGAAATGAGGACATTTTGACCAGTGGCTTGTTTGACACATTTGAAGCCATCTCCATAGAGAGGTTTTTTGATGCTTATAATCTTCTTTGAGGTAGGCTGGGTGTTGCCAGGAGTTAACCTGTCTTATTGTCAGTTAATCTTTAAAACAATAAAAACATTTTTATCTGCCTTGGGTGACTGCTCAGGTAGCAAACTGTCTCTGTCATCTTCTGATTTGGAAAGCTGCTAACCTGCACTCCTGGTATACTAAGGTAATCAATTTTATTACTTCTCAAGTTTCTGAGGGGGTTGAAGACCAAATAGTTTAGTTTTACAGTTAAGCTTAGTTGTTTAGGGGTTAAGATGTTTTTAGGTCTGGATAGATATTTTAAGTTGATAATGATGAGATTTGATAGATATTGATTTACATTCAGATTTTTAGACACACCAAGATAGGAAAGATGTTTTCTTCAAGGCTGCCAAGTACAAATAGCCAAAACACTAAGAATGTAACATTTATATAATTCCTAACTGGAACATGGCTCTTCTTGCTGTAGGTAGTTTATGGTATTTAAGTATAATAATATAAATGTATATGTTAAAAATAAAAATATTTAATAAATACGTAAATAAAACATTATAAATATTTAGATGTTCTGTGTAAATCATTGGTATTATATGATTTGGGGTCAATGACTGAGAACTCAAATAAATATATAAAATAAGTTTGAAATAATGGTTTAGCGCCAGAGGCTTACATCTATTGCTTTCTATGGTAGTGATGGGCATTGCCGAAGACTTAAGGCAATGGAGTGATAGTAGAATCATTAGCTGAGATTTGCTTTTTTTTTTTTTTAATTTTATATTTAATTTTAAATTTTTAATTGGTTCACTTTACATCCCAATTGTAGTCTCCTCCCTTGTCGCCTCCTGGTCCCACCCTCCCGCCATTACCCCTGTCCCTCCTTCCTTCCCTCCCTCCCCCCTCCCTCCCTCCCCTTGTCCTCAGAAAGAGGAGCCCTCCTCCCCTAACATCTGGCCTCAGCCTATCAAGTCTCATCTGGACTGCCTGTATCCTCTTCCTTTGTGGTCCTGCAGGGCTGCCCTGCCAGGGGGAAGTGATCAACATGTGGAGGCCAGAGTCCCATTTCAGAAGTAGTCCCTACTGCCCCATATTATGGGGCCCAAGAGAAAACTGTGCTGCCTGTCTACTACATCTAAGCAGAGGGTCTAGGTCCACACCACCCATCGGCCTTGGTTGGTGTGCCAGAGTCTGCAGCACCCTACCCCCTCTGCCTGGATTTGTTGGCTCCATTGGTCTCCTTGTAGAGCTCCTGACCCCTCCAGGTCCCTCTATTCCTCAACTCTTCCATAAGACTCCCTGTGCTCCACCCCAAAGTTTGGCTGTGTGTCTCAGCATCTGCTTAGATCTCTGCTGAGTGGAGTCTTTCAGAGGACCTCTATGGTAGACTCCCTTCCTGCTTCTTCTCTTCAACTGCTTCAGGTATCTTTTGAATGAGGTTCTTCTGAATGAGAATTAAGCATCCTCCTACGGTCCTCCTTGTTAATTATGTTTTTTTTGTTTTGTTTTGTTTTGTTTTTAGGTCTGTGTATTGTAGTATGGTTATCCTGTATTACTTGGCTAATATAAGTGAGGGTATACTATGTGTGTCTTTCTGGGTCTGAGTTACCTCACTCAGGATACTCTTGTTTGCTTTTTCTTGAGACATGATCCCACATAGCACGGAACGCTATTGAACTTACAACTCTCTCTGGCTTTCCAAATACTGGAATGATAGCCACCATGCCTGGGATCTTTCTAAAAGCTCCATCTATAAGTTATTTTTGGCCATTTATCTTTGATAAAATCTTAAATAGTCTTCCTCCAGGGGAAGTATCAGTCAACTCTAATAAAGGTGTTACTTTCAAACACATTACAACCTGTGGACGGGAAACCTACACCAATAAATCAAAGATACATCTCACTAGTGCCCAAAATTCCTGGGGGTAAAATAAGTATGGTTTTGACTCTTAAGATCTTCACAGTTGCCTTGCTTGTTTAGGGTTTCCTGAACCTAGCTTGTACAGTGGAGTATATTTTCTATTTAAAAGCTCGTCACAAGTTATATTCTGGCATTAATGACCTTAGTCAGTGTCACTAAGCAGTTCTTTAGCCTGTTGCTGTGTTTTCATCCCTCATTCCTCCTTTAAATCTTTCCTGTTGTGTGTTAATGTTTTGGCATTATTTACTCAAGAAATCTTTTTGTGCTAAACTAGATATTCTTACTATGTGTGCAGTACCCCAAACCATGACTCTTGTAGTTTTTACTTTATGAACTATTACTAGTTCAGCCATAAGTTCCTTGCAAGCAAACACCTTGTATTCCTTGGTTCCCATCTTTCTGAAACCTAGCCTGTTCCCTACTATAGTTTCCATGCTACTGAGTTATTGCCTACACTGTTATCACACTTGGTGCTGTTTTTGGTTTTGTGTGTGCCACTCCAGTGCCTTCTATGCCTCTCTGACACTCTCCTGATTCCTTTTTAACCACCCTCTGAGAAACTTTTTGCCTGGTCTTCTGTGTGCTAGAGGCTGGAATGCATTAATGCCAAGTGACCTTATCCACCCCTTTGACCAACATGGCGGGGCCGCTTCATACCCATTGATGCTCCCCGTCAATTTCAATAATCAGTCAAACAGTAACATGTACCTCAAAGGGACATGATGCATAAGAAGAAATCTCTTGAGAGGGCACGAGAGGAATCCGCAGACCTACACATCATATCTCGGCATTTTATAAGTTTATTTTTCCTTTGCCAGGTGGTCTGAATGCCCTAGATTTCCAGATTTGTCTCCCATGGACTTGGCGCAAAAATGCTTGCTGTTGTTTATATTTCAAGCAGAACTTATTAAAAAAAAAACTCTATTTGGAAAAGCGATGACTAACTGTGGATGTACATAAAAAGGATGCTAACAGATCAGACTGAACATCTAACATCTCCCTTATTTACAAATGCAAAGGCGCACTGCCTGCCTCACTAGTGACTGGCATGGTGTGTTCTCCCTTTGCTGAATGTTCAAAGTTTATTAGGACCAGTCTTTTAAATATGAGGAAGCCATTTATGCATCAAAAGCTATGAAGCTGTGCATTGTGTTGTATGTAAATGTTGTTTCACAGCTTATTTTTATTCTAGAGAGGGTGGCATGGAAACCTTGAGGAGGTATTTTAGACGGTCAGTGATACAGAAAGGCTTTCACTTCTAATGTCCTAATTTATCTCTATTAGGAATTAGTTTTTATATAATTGATATAAGATTTTGGGAATGTGAGTTTTCCACAGGCATAAGCAGCTATAATCATTTTGTAAATAAGAAAAAATATTTTATATGAGAATAGTAAATAATTAAGTTAATATAATTAACTGGATACACATATAAACAATAGGAACCTATTGATGTGGGTTCACATACTGCTTTTCAGTTTTATGAGAATTGTTATATTAATAGTCTCAAAAATTGAGATTTGTTGGGTATGTTGAGATAAAGGTAAAGGTATCATGGCACAGTCATATAGACTGAATTCTCCAGAGTTCTATCCCTGCTAGCTAGGGCTTTCCTATTGTATCATTTGGGTTCTAAGTAAACACCGTAGCCAAGGAGCTATTGCAACTGTCGGATTCTGGAAGAAGCAGGGTCAGTTTTCTCTGAGAGCATTGCCTCTGGTGGTCAACCATGCTTGCCCGAGGAAAAGCCACATATCCAAGACATTTTGGGAAGCACAAATCGGCCTCGGTTTGAGAAATAAATGGACACAAAGTTGGATCAGTTGAGAATGGGGGTGGATCTGGACATTTTGGGGGAAAAGGAATAAATTTGATCAAAACAGATATGAATTCCCAAAGAACTAGTAAAACTATTTAAAAAGAGACAATCCATTAGATAAAAATTGGACAGTTTTTTCCCAAAATGTATTCATGTGAAATTTTGTATGCTTCAAGATGGCATAGATAACTTTGTTCAGACTTTTGATTTCTGCATGACTTAATAGCTTCTTTTTTATTTTTCTTCATTATAGAAGTCTGTAGGGAAAAAGAAAAACCTTGGTAGAGTAACCAATTAGTTCCATTTCCTGTAATATTTCTTTTCTTGTGGCTACTGGATTCCAGCCAGTTCTATTTTTGCATTTACTTTCTCCATTGCATTCAGCTTTTTTTTTTTTTTTTTTTCTGGATAGAGGGGTTTTGTGGTTTTGGTTTTTTTCCCCAAAATGGAGTTCTTATAGTATGTCATGAGTCTTATTTTTCAGTTTAAAAAGCCACACAGAGGACATACACTTTTACATCATCCAACATATCTAAGGCTTTACAAAAAAAAACCAGTTTGATAAAGCAGAAAATATTTTCAACTTGCAGTAGATTAGGAATGCCCAAAGAATTTTCTCATAACTTCTGTGCTTTTGGGTAGAACAGTCAGTCTTGTGCAGCTGTGGTTTAAAAGAGGAAACTGGGAGTCTGGGAAGTGATCTCATGAAAATGCAGAAACTGAAAGACAAAATGGGAGCATGCCCAGCAGATTTCACTAAGCAAGCACATGCAAATTCAGAAACAAGTGGGAAATCTCAGTCCCAGAATCCACATCTGAATACACAGCAGGTATGGGGTGTGGCTAAGGGTTTCCTCGGGCTTTTAAATGCAGGTTGGTTGGTTTATTTCTCTTTCCGTTTTCTTTTCTGGTATGTTTTTGCCATGTGCTTTGATACATGTGCCTTTCCCTTACAGACTATTAAGAGTTCAAAAAACAAAACAAAGGTTTTCTCTTGGAGCCAATCTTTTTTTTTTTTCCTTCTACCTTCTCAACATTGTATATTGAAACAAAACCAAATACCTTAGAATGCATTGAATTTGCAGATAGATTTTTTTTTTTTTTTTTTTTTTTTTTTTTTTGTACCAGATCGGCACAGGAATGCCAGCTGACCTAAGTCCCATTTTCTGCTATCGTGAAAGTAAAAGGCGGAAGTGCGGCTATAATAAGAATTTTAATGTTCACTAAAATCGAACAGCATGCTGTCCTCTGATGGTGGGTGTTGTGATACCAGTGCTTCTCTTCAGACGTCAGAAACACGATGGGCAGATCTCTTTCCTCAACCTGGTACCGACCTGAAGCTATGCAAGAGATGTAGTTAGACTGTAAAGCCAGTGGGCTACAGGGGCCACCCACACTTCCTCCCTTCTTCTTCCCTCTCTGATCCACCACAATAAGGAGTGTAGCACATGCCTTGCGTGTAGTCCACTGTTTATGTGTAGTTCTTTTTTCTAATATTTGTACATAGAAGATTTATAAAAAAAAAATCACTAACAGCACAAGTAGGAATGGTCTCTGTTTTGTCACGGCAACTTTTTTTTTCTTTTCTTCTTTTTCTTTTTTTCCAAGACAGGGTTTCTCTGTGTAACAGATTCCTGGCTGTCCTGGACTCGCTTTGTAGACCAGGCTGGCCTTGAACTCACGGAGATCCGCCTGTCCTAGCAACTCTTGCCATCTGATGCCTGGTAGCCATCCTTTCTCCTGTATGAACAGAGAACCCTTCGTACTCTGCCTATCAGACCCGTTGTTCTCCCTCACAGCAGTTGTGTGTTATTGATGTACTTGCTTCCTTTGTGTATTTATTTGTTGTTTCATTTACCTGGCATGTTCATGATTTTTCTTGTTTGATTCCTGGCGAGTAACTAAGACTTAGCTCAGTCTAGAGCACATGGTAAATGCTTGTCCTAGAGTTAGGATTTTTATTGCTGTGATAAAACAGGATGGCCAAGGGTTTAGTTCAGTTTACATGTCCAAATCATAGTCCATCACAAGGGAAGTCAAGGCAGGAACGCAGGCAAGGTCTCGAAGCAGGAGCCGATGCAGAGGCCACGGAGGGGTGCTGCTTCCTGGGTTGATTATTATGGTTTGCTCATTTTGCTCTCTTATGGAACCCAGGACCCCAGGTTCAGGGATGGCACCACCCAAAATGGCCTGGGCCCACTCATACCAACCTCCAATTAAGAAAAGGCCTTACAGGCTTGCCTACAGCCTGATCTTATGGAGGTATTTTCTTCCTTGAGGTTCCTTCCCCTCAGATGACTTTAGCTTCTGTTAAGGTGACATAAAACTGTCCAGTACAATGTTAGTGAGTATTAATTCAATGAATAAATACAGTCACTTAGCTCATTCACTAAGTAGGTATGCCGTTTGTGCTCGTCTTCCTTCTTGCACACATGCACTTGGCCTCTTTTGTATTTCTCTTTACTTCTCACAATGTTTTCTCCTTGTGCTAGCTTTCTTCCTGACAGTGAGGTTACAAGTGAGGTTGATGACGAAACTTATGCTTCTAGATCTTTCTTGGTGCCTAATACTACACCACGTGTGGCCATGCTGTCAACAGAGGTGAAAGGTGGCCTCTGCTTTTAGCTTCCCCTTTATTCTTCCGTGATGTGCAACAGTGGTTTTAAACTGTGTTCCCTGCAGCATAGACACTGTAAATCCATCTCTCCCCAATTTCAGACAACACCATTTCCAAAAGATCCCAAAATGGCATTTCTCATTTCCTTTTGAATGACTGACTTTCTCTTCTCTTCTCCCAAATCGTCATATGCTGTTTTTGTAACCTCCAGTCCCCCAAGCTACAGTAAGTGACCCACAGTTCAGGTAAAAAATAACTACTTGTTATTTTTTCCTATACCTATAATGTTACTACAATGATACCTATCTGTTACTGATGAAAGAGAACAGAAGCTCTATTCCTCTATAGTAACAAGGACAGTGGTATTCTTAAGTGCTTTAAATTTTTCATTTGATTTAGGGAGAGTGGAACCTCCCCACAAAGCCTCTGAAACAACAAGAACTGAAGCCAGTAGAAGTTTGGCATAGTGTTCTGTCTTAATCAAGAGCCCTGATACCCTCTGTATTTTTACCCCATCATTGTCAACATGTAGCTTTGTCTTTCTATCCCATATGGATGCTCAGCCTCAACTTTTATACATTCTAGAGAACAGGGCGTGTGAGGGAGAGACAATAAAGGGGAAACGGTACAGCTTCTTCATTTAAATCATTCACAAATATTTCCTAGTAAACTAACATCTCTCTTTTCATATCCTATTGCTATAGAGATGACTTTGTTGCCATTAAAAATAAATGTATCCAATTTACCCTGGAGGATTGTTTTGCTTAATAAAAAGGCAAGAAAGGATACTGAGGGCAATTTGTAGTCTCTGCCACACAAGAATTAGCCCCACTGGCTGTGATAATCAGAGCAGACAATATAAAGTATTAGGGTTGCAGTGAATGCTCTAAATTCAGTTAAATGATTATGGAGCAAATATAGACAGGAAATTAAATATCTCTTGAAAATTATGCAATTGGAGAGCTTAATCTTATCTACTACTTATGAGACTGAGTGGTTTTCTCAGCATGAATTAAATCATAAACCCTAGTACTTTGTGTTTATAAGAAGACAAACATTTAGAAAAGTCCAGGAACCATCCTACATGCTTACAATATTACCATTTTTCCTCATAGGCATCCAACAACATAAGTATTTACAATTTCATCACTGAAAAATCTGAGGTTCAGATTTTTTTCCAAGTCAATAATAATAATAATAATAGTTACGGAACTACAACCATGTCTTTCAGATCCACTTCATTTCCTGTATCATTTAGGCTCCTAGTAGCTCCTCCGTTTCCTGAGCATTGTATTTTACTTGCTTTGGTCCAAGGACATGCAGCTGCTGATTGAGTCGCCTACTCTCATTGATTCTGAGAATTATTTTTCAGCATTTGTAGACTATTCGAAACCCTATTGTTGCCATTTTGGAAGGATAGAATCCAGAAAAAATGGCAACATTAAGTGATATGATGAGCAATTTCAAATCTTATTGTTCACCATAAGAAAAAACAGAAGAGAGAAGGAAACAGATTAAGTGGAAAGAAGAGATAATGTTGCTTTGTTTTGCTTTTTACTTCCGAGCTTGCCCCTGAATGTTCTTAGGCTGTGGGCTTATTTTGTTTGCATTCTGTGTCCCCAAACACCTGTTCTTCCTCTCTCAGAATGTTTCCTACACTGTTTAAGAGCATGACTCTTGAAGCCTCCAGTTGAAGGCCACATGTCTTACCCCATGTAGTGGTTATTACATTGAAGAGCTACAGCAAATAAAATACAAGTGGACCATTTATGAGTCTAAAACAGACTTTTGCCAAATAAGTTATGAAATATTTAAACGTCAGTTTGCCACATTGACAAGCCTTGAGACCAATCAATCAAAAGCCAAAGAAAATTCTCCTTTTGGTTGGCTAACATGAGTTATTTGTTCATAATTTTTAATGTTTTCTAAATGCTGTTAGCTAACTTCTGAACCTTGAATAACAAAATTAACAACGATCTGGAGTCTGCATTTTCTACGAGCTCTTCATTATTAGCACGCTCTTGGACATTACAACTGGTAGTTACTGAAAAAATGACCCTTGGTAGGCATCGGTTCAGTAAATTCTTATTGTAGCTTCAAGAGCATGAAAAGGCTGAGGCTGTGTGATGAGCCTTAGTAACATCAAACACAGTTTCAGTTCTTACAGTGCATAGCTGAATAGTCATGAATGAATTCAGGTTGACTGTGCTGTCCGGATCCTGCCCTCTAAACACCCACATGTGCCTTGGTTTCATATTTTAAAATATGACATTGGCCCTGCACTTTAATATTATTCTTTGGGACTGGTCGCTCAAGCCTTTAATCCTATGCGTACACTTCAGAGGCAGAAAACTCTGAGTTTGTGGCCAGTCTGTTCTATGTATAGTTCCAGGATAACCAGAAACACATAGAGACCCTATAGATAGATAATAGGTAGATGATAGATAGATAGATAGATGATAGACAGGTAGATAGATAGATAGATAGATAGATAGATAGATAGATAATTTTCCTAAATCTTTTCTTGCTATTTTCATCTGTTCCTTGAATTTAAGATCATAAAATAAGATACATCTCTACAGAACTTTATTTGAATTGGTCATTTGATTTCATTGGTTAATTATTTTTAACAAGTTTGGTGAACTTCTCACTAGTGAACTAAGTGATGATTTTAGTGTCTCTTATAAAAGTAAGTTTAGCCTGCTCTTTGGTGAACATACACACACACACACACACACACACACACACACACACACACACACAAAACCAAGAAACGGCAATGGAGTTCATGGTTCTAGCAGCCAGATGGAGCTTCAGTACACATTCTTTCAAAGTTAACTCGTCTTCTTTTGCCTGTGAAAACTTCCAAGGCACTAATATGTTAATAGAATCCAGCTCTGTAAAACAAGAGATAAATTGTCAGGCTTCGATGCTGTCTCCAGAGGAAGAAGGATGAGCAAGGACCTGACTGGGTGGGCGTTGGGAAAAGTCCGTATAATGCCATCCTCCAAGCAACCATAGGGTAGATGTTAACAGAGCCACACCATGATAGAGAGACTCCCCTGGGGTGATGGGAGAGGGGGCAGCTTGCCCAGGTGAAATTAGTTGATAAGACAAGCAAGGACTTCAGGAGGGAGAAAGTAAAGACCTGACCCAGCTGGGGAGCCTGAGAGCTGCGTGCTGGCAGAAGGAATTTAACAGTCCCTAGGGACTTGGCCTCCAGACAGTTACTTGATAGTCTCTCTTCCCCAAGGGACTGTGGAAGGTACAAGATAAGCTCCCTACCTTAAAACATGGCTGATACGATTATTTCTGACCATTTGACCAGAGGCCTTTTGTTCGATTCTGATTAATAACAGGCAGCATCTCTTGAGCATCTGTTCAACACCTGCTGGTCAGTTTCCTGGTGTTATCTCATTTAGCCCTTACACAATCCGTTGCTGTTAGGATCTCTGACTTACAGATAAGAAGTTGGAGGACATGAGAGGTAGGTGGCTTTCACAAGGCCACTTGGATAAAGAGATGAATAGGATTTCTAAGTCCAGTGAGTATCTGATTCCAGTTTCAGCTGGGAGTGTGACTGAGTGTTTCACTGCTAGCTTATTGTAGGGTTCTAACCCCTTAAGGAAGGGCAGTATTGCCGGAAGTCTGGGCAATGGATGTGGGCGTTTGTTCCGGAGGCACTTATATGAATCATAATATTTCTCTCGGTAAATCAGATGTAACTAAGTCCCAACTTTGAAGAGTTCTGAGTTTTTTACTTTTGTCAATATTCTCTTTTGTTTTCGAGCTGGATTTCAGTTCTGTTCAAGCAGAACACAAGATTACTTAGCAACAGTATTTCAGTTGTCAGTAATTCGGCAGGAATTACAGTTTGGCATGAAGTGTGCTGTTGGTTTGAGCGGCACAAGGTTTGACATTAAGCCCCATTGGTGACTTAAATTTACATCAAATCTCCAGGGCTTGTGTGCTACTGTGATTTCAGAAGCGGGATGATTGCCTTTTGCATCCTAAATGGTTTTGTTGAGACTTGTTACACTTGCCAATTCATTCAACAGAAGTTTACAATTTGGAGGATTTTAGTATACTCTGAGATATTATCACAGCCAATTGTGAAAATTTTTCATCAGTTAAAAACAATGACAAAATCCTCCATAGGACCCTTAGCTACCCAATACCACTCTATTCTCCCCCAACAAAGCCTCAGTTAGTCCCTAGTATACTTTCCCTTGCTATAGATTTTCCTTCTGTGCATTCATCGATGCAGACTTGCCTTCTGCCGTATGTACCGTCTTTTAATGTCGTGTTTAAGGCTCATCCAAGTCATATCACATATTCAACTAGTTTTTCATAGGTTATTTTTTATGAGAGTACTCAGCCATAAAGCTCACAGTTTGGACACTCTATTCATCCTTGAAAACGTCACTGGATGGCATTGGCATTTCAAAGACAACTTAAGGTTCGTGTTTTTGCATAGTGTCCTTGACCAGTCTCAGATTCTTTCAAAGCTCTAAGAGCAAGTTGTGCATCCTTGTGTGTCCTTATCCTCCACAGCACCTTTTCATCCTGTGAAAATGATTTTTTTTTTTTGGTTTTGTGTACTTCTAGAGAATTTTGTCCTTGTAATATCACAAAATATTTTTGTCCAAGAGAAAAGTTATCAATGACTTTGAAGTGGAATAAAAAGAAAGCCATAAATAAAGAGAAAACAGTGTGGTTGATATAGTTTTAGAATCCCATTAATACATTTCTGTAAAACTAATGATAAATAGAATTAATTATATGTACTGCTTTAGAGTTTTTTGTGGTTATGTCAAATCAAGTATAGTTATTTGATTAAGATGATATGAAAGTTAATATGATTTAAAATGTTTATTATTATTTGTTTTTATTCTCCTTTTACTATTTATAAGTAACTAATGAGATTAAATATTATTAAGTCATTACTTTATCCTTTGCCACTTTGCGAATAATTATACCAATATTTCGTGATAGGCTGATAAACCCAGAATGAATTTTGTATTAAAAAGCTCAAAGTGTTAGCTTCTTCAGAACACTTTGGGATAAGATAAAAATAAAACAGAATAGAATAAATTGGCATTTTATTTATTTATTTATTTTTTTTTTTTTTTTTTTAAGAATGTACCCTCATTTCTTTTTTTTTTTTTTTTTTTTTTTTTTTTTATTAATTTATTCTTGTTACATCTCAATGTTTATCCCATCCCTTGTATCCTCCCATTCCTCCCCCCCCCCATTTTCCCATTATTCCCCTCCCCTATGACTGTTCCTGGGGGGATTACGTCCCCCTATATATTCTCATAGGGTATCAAGTCTCTTCTTGGCTACTTGCTGTCCTTCCTCTGAGTGCCACCAGGTCTCCCCCTCCAGGGGACATGGTCAAATGTGAGGCACCAGAACACGTGAGAAAGTCCTATCACACTCTCCACTCAACTGTGGAGAATATTCTGACCATTGGCTAGATCTGGGAAGGGGTTTAAAGTTTACCTCCTGTATTGTCCTTGGCTGGTGCCTTAGTTTGAGCGGGACCCCTGGGCCCAAATCTGCCTATCATATTGTTCTACTTGTAGATTTCTAGGACCCTCTGGATCCTTTTATTTTGCTGTTCTCCCATGCGTCTCTCATTTAGAGTCCCAATAGGATGCCTTCCCCTCTGTCCCAGTTTCCTGGTAAGTGAAGGCTTTCGTGGGACATGCCCCTTGGGCTAGAATGCAGATATAAGTGAGTATATACCATTTGCTTCTTTCTGCTTCTGGGTTAACTCACTCATTATGATCATTTCTAGCTCAATCCATTTATCCACAAATTTCGGGAATTCCTTGTTTTTAATAGCTGAGTAGTATTCCATAGTGTATATGTACCACAGTTTCTTTATCCACTCTTCTACTGAGGGACACTTAGGCTGTTTCCATGTTCTGGCTATTATGAATAAGGCTGCTATGAACATGGTTGAGCAAATTTTCTTGTTGTGTGCTGGAGCATCTTCTGGGTATATTCCAAGGAGTGGAATAGCTGGGTCTTGAGGAAGCCCTATTCCCATTTTTCTGAGATAGCACCAGATAGATTTCCAAAGTGGCTGTACTAGTTTGCATTCCCACCAGCAATGAAGGAGTGTTCCTCTCTCCCCACATCCTCGCCAGCATGTGGTGTCGCTTGAATTTTTGATCTTAGCCATTCTGATGGGTGTAAGATGGAATCTCAGAGTTGTTTTGATTTGCATTTCCCTGATGACTAAGGAGGTTGAGCATTTCTTTAAGTGTTTCTCAGCCATTTGATACTCCTCTGTTGAGAATTCTCTGTTTAGTTCCAAGCCCCATTTCTCAATTGGGTTATTCGGTTTGGTGGTGTTTAATTTCTTGAGTTCTTTATATTTTGGATATTAGACCTTTGTCAGATGTAGGGTTGGTGAAGTTTTTCCCAGTCTGTAGGCTGTCGCTTTGTTCTCTTGACAGTGTCTCCTGCCTTACAGAAGCTTCTCAGCCTCATGAGGTCCCATTTATTAATGGTTGACATTAAGGCCTGGGCCGTTGGTGTTCTGTTCAGGAAGTTGTCTCCTGTGCCAAATTGGCATTTTAATTGCTAGGCATTTTTAATTGAGCAGTGTCTCATCAAGGTTAGTCAATAACAGCTCATATTGTAGCTATAAATGAGTCTCTTGAATATTTATTATTTAACATAGATTCAAGCTTTCCCATATATAACATTATAGTGATTACCTCCAACTGAGCCACAGGGTGTTGAGACTCTGATGTGTTTCGGTTCAGGTAATAAATGAATTATCTAAATGATTCTATGATTTTTTTTAGCTTCATGTTTTTGTTGTTGCTAGCTTGATTTTTTGATATTTGCAATCCATGCTTTTTAATATGTAGGTCTCTTCTTATTTAATAGTTCTGAAATTACATTTTGTATCTATCCAAGTGACTGTATCCTTGGTACATTTGTATAAAAAACTGTTTATATGTTAAAATATCAAGCCATTTTAGACTATCGTTTTTGGTTCTAATTTAGCTTCTTTTTAATGTAAGTAAAATTTAAAGTATCATAGTAACTTTTCTATAAACCCAATGTTAATCCTGGTGGTCAGTTTGAATAGGGTGAGATACTCCCAGGAGATTTGTGCTTCATACCTCTGGGTGTGTCTTTGAGGATGATTCCTTAAAAGATTACCTAGGAGGAAAACCAGCTGCCCTGAATGTGGGTGCTACCATTCTGTAGGCAAGGGTATCATAAAGGGGCAAAGGAGAAAGCTCACTCATGTAGAGAGACCTCCTCTTTTTATATTATGGCTGATATGAATTGAGCTTCTCTGCCCCAACCACATATACCCCCATTACAGATTCTGAGAACCATGAACCAAAATAATGATCCCCCCCCCACTCTGAAATTGTTTCACTCAAGTGTTTTGTTGCAACAACAACAACACGGACACATTCATGAGAAGTGGAAGCGCTAAGTTGGTGGGAGGGACATGAGTGTACACCATCAAGTATGGACATTTTGGGGTTAACCTTTTTAATGTCGGTCTGGGCTTGGAAGTGGCACATGTTCATTGTAAAGTGTTGAGGCTCTTTCAAGTACATCTTGTGACTTTGACCATATTCATCCTCTCCCCTTCCCTCCCTCTGGTTCCCATTCCTCATTTCTACCAGTTGCTCTCTTCCCTTTGTATAATCTCCATTCTGTTTTCCTAATCACATAAGTAAAGTAGCTGATATCAACAGCAAATGATAAATCTTTGATGCATCCATGAAGTGCATTACATGCTTCATTTGTTTAGAACGTCTATGAGACAACTATAAATATCAACTGTATCAGTGGCATGAACCTTAGGTAGATCTGGAGGAAGACAGAGATTACTCATCATGTTCTTCAGAAAGTACTCGCTATATTAGACGACTAGTCCGTGCTCTCTGATTCATGTATTAGAAGTTCAATCAAAGGAATTACAAAGGAGCGCATATGGCCATAGAGTTGATGAGCCACAGCAATTCATCACTTAGTACGTCACATCTATAGCAAAACCACCATTCGATAGGCTGTTCACTTTGGGCTTTTGATTTGCCGTCCTAATGAATTGAAACAATCCTCATATCTTTAGTGTAAGCCTAACTTGACTGCAAAATCAGCAGATCAAGTGAAGACAAGGTTTAAATGAAGATTTTAGTTTTAATTCAAAATGCCATCAATGACTGTTTTCTGCTTTACTCATTAGAAGTGTAATGAAGTCCATCATTGGCTTCTCTCGGAGAAGAATGACGTGGAAGCTTGTAATATCACAATCCAATGTGCCCAGGCATATGCATTCATTCATCTTTTTAAATAGGTAGCAAAGCACCTCCAAGTCACTTCATCACAATCTCAAATTTATCCGGAGTCATGCAGGGAGACAGATGACAGGCACTCTTCTGTCCTTTTGCTCTGACACACTGTTACAGGTCTTTCGGACACTTTCTTGGGTTCTTCTTTCCTGCCTCTCTACATTATTGCTATCCCTTCCAACCCTCACCACTAGGTAGAAAAGAAAGAAAGTTAGGGCAGGAAGGGGGCATTCATATAGTTAGACTACTGTGTGCTAATTAGGGGCATCCAGTTCTTTGGGGCAAATTTGATCTTTGTTGTCAGGATTTTGCCAGCTGGCAACCAGCAATCTGGCAAATAGCAATCTAGCAAACAACAACAAACAGCAACCAGCAGGTGCAGCAGCAGGAGAGCCACTGCCACCCCAGGCCCTCTCAGGGTTCTCACATTTCTCTACCCTCTGAAGAGTTCCCAGAATTCCAAAGGTAAGTTATCCTCAGCTGGCAAAATCATGCTCCTGCTAGAGCATGAGGCAAATCATAGTGCTTTAATGTGTTAGTTTTCAGATTTAAGATTTGATCTAGGAGATGTGAGTTTATACCAGGACAAGATAGTAAAGCTTTCCCCATCTTCATTTTCAATCAGATTTTTAAATGGATATTCTGATCACAGATTTGCTATAGTTCAACAAACAATTATGGTAGGAAGCAGAGTGGGGTGAAAGCTGTGTTTAGCAAAAATGTGTGAAGTCTTAATTATTTGTCATTACTACTAGTTAATTGTAATCTATGGGAAGGTGCCCCTGTATGCATAGATGTGCTCATGTTTAAGCTGCAGTTTCTGTAAGTAACGTATTTTAGTTCCTTAAGTGCCTCACAGATCTAAAGAGACCACAGAACTTTCCCTCAAAACTCAGTGTGTAACTCCTAGAGCCAGGATTCCCATTTTCCCATTCAAGCTTGTACAATTCCAGAGCCTGGGGTATTTTCATACCATTTTAATATAAATCCATTTAATTTCTTTCTCTTTTACTTAAAAAAATGAATTTATAAATCGTAACACAGGATACTTTATCCCAGTGATTTTAAACCTGTGAGTCTCCACCCCTTTAGGGTGGAACTTCCTTTCAAAGGGGTCGCCTAAGTGGGTCAGGAAAACACAGACATTTACATTGTAATTCATAACAGTATCAAGTGAAAGTTGTGAAGTTGCAACAAGAGCAACTTTATGGCTGGGGATGACCACAACATGAGGAACTGTGTTAAAGAGCTGCAGCATTTGGAAGGTTGAGGATCACTCCTTTAACCATTTATATTATAATAGAATTGTAATGTCTGTCAACTATGGATATGACAAAAATTCAATAACCGAAGAATATAAGACTCATCCTCATTCACTAAACTAGGAAAATTGCATTTCCTATTTGGTAATAGGTATAAAAGTAATGCACATTGACTATGATTTATTACGGAGATTGCAGCTGTTCTCTGAACTCTGTCAGTGCTAATGTTAAACTATTGCAGCAGTTAGAATGTTCAACAATATTTGGCATCTCTTTTTGTATTTTAGAGTTGTTCCAATTTTCTTTAGATGTCACACATGCATGTTAAAAAATTTAAGGGCACTAGGATGACAAGCTGTTCTCTTTTCTCGGTCTCTCTGCAGAAAACATGTCACTGAAATTTTGATTTTGAGTTACAAGATCATAGGAGATCAAATTTTATTTTGTGTTTGGTTAAAATGGCACAGTGAGTAAAATCACTTACTATACGAGAGTCATGATGATCTGGGTGGGATCCCAGAACTCATTAAATGTCACATGTGGTGTGCTTCTGCTATCCCAGCATTCCTACTCTGAGACAGGGAACAGGGGATAGAGGGGGGACTCTCAGAGATCTCTCCCTTGAGAGCCTGGAGCATGCAGTAGCAAACACAAGGCAGAGCTGGCTTCAACCAGGTACGGGAGAACTGCCTCTCTGCATACAGACGTGTGCGTGCACACACACAGCTCATCCACCTGATACACATGCATTCATACACAACTCCTCACAGTAATAAAAATTATAATTGTTTCAAAAATTATATCATAAACATGAGGCCTCTCTATCTGAGAACATTTAAGTACTCTAATATATCCTTAACGAAACAAAACACAGCAACATTTTTCCTTCATTTCTGTGCCTTCTTTTCATTGCTTCCTTTTATTGTTGTTGTTTTCCTCCAGCAATATCCACTACAGACTGGATCCAAGCCTTTATCACATGGCATCTAGGGACATTCAAGATGCAAGTCATGAAAGTAGGTGCCTAGACTACATAGGCTTTGTTAAACACATATATTCTGGGCATTTCACTGCCCATTCAACTGTCAGAACACAAACAAGGGGAAGGGAAGCAGATAAAATGGAATCCAAATTATTTTTTGCCACACTTAAAAGAAAAACACTATGGATAAATTTTAGGGAAATTTAGCTATAGGCTAATGGTAAAAGTTTTCCGTTTTGGGTGGGTAGGTGGGAATCTGGCAATCTTTAGATTCTTTTACACATTTAAATTGGGTTATTTATGCTCTACCAATTACTGAAGGTAGTTGTGAGTTTCCTATAATGTGAAGAATCTTAATTTACACTGTACCATCTGTCTGTGTCTTAAGGTTTTAAGAGATTTTGCTTCATAGTATCCTCACGCAAATGTGATGCATCTTCGGAAAGACATCCACTTTGTGAAACACAGCCAATCTGCACCGTATGGTGTCTAAGTTAGACACAATTGCTAGGAAAATTCAAGAGAGGGGTAATTATTACTATTATCTTTAATGATTCTGTGATTTATTTTCATAATGTAGAGTTTGGATACATACTAAACAACTGACCAGGTTTATAAAACAATTTAGGAAAGACTGCAGTTTGAAGGGGCTGGAAATTTACATGGCTTGCATCTGATTAGACTGAGTGCTTGCTTGCTGTAGGAATTCATCGTGGCTACTGGATGTGGCAGATGGATAGGAAGTCGAGTTCAGACTTACATTATTGTTGGAAATAGAAAACTACTGCAGCATTTCGCTATTATCAGGATGTGCCTCGCTCAAGATGGTTTTTTTTTTTTTTTCCTCTAGCTCTATCCATTTGCCAGCAAATTCATGTTGTCATTTTTTTAACAGCTGAGCAATACTCCATGGGATAGATGTACAATATTATCTTTATTCATTATTCCATTGAGGGACATCTAGGTTGTTTCTAGTTTCTGGCGATTTTGAATAAAGGCTCGGTGAACATAGTTGAGCAAGTGTCCTTGTGGTATGATGGAGAGTCCTTCAGGTATATTCCCAAGAGTGTTCTAGTTGGGTCCTGAGGTAGATCCACTCCCCACTTTCTGAGGAACTGCTTTATTGAATTCCATAGTGGCTGTACAAGTTTCCCTCACTCCAGCAGTGGAGAGCACTCCCCTTCCTCCACATCCTCACCAGCACGAGCTCTCATTTGTGCTATTCGTCTTACCCATTCTGACAAGTGTAAGATGGAAACTCAAAGTAATTTTTATTGGCATTTCTCTGGTGGCTAAGGATTTTGAACATTTCCATAAGTGTTTCTCAGCCACTTGAGTTTCCTCTATTAATGGGGACGCCTGGTGGCACTCAGAGGAAGGATAACAGGCTACCAAGAAGAGACTTGATACCCTATGAGCAAATACAGGAGGAGGAAGTCCCCCTCAGTCACAGACATAGGGGAGGGGAGTAGGGGGAAAGCGGGCCAGAGGGAAGAATGGGAGGATACAAGGGATGGGATAACAATTGAGATGTAATATGAATAAATTAATAAATTATTTAAAAATTTTCTATTTAAGTCTGTACCCCATTTTTAAATTAGATTATATAGTTTTTTGGTATCTAAATTCTTGAGTTCTTTATATATATATTGGATATTATCAGATGTGGAGTTGGTAAGCATCTCATACTATAGGCTGCCTCTTTGACAGTGTCCTTTGCCTGACAGAAGCTTTTCAGTTACATAAAGTTCCACTTATTAATTGTTGACTTTAGTGCCTCTGTTATAAGTGTTCTGCTCAGAAAGTTGTCTCCTATGCCAATGTGTTCAATGCTATCCCCTACTTTCTCTCCTATCAGATTCAATCTGTCTGGTTTTATGTTGAGGTCTTTGATCAAGCTGGATTTGAATTTTGTCCAGAATGATAGATACAGATCTATTTGCATTCTTCTACATACAGACAGCCAGTTTGATCAGCACCATTTGTTGAAGAAGCTGTCTTTTCTGGCTTCTTTATATAAAGAAAAAATCGAGTGTCCATAGGTGTGTGGATTAATGTCTATGTCTTCAGTTTCATTGATCAATGTGTCTGTTTTTATGCCAATGCCATGCAGGTTTTAGTATGTGCATTTTTAATTCTACACACACACACACACACACACACACACACACCAAAAAAATCAAACGGTTATATAGTTACTAATTGTCTATGGTTTCACAGATAGATATAAAAGTTTACTTTGTGGAGTCAACTAAAATGGATTCTCAGACAGTAGCCCTTACTGTCCATATGACCTTGTACACCTCACCTATAGATGAGTATCTGTTGGGCTGGTGGGATGGCTCACTGAGTACAAGTGCTTTCTGCATAGCTACTTTGATCCCTCAAACCTACATGAAGGTTGAAGGAGGAGCTCCCAAAAGTGCTCTTGTGGTAAAGCTTCCTAAGGAAACAATTCATTCAGCTTTGGTAGGGAAACAGAGAGTCCTACAGACCTCACATTTATTATTTGAGTTCAGTAAACTCATATTTATGGGTAGTTAAAAATGCCAGGTGGCCTTCCCCGGTGAGTGTGGCATGGATTCACTGTCCTTGTCCTGGTGTTCAGAAAGGGCCCTCTTCTCTGTATTTTTTCTTGAATACCTTGTGAATCGTTTTTGCAAACATGAAGCAGCCTTTTCAGATGTCACAGAAACAGCACCAGCTCAAATTATCTGCAGTCTAGTTAGCTAAGCATGTCCAATAATGTCTTGTATACATTTCCTCTTTCCCTTTATTTCTGTGTTTTTAAATTCATGGCTGTTTTGTAGAAATTGTGTTCTTGCTTCACAGTAGCAAGAAGACTACTATACTTTTGAATATTAAGCTGTATTCCAGGACAGGAAAAGAAAAAGCAAGAATGGAACGTACTTCCTTCCTTTTCCTGTACTTTGTTAACTGAGGTCCATTATTTATCTACCCTTTAACCAACAACTCCTAATGTAAATGATGACTGAGGTGGTGGGCAACGCATTCCTGGAGCTTAGAATATGCACTGCCCCCTTCTTGTGTTCTTTCCTGTTTCTGTTTGACTAGCAATAAAAAGAAGCCCCTGTGCATTGGAATAGGTCTACATAAAGTTTCACACTTTGTACCTAATTAAAATATATATATATATAATCTTGGGCCCTGCTGACTTGCACCTTGCAGAATCGAACCCCTCCAATAATCAATCGATTGCTCCTTGAAATCCTCTCTAGAACCCATCATTATTCCTGAAGACAAACCTACATCAAAGAGCTGGTTAGAAATGTGCGATTTATTGATACCTTCTGTTTCTTTGACCTTTGGAGAGAGCAATGAAGATTTTCATCTGGCAGAAGACTTCTTGTAGCATATTGTTTGTTTCCTCTGCTGCCCCTGTCTAACATAGACTGCTGTCTGCTGTCTTCATGGTAACAATCACAACATGCATGCTCTTTTTAGCTATGACAACACTATGAGGAATAGGCCAGCTGAGAGGCTGTCACTTTGTGATAATGGATATCAGTATCTGGCACATCCATTCCAGTTTCTGCCTTAGTCAACACTTTAAGAACAGCTCTGGCTTCCTTGGCTTCACTCTCTGACCCTCTGGGAAGTGGAGGTTTGTGCGCCTTTTCAAAGTGCTGTTGAGCAAGGCTCAGCTGATCTTAGCTGTCCATGTTGGCTGATGGCTTTTGCACACACAAGGCTGCCTGGACACATTTCAATAGCAACTGCTTACTTTATGTTGCTTCCAAGATGAATAGTTACTGATTCATTATAACACAAAGCCTCAGCTGATTTACTCTATAGACTGTCCCAGAAGCTTTCTTTCTTTCTTTTTGGGTTTTTTGTTTTCTTTTGTTTTTTATGGCACAGTTTCTCTGTGTAGCCTTGGCTGTCCTGCACTCACTTTGTAGACCAGGCTGGCCTCGAACTCACAGCGATCCACCTGCCTCAGCCTCCTGAATGCTGGGATTAAAGGTGTGCGCCACCACACCCAGCTTTGTCCCAGAAGCTTTCAAGGGACAGTTTTCTATAGTTTAGAGGAAGGAAGCAAACATGTTGTTAATGTCATTTTTGTAAATTCTGGTGGCAGCTAAACAAACTGAGAGTAAATTAGTTCTTCAGCTGATTTTATGTGAGAAATATGTTGTAGCCACTGTCTAAATAAGATAACTTATAAAGTCGAAAACTTGAAAACAGTCACCCGGTTTATCCTTTCAGACCATTGGACCATACCACAAATGTTGAACATGAAGATAGGGAGATTTCTCCCTTGATAAAGGGTCTGTTGCTCATGCAGGACAGGGCCAGCCCCCATGGTGGAAAAGCTGGAGATGGCAGCAGGCACCTGTTAACTGGGATCCTGGAAGCCCATTGGCTGCCAGTCTAACCCAGGTTCAATAGAAGACCTTGTCTCAAAAATTAAATTGGAAAAATCAAGGAAAACACCTAACATTAACCTCTGATGTTCAGGTAGTCAGTATGCTGACAATTGCGGAAAGGAAACATGCATAACTTTATAAAGTAATATTTACTCTAAAATTTCTTTCTCTGGGATCCTAAGTGCTATGATACATGTGTGTTATTTGGTCAAATTAAAAAATTTAACTAATGCCAGCACTCAGGAGGCAGAGGCAGAGGCGGAGTGTGAGACCAACCTGGTCTACAGAGAGAGTTCCAGTACAACCAGGAGTTACATGGAGAAACCCTGTCTCAAACCATGCCCCCCACCCAAAAAGAAGAAAGAGAGGTTAATTAAAATCCTTAAGGAAACCAAAACTTCACTTTTAACTTCACAAAATAATTGGCTTCTCTCATTCCTAAGGTTGTTATTTTCTCTGAAATTAAAAATATAATACCTGTGAAATACTTATTCTATGTGTGAACTGGCTTCCTGGGTCATAGTTATTCATCTCTCATCCAGAAGTAACTAGATATAGCTGGATACTCAGGAAAGACTGTGAGTCCATTTTTTGATGATTAGTAAACGGCAGAGAAAATACATATTGCATCTGGCTGTTTGCTGCAGCATTTATGTAGTCAGAAGATGGAAGAACAGCCTTGCGCTTGTCCTGGATTAAAATCTCCCTGAAAATGTTTCCTGCTCATCCTGGTTCACACAATGTATGGTCCCTCCATTCAATACAATTCCTTAACTGTGTATTCACCCTGCTTTGGGGGTTGACTATAGGAAGATGTTTCCGGTCACATTGAGGGCACCATATTTCTTCTAATATTCTTTTTCCTGTCATACTCATAGAATTTTTTCTGTTTTTCTTGTATGTATTAACTTTTATTTTTAACTGAGGTATAAAAACATGAGGATTGTACATATTTATAGGATACCATATAGTATTTTGATATTTGGATACACTGTAGAGTCCAATGAAATCTAATTAGAAGGTAAATTGTATTTGTGCTGTCAGACCCCAGACCCCGATGAGTAAAAGTACACTTTGATGGCGTGTATCAACTTCTGCTAGTAATTTACATTTCATGGCTTCTAAAAGTAGCATGGAAGTATATTCTCCTGGCATTCCTTTATGGTGCATTGTTTTCCTCAGAAAGTTCATTCCACTTAATGGTGATTTACTTTTAAAAATATAAAAAAGAAAAAAAAAATAAACTTCTGTCCTTGCACAGAACCACCATGGCCCTGGCCCATGCCTGTAATCCCAAAACTCAAGTTCTAAAGCAGAAGATTTTGAGTTCAGGACCAGCCCGGGAAATACATGAGATGTTGACTAGAATAGTCGATTTTAGATGGTTGCCAGGTAGCAATTATTTTGATTACTTCACTGTATGCAGAAGTGATGTATGCGAAATATATACTTCCACTTAGTATCAGTTCTGTAGGATTTTTAGGGTTCTGATTTTTTACTTAAATCATTTTCATCTTAGAGATTTTTCAGTCTACTAAGAAAGCATCTATGGTTTTAACAAGTTTGTATGCACATACAGGGTTTTTTTGGTAGAAGACAGAAATCATCTCTTTTCTAGAGAGAGTAGAGTTAGTTTAGTGCTGTACACTAAGCAAGATGGGTGCCTTCTGAGAGTTCACAGCTGTGCTGTCGCTTCAGGACATCAAATAATGCTCTCTTCCATATGATCCTTGAGAAGGGGAGATTTATTAATTAGGGGCTACTTACCTCTCCTAAAGCTCTACCAGTATCACATCCTCGTTTTAGATTTAAGCTCATAGCCTACTGTCATGCATACTGCTAGTAAAATTAAATGGTTTGAAATGAGCCAATAAGCTTGTTGGTACAATGAGTTGTATGGAACCACAAGACAGAAAGTTTCTGCCCAGGAAAACGTTTTCTATGAGTGTTTTTATGCATATATTCTTAATATTTTACTTACTGTGAATTTTGGGTAGGGACTTTTACAGGTAAAAACCAGCTAGAATAAAATAGGATTCAATCATGGAAACACTACATGGTAGTGTTGTTTACCACAAAGTTGTTAAACCCTCTGTTCTTATGTGCAAAAGAAATGATTCCTAGGCTATTTGGAATTTTGCTGACAGTGACTTCCTGCAGTCATGCACAGACTTCTATTTTTAAACGTTAAGGTGTAGAGACTGACTTAACACAGTGCCAGCAGCATAGCATGTTTAACAAATGCTGGGATTTAGCTTTAATACTGAAGTCTAGAGTCAAGAAGGCAATGTGGGGTCTCTAACCCATCTTATACTTTCACGTCCCTGTCACAATTTCCTATACAATTCATTCTTTTAAATACTGTTATGTGTGTGACAACAAACACATACTTAAATAATTAATTTAGCTTGGGGGAAACTTTAAGAATACAGGAAACATTCCTTGGGAGCACCCAGTACTTGAATGTTCACAGAAAATGCTTGATAGGCAGCGCATTCATGTTAAAGTATCAATGACTGCCTTGAATAGTGTTGCTGTGGCTAAAAGCACCATTTGCTATCAGTGGTAGACTTAATAAATAGCATCATTATAGAGCAGTGCTGGAGTTCAGTTCATCATCTGTAAAGAACAACTTTAGTATTAGGCAAGCCCTGTGAAGTGCTTAGCATAATTCCTGGTACGCAGCAGTTCTCCTACTCTGCCCTCTACTGCTTAGAAAGAAAGCAGAGATCAAAGTTGGTGCTAAGTTCTATCTGATGCACCTCCACTCATCTTTGTGAACACACACAGAAGCACACTTGCACTCCTACACAGACATCATGGCCTGGCTCATTTATAAGTGTTTCAGGACGAGAATTATACAACATTAGGACTAATAAAAGGAGTGGACAGAAACTTGTGTTGAGTTCCCACGGGTAAAGAAATAGACATCCTTAACTCCTCTAGTTTAATATGTTGTTCGCTTGAACTTCTAAAAGTAATTTAACACCATTAAGAAGTAACACAAGTAACCACTGGCAAATCTATGGCTTCTCATTTATTGGTAATTAAAGGGGGATTTAAAAAAAATAGAATCCATTTAGATTCATGTGAATTTTTGAATTCTATGGCTTCTGATTCTATCTATGAGATCAGACCACAGAGTGTTGTCATCACCTGGTTGACTCATAATGAGACCATCCTGGCGGCGTGATGAAGACTGAGACCCTCAGAGCTGCATGTGAGTCTGATGACAAATGATGCTCGCCTTGCCTATCTGGTAAGAGGAGCAAATTGATGACTTGTTCTCACGGGTAGTATGGAAATACAGGAAGGTCATTCTTTTCTTTGCTGTGGAACTTCTGCTTTCTGGCTTGGTTTATGGGGTTTCCAGCCATGATGGAGTCTCAGTGAGCACACCCATCCAGTAGAACTACTGTCCTCCCTGCCTTCTGGAAAGTCTGGGAGGCACACGTAGGCACTTGGAGTAGGTCACAAGTTCCAAAAGTCTATATGCCATTTTGAAATGGATTTGGAATCCCAAGAGGTGCTGGAGATGGAATGGGCCATATTGTCTTAGGAACAGTATCTTTTTATTAAGTAAACAAAAGTAGAATAGTGTAGAGACAAAAGCTGAAGATAGGACGACACAAAACCAGATGGAATGGGATACCGAGAAAGGTACAAAATGTGGACACAGGAAGGAGCTCACACTTAGCGTGGTCTCTTGCGTTCTTACAGCGCATGTGAGAAATTCGCTGAGCAGCCTAAAACATCTGAAATAATGTGTTTTTGGGATTCTAGTTATTTTAACACATAATCTCACTCATTCCAAGCACATTCTCTACTGTTACTCCACAGTTCTAGTCTTGAATTCTGAACATTTCTATATGTCCTTATTGTTAGATCTTTGGAATCTGAGCATATTCTTACAGCTTATGCTACAAAATGGTTGATAAAAATTTTAACCTAGCAACATGTTAATGTCATCCTATTTTTATTAATTTTTACATATATGTTTACATTATTACTCATATATACAATAAACTGCCTACAGAAAGAAGAACCATGACAAAATCAGGAATTATATAGATGTCACAGTCTTGGTGTTTTGGCTATTTGTATTTTGAAGTTTTGAAGAAGACATCGTTTCTATCTTGGTCTGTCTAAAATTCTGAATATAAATCAATATCTATCATGTATCGTTATTATTAACTTAAAACATCTATCTAGACCTAAAAACATCTTAACCCCTAAATAACTAAGCTTAATCGTAAAACTAAACTATCTAGTCTTCAATCCCATCAGAGACTTGGGAAGGAATAAAATTGATTACCTGAGTATACCGGGAGTGCAGGTTAGTAGCTTTCCAAGATCTGTCTCTTATCTCTACAATCAGGAATACACACATGCATTCTCTCTCTCCCATCCCCTCTCTCTCCATATAGAGATATAGATATAGATGATATAGATATAGATATAGATAGATTTTATTTGGAACCATTTGCAGGAGGAAAGTCACAGGCACCATGATATCATGACACTTCAACTTTAAACAATCTTGTATCTTTGAAGGTCCTGACCATCACATTGCCACATCATTTTCAGAAGTATTATAAACTAACATTTATTCAATAATATCACCCTATCATAGAACTCATATTTACCTTTTTTCAGTTTCCTAAAAGTATAATTTATTGTGATTTTTATAAAGTAATCCAAATATTAAATCAAACTTATAATGTTTCTTTAGTGTCTCTTGATCTACCAGAGAGCCCCTAGCTTTTTCAAGTAATACACTGGTAATGCTAGATTTCCCAAGTGTCTTAGATAGTGCCATACATTTCATACATGGAACTTCTTATTGACTCCTAAGGATTAAGCTCAGATTTGACAGTGCAAATTCTAGCAGTTATGGGGACTTCTTAACAGCTAATCACTTAGTGTCTTTCAAGCTTTAATGCAGAGGCATTTGTGAGTAGCATTGTGAGCTTGTGTGTCTATCCTGTTTTTCAACAGACCAATAGTTTCAGCATGCATTGACGATCATATGAGTTCACTATTATACTACAGGATGCAATGGGCACTTCAGGTTTTTTTGGTTCTCTTCAAGCTTTCCGTGGTCCAGTATTGGATTCGGCAGCTTTTCCTCAGGACCTCAAGCCCTTTTCATAAATGATATTGTGAAACCAACAGGAGAGCATCATTGCTCTTAAAAGAAAATGAAGGTGCTGGGTACTACGCCATTTGGGCCATTTCTTGGGTTATCAGAGAAGAATAATTTGAGCAGTGCTAGCACTCACATAAACCTCTATGTTTTGACAGTAAGTAGCAGAGCCAGGACAGATGTGAGAGGGGAGGGGAACAATAAACTGCCTTTCAGAACAGAAACAATGTGAATCCCTGTCTCAGAGCTGCATGAGGGTAAAAGGTTGTGGCCTGTATTCTAACTTTC
Source organism: Acomys russatus (assembly GCF_903995435.1). Lineage (NCBI taxonomy): Eukaryota > Metazoa > Chordata > Mammalia > Rodentia > Muridae > Acomys > Acomys russatus. The sequence goes on along the minus strand of NC_067148.1, from coordinate 34,793,243 downwards.
CCTTTGGGTGTTTTATTATTTAGGTCCTCAGCTTAGAAACAATAACACCTTTTATGTTGTGGACAGAATGTAATCTCTTTTAAAGGTAGACTTTTGGATTTTCCCTTCTTACATTAATTTTTTAGGTCCTTTAAAAATGTATGATTTTGAGAACTCAATATGGTTTTAACTCCTGGTTATTTTCCTTGTTATGGGTACAGTACTTGTGCAGTGAAGGTGTTCGTGTCATGTCATCTTTGAAGTATTTTTGTGTGTGCAAGCAAATATGTTTTTTTTTCTATTATGCTTCTTGTAATTTAGCAGCAAATAAAATGCCCCCTCTTATCTACAATTTCATTTCTAATTCATACTATAAATGTCACTTGTTTTAATTCCAGGCTCGCCTGAATGCACTGCATAATTTTCTACCCTTTAATTAAAACTCCATTTTAATACCCCCCTATAACCACAGGTAATGGAAAATTAGGCAAGAAAGAAAGAGCAAATGAGTGCTTCTCAGGACTTCATTAATTTCAAGGAAACAAAGCAAAATAGTACAGATGTCTAGGAATCAGATCTTTCCTTTTAAGTATGCCAGGGAGTTTTCTTTCTTTTTTCTAATGATGAGTGCAAAAGTTGAATAAGGATAGAGCAAGGAGGACACATACAGAGCCAGTGGGTTTAGAGGGTGGGCATGTTTTTAATACGAGGCCAGGCTAGGGAAATAAAGAAGGAACACAGGGTTGTGATTGTGTGATCTGTGTAGGGTTGGCCTTTAGTTTCCTATTTTCTTTTGATGTCACAATCAGATGAGAGAGAGAGAGAGGGAGGGAGGGAGAGAGAATGAATCAAATGTCTCTTGTGTGTTGTGGCTTACTTGGCTAGGCTAGGAAAGTGATTGAGTTTGGTAGAGTGCTGTTTCAGGAATTCCTTATTTTCTAACACAGTGCAGAAAGGCTGCTTTGAAAGGAATTCAGTAAGCACAGAAAAACTCAGATCATGTGGTTCAGGGCTTGTAATCATTAATTTACTCATTGGTTAGCCCTTGGAAAATTATCTAATTTGCATATCAATTTGCCCAACTCAAAATTGGGAGACCATAATGCAACCTTCTGTATAATATCATATTAATAATTGCTTTAGTATAGTTTGAAATATTAGTAAGCATTCAATAGGCTCATTTCATTATGTACTTATGCTAAACAGAAGTGTCTTAAAATTCCTTATTAACAATATTTGAAAAAATTAGAGCACTTCAACCAATAAATGAATGCATCAAAGACTCCATCTTCAAACTCAAACTGTATTTTCCAACTTTAGTTTGTTGGCTTATTTAAATCCCTTTTCTTATAAGCATAATATATTTATTAAAAGACATTCACGTCTCTCTCTCTCTCTCTCTCTCTCTCTCTCTCTCTCTCTCTCTCTCCTCTCGCTCTCCTCTCTCTCCTCTCCTCACTCTCCTCCCCTCCCATCGCCTCTCTCTCTCTCTCTCTCTCTCTCTGTCACCCCACTTTGCTAACTCAATATATTAAGGAAGTAGCTGTGGCTAGGCCTGCTTCTAAGGGTTAGAGATACAGAAATACAGTGCAAATACATTGCTGTGGTAATGTAAAATGCAGTCCTCTCTTCAGAGGCTATGCAAGGTAGTTTATTCTCAACCCAAGGATGAGTGGGCATGTCCAAGAACATAGATTCAGGGTTCCCAAGTACTATCTTATCCTGTGGGAGTAGTTACATGAGATTTCTGTTAGTTACAGAACAAACTATTCCTAAAATATTTTTACAGGGTGACACACAGATATGTTTATATAGCAAGAGGGGAAGCTCTACTATAGTTTTTAGATGTTGTCTGATCACATTCTTAGCTTTTAGATGGGTAGAAGCTAATGGCTTGATAAGAACACACTGTTAGATTTTAATTGTCACAATGATGTTAGGTTAGAAACAGTTGTGAGCAACGATGGCTTTCAAAGGGATTAAAATTAGTCCTAGACTCTTTTGTGTTTGAGGGAAAAGTAGAATAGACAGCAGAAGTGGATAAAGAAAAGGAGCAGGGTAGGAGACGGAGTAGGGAGGGAAATGAAGGTGTGGAACAGATGTAGGGGGGCATGGGCAGGAGGTCGGAGGGCTTGCAGAGGAAAGAGAAACCAAGGTTGGGCATTGCTGAGACAAGCTGGAGACCTATGACTGCGTAGACTCCCATGAGGATATGGGGGTGACTCTGCCAAGATACCAAATAGCAAGGGTCATAGAGACCGAAGAGGCCACATTCTAGCCAGATAGGACTTCTAGTGGAGGGAAAGGAAACACCAGACCACCCACAAAAACTTTGACCTAAAATTTACCTTGCCTACAAGATCTGCAAGGATAAAGTTAGAACTGAGATGGAGGGAATGTCCAATCAGGGCCTGGCCCAACCTGAGAGCCACCCCTGGAAGACAGCCAACCCTGGCACTATTAACAATATTCTGCTATGCATGTAGAGCGGAGCCTAGCAGAGTTGTCCTCTGAGAGACACCATCCAGCTGTGATTTAAATTAAGCAATCTGAAATGGATTTTTCAAGGTGAGAATTATTCCAAGAACCACCAAATAACTCAGCGTAGTAACTGATATGTTTTTTAGAGATAATGATTTCACTCTAAATCATAGGCATGACCAAATTCTAGACATTAGAGTTTCAAATTGGTCATAAGGCCCAAGGGTTTCATCACCGTTTATCTGTTTATCCTGGGCATAAATGCCACTCACAAAAGGACCTATGACTGGATGTAACTGATTCTAGGTCATGTCAGGTACCAGAACACAGACGATGTTTCACTTGATTCCTACTTACTCTGAACCATATAATAGATCAATTTTGAGGAAGTTTTATGTTTTAGTAAAGCAGTGAATAATTGATGTTAATTGTTTATCTAACCCAGAAAATTAAGGCTGAGTATTTCACAAATTGTTTTAGACATAAGGTGGCCCCTAGCTACCAGGTTAATCCTATTACCCAAATTACTGATAAGAGCTCATCTATCCTCAGAATTTCCAGCACGAAGATGCATATCCCAGTCTTTAACTTCTGCAAGCTCTTGAACCTGTTCTTGCTATCAGAACAGTGTAGGTTACATGTAGGATGTCTGTGAGCATATGGTAGAGGAGTTTGGTTATAAAAGCACATGAGCTGAGTTGATGTTGAGTAGTCTCATCTACCGGGCTCCTGATTTCATCATCTGTAACATAAAGTCAACAGTAGTCATCAGTTCTCAGGGTGGTTTCATGGATGAAGTGGATTATTTTTTTAATGGCTCCAGATGAGCACTTTATAAGTTTCTCCCACTTTTCATGGGGACCCATGCAAACGACTCTCTTTTAGAAGTCATTGAAATCCAGTTGGGAATTAAAGATGGCCGCTGCCACAGTCTCTCCATCTCACCCCATAATAGTTCTTCAGTCCTCTGGTCTCTCTCCAAGCACATAAAGCACTGACTTCTCCTATGCCGGAGCCAAGCCTAACGTGATCAAAGCCAATCTATATTAACAGTCACCCAGATCGCTTCCCTTATGCATGATGGCTGTGCTTCTCTCAGATCCCTCGTGGAAGGCTGTGCTCCTCCATCTTGATAAAGCTGTGAAGGATTGAGGAACGTCACACAGTCATCTCTATAGTTTTGCAGTTGAATGAATAAATATTTTATGCAACTGCTTGTTTATAAGAATTCGCTTTAAAAAAAACTAAGTGATAAAAATATGACAAGAATGGATGGAGAAATTTTATGTGATTTCATGAACTACATTCATGGGTTCTTTTAAAAGTATATATCCTAAACACAGCTTTGGGGTCCTTGTGGCACCCTAATCTTCCTCCACTGTCAGCATGCAGTGAAGATCAGGCTTAACTTCAAATGTCCTTGTTTGGAGTGTCTGCCTCTCCTAGATTGTATCTATTATTACTGATTGCAGTTAATAATGAAAAGATAACAGCGAAAGAACCATGTGTAGGAAAATGAGCAGAAACTCTAAAATGTCATGACCTTTAAAACTGGATCTCTAACTTTAAAAGAATCTATGGCTGAAGAATATACTGACAGAATCCACTACCTCTATATAGAAATTCATACTCACATGTAATATGATGCCCAGGCGCATGTTTTGGAACCCCCTGATAGTTTCCCACAAGAGGCAGGCACCTCTCTCTTTGTTTGCAGAAAACTTACCCTGGTTACTCTGTTTTTAAACTGCGCTCCATGGACTAGTGGCACCAGAATCACATGCTGCTTAAGACATATATCAGATTGGCAGGCCATTTCTGACCTCCTCGGTGAAATCCCATAGCGCTGAGGCCCAGACTTTATGTTTTAGTACAGCTCTGTAGAGTCAGATAAAAAGATGATGTGAGCCTTTGTCTCCAGTGCCACCCTGTCCCCTTTAGGTGGTGCTGGGGATGCATGGCAGGGCCTTGCTTTATGGCCTGCTGATGATTTCGAACTACAGATGCAAAGGATTGAGTACCTTACATTCCCCATTTTTTGCTCCAAGGTCAGAGACCCATAAAGGTCTCTGTTCGCCCTTTTTTTTTTTTTTCCTTTCCTAGTTTCTTTTTAATTTCTGATCACAGCTTCCTTCCTCCTCCCATGGCAGGGCCTCCTTGTGCATATTGGTGTGCATCTTTGCTTGAAAGCATCGTCATATTGTTTACACCTCCCTGCTGGCTCCTAGCTCCAAAGCTGCTCACAGTTGCCTGTCTATGGGGCATCCTTCTGTCGGGGTTGGGTTGTCAGGTCTGCTTGCCGTGGGCCATCGTAATCGGTGTCAGGCAGACCTCACCTGTTGCTGGTCCACTGTGAAGGCCTTGTCATACTCTCACCTTACAATCTTGTTACAAATCTGGGCGTTGAAATGTTCTCACTGATGGTGTTTTTAAGCTAGCTGGGTAATGTGTTTTCAGGGAAACTACAGTTCACTGGGAAATGCCCTTAAAGTATGTTATAGAGTGAATTATCTGGATGTCCTTCAAGCATGTCTCTCTAGCCATGACTTACGAGTTCTTAAAAATATTCATAGGTCCATTTGAGCAAAAAATTGGTTTCCTTTTATTCACAACTGGCATGCAATTATACTGCCTTGCTCTCTGGAGCCATTAGGATTTTGTTAATTAACCTAAGTTACTAAGACAGTTTGATAGAGCATCACAATTCTGTCTTTACTAATTCCAAACATGTGAACTTTGATAGAAGAACCATTTCTTTTTATTTCATTCTTTCTCAATGAAATTTGCACTCAATTCAAATCTCACTGTGATGACTTCTGAAGCACTAGTTTCGAGGGGCTCAAGATCAAAATACTGTCTGTGTTTGGACCAACTCTCTTATCTAGTACACAGGCATCTGAAAAAGAAAACCACTTTAAGCAAATATGTGTGTCTGTCTGTGTGCACACATATTTAACATAAAGAGAAGGCAACCACCCAGTTGAGAGCGATAACATACACTTTTTGTGTTTTTCCATGCTACCTCTGTTAGTTCCTGCCCGCTTACATCTCAAAGCTGTAGGCATATTGAGGGTGACATTCTCTCTTTCCAAGATAATTCTCATGGTAAGACTTAGTTAATTTGTGCTGCTGATGAGACAGAACCAAAAGCATTAGCATATTGTCAATACATGTGAGTCCAAAGTGGAGGACCAATGATCCACATAAAATACCCTCGGTCGAGAGCAAATTCTGTACTAATGACGGCTGCAGGTGTTTAGTAAATATTTGACTATAAGGCTGTGTTGAAGGGAGCATGGAACTCAGGATTTCCTGAGAACAGTGCCTGTTTAAAAGCATTGTGTATCGTTCATATCATTCAGACCCAGCTGGGCATCCGGAAATGCCAGCCACTGAATAAGATCTTTCAAGTGGCTCAGCCTGCTTCACCTGTCAGCCTGCAGACCTGGTTTATAAAGGAAGCTCTGTGTGTTTGCAAAGCTCCTGGCCATCCGGTTCTTTTCTAGAAACTTCATTTACTCTTGCTTTACTTCCTGATCCGAGTACTTTAGCTCTACTAACAGTACTCCATCCCTGTCCATTCACTTCGTCAAGTGATACTCACAGTAGGATGTAGGATTTCTGGGCTGTTTGACCACCTTACACACACACACACACGCGCGCACGCGCGCACACACACATGTGCACATGGGATGTAGATAGTGAGGGGGAAAGGGAAAAAAGGGAGAAAGGGGAAGAAATATAATACTAAACAAAAATTTTATATACATATGTGTATATATATATATATATATATATACACACACAATTTTAAATTTAGCTGTTATTTCCCTTTAATCCCCCCACCTTTTAAGTGACTATTATGCCAATTTCTCAATGTTTTCATTTATGCTTTGTTTGTGCATTTCTGTTTTTTTAGTATAAATCATTCTTTGATAATTTCATACATATATGTAATCTACCTTCGGTTTTTTTTTTACTTGTGTGTATGTATATGTTCTATGTGAGTGAACACACACATATTCACATGTACATATGAAGTTGTGCATGAGCGTGTATGCATGTGTGTGTGCACATGTCTGTATAGGCCTAAATATATGCCTGGTGTCTTCTTTGCTCTCTACTTTATTTACACAGACTCTCTCTGTGAGCCCGTCGTCTGCTTATTCCCAGTGGCCTCCCTTTCTGCTCCTGAGCTGAGAGCGCAGGTGGCCACCGTGGTTGCCAGTCTTTTACTTATGTTCTGAGAATCAAACTCCTTAACCTCAAGTACTGTATCCACCATGCTCTCTCTGGAGCCCATTCATGCATTTCTTTCTCTTTTTAAAATGCATTTATTTTTATTTTATGTACATTAGTGTTTTACCTGCTTGTGTCTGTATGATAGTGTCAGGTTCCCTAGAACTGGAGTTATTTTAAACATTTTGGCAGGTATTAGTGCTCGCCTGTATATCTGAGCACTATGTATGTGCCGAGTGCCTGTGGAAGACAGAGGACAAAGGAATTGAACACCCTAGGCCTGGAGTTATAGTTGGGAGCCATCATGTAGGTTCTGGGGCTCCAAGCCGTGACTTCTGGAAGAGCAGCCAGTGCTCTTAACCACTGAGCCATATTTCCAGCCCGGTTTCATATTCAGGTTTCACATTCAGGTGTCACATACACTTCTCATGGGCTAATTGACAAATTGTGCAATTTATTGAGCCCCAAGGTAAGATTATGAATGGCTTTTGCACTCTAGGAACCCTGATTGTTGAGGCATCTTAAGCTTTCTTATAGGATACTCCACAGGCGTTTGGTACTTTAGTAGGAAATACTTTAGCCAGGACATGTGTTTCTTTCTTTCTTTTTTTTTTTTTTTTTTTTTCCTTGATATCTTTATATTCTACCTTAAAAATACAAATTCGGTGCTAACGAACAGTGGCTGTGATAATACATTTTTGCACATTTATTTTCTTTTTCCCCCCTATATCAACATCCCCAAAGCAGAATTTCATTAATTATTGTGTATCGATTTCAAAAGCATCTAGCAGATATTATAGACAGATAAAATGATATGAATTATATGAAGTTTGCTTTCAACTAGGATGAAACTCTGCACCCATGTGACAGCTAGTTTTAGGTCAACTTTACACAAGCTAAAGTCACCTGGAAAGAAGGAACAGCAGCTGAGAAAATGCCTCCAGCAGATTGGCTTGGGGGCAAGTTTGTGCTCTATTTTCTCAATTGATGATTGATGGGGGAGCGCACAGCCCACTGTGGAGAGTACCACCCATCAGCTGGTGGTCCTGGGTTTTATAAGAAGGAAGGATGAGCAAGCTGTGAAGAAAAAGCTAGTGAGCAGCAGCAGCAGCAGCAGCAACAACAACAGCAGCAGCAGCATTGTCCCTGTGGTGATGGTTCTTGACCTATGGGAGGGGTTGCAACCCCTTTGGCAAGCCTCTATCTTCAAAATTATTTGCATTACGATTTATAATAGTAGAAAAATTACAGTTATGAAGTATCAAAGACAATAATTTCATGTTTGGGGGTAACCACCACCTGAGGAACTGTATTAAGACTCTCAGCATTAGCAAGACTGGGAACCGCTGCTCTGTGGCCTCGGCATAAGTTCCTGCTCTGAGTTCCTTTGATGATAACGGACTACGAGCTATAATACGAAATAAACCCTTCCCTCCCCAAGCTGATTTTGATCATGATGTTTTATCACAACAATAGAAACATTTACTAAGACAAACTGCAACTTATCCTCACACATTTTAAAAATTATTCATTAAATATATATATATATATATATATATATATATATATATATATATATGGTTTTAGAAATGATGCTACATGTAGTCTGACACTTATTAACTTCACAACAAATAATTTATGGTTTCTGTGGCATTTTCTTCTTTTGTGTGATGCTGTCACACCAGTGAGTGACAGGGTTGCTATCAATAAACTATACTTGGAATCCATACATATTGTTATTTAATCTGAAAAAAAAAACAACTGTATTTAAACCTTTTCAGAATAACGTGGTCACTTTGAGGTTAAAGATAGCCTTGTTCAGATGGAACGGTGCTATGTGGCATCTCGGGGACTGCTCCCTCCCTCTTCAGGTGTGTTTACTAGTACAGAAGGCATGGCAAGAATTCAGAAGACTTAACAAGAATTCTCTTCAAAGATTGGGAAACAGTAAACAAAGCAAGTCCTCTAGTGGCTCCCAAAAGGGCGTCGGGAACTTAGCTGTAACGTCATATAGTATTTGATTTTGTACCATGTGCCTCTGTGGCAAATGTGTGTGTACCGTCATCCGCTCTTCTGTTAAACTGGATTGACCCTATGTGTGGAGACGTTTGAGAAAAAGGGAGGATCATTTCTTGCATCCTGCAAGATCATCCAAGAAATTCATGTGGCGTGACGAGGATTGTGCTTGATGGACTACTACATAAAAATCGTCTTTAGTTAATTTTCCTCCATGGCCTGTCCATTTACCTTGCAAAGATGATTTCCTGCTGGCGCGGGTATAACTCTGGGAGGAAGGAGACTAGGCTACCCCATGCTTTAAGTTGTTGAACAATGAAAGTAAATTTAGAAGTTGTAAGTAAAGATTGACAATCAGATAAGAAAAACCAGCAAAATAAAAATCAGTGAAAGTAAAAAAATAAAATAATCCTGAAGCTAAAGAAGTGTATTCAAAGTGGGCATAAATGTACCATGGACAAAAGCCCGAGACAGGTATTTTAAAGTTATCTAAGACCAAATGAAAGAAACACAGCACATATGTCTGCTTCATGACTTCTGGAATAGTTTGATCTCAGAGTGAAGATTTTGAACAGTAAAACACATATTTTATGAATATTAGTACTGTATATTCAACTATTAATGCAATTTAAATTACATTTATACAATTACTATTTATTATGCATTATTTATGTACCACACTCAGTTCTCTATCCTTCAGATATATTATTGTGGGTCTGCCAGCACGAAGTTTACAGGTGAGTAGAGGCACACTGTAAGTAATAAACAATTAAACTACACATTATAGGAGAATTAGGTAGGATGTATTCAAAGTAGGACAAAATACCCTGGAAATAGAAATAAGATACTGTGATAATATGGTCAGCTGAAGCCTTGTGGAGAAGGAGATATCTGAGGAAATACTTGATAAGGAGATGAAGATATTTGCAAGAAAATAGTCTGCTTTAAGTGTAAATGCTATTCTATGAAGTGATATTAACACATTCGTGACATTTCTATTGCTGCCCCCAAATCTGCATTGGATTCACTACAGTGAAGACAACAACTGTGTTCTGTACTTATTAGGTATAGATTATTCTCAGCAAAATGTTTAAAAACTAGTAATCCACAAATTACCAGACAGCAAGGCTTTTTTCAAAGCAGAATGGCATTTATTTCATATCATTGTACATTACCTGTCAAGCATAGACCATATTCTGTCTGTAAGCTGTCTGTGGCAACCCATGAAAATTATTTCCTATTTCCTTGATCCAGAATGCCCTACAAAACCATGAAAATCTAGAGGTTCAAATCACCAGGTTCACTTTCAGGATATCCGTGTAATATCCCATGCCATCAGGGTTATGCTCATCAGAATAGCCACCACGTACCTGAACAATATCACTTTAAAACATCAAATGCATCATTATCATTCGCACACAAGAGCGTTGATGGGTGTGCCCAGGTCAAACAATATGGCTGAGGCATGGGATTGATGGTCCAAAAAGAGTGCTAAATCCTTAGTGCATTTGTTTAACAATGTGGAGAGCAGTACTGACCACTGGGGGCTTAGATGTAGATATTTTTAGTCGGTGAGTCACCATTGAGCAAAGCGCCTGAGATGGACAATTGAACTTATATAGCTCATGGTTGGATGGATCCACATGTGGGCTCCCCCTGCCACAGTGTGACCGACACTGAAAAGGAACAAATCAGTTCTCAGTCAGAAGAGCAGAGTTCACAGAAGAAATGGATCATGGAAGAGAAAACTTATGGCATAAGAATAAATTCTGCATCAAATAAACACAAAGAAACATTTTTTTTAAACAAGGCCATGGTATTGTATATAATCAGACCATTCTGGAAGCTGAGGAAGGAGGATTGCAAGTGCAAGGCATGCCTGGGATATGAAGCAAGACCCCACTACAATATTCAAAAGAAAGGAGAAGAAAAAAATTGTTAGAGTTTCAAGATGGTCCAATGTGTAGAGTGGCTTGCCACCAAGCCTGAAAATCTGAGTTCAGTCACCAGAACCTACACAGTAGACTAGAAAATGGGAGAACTGCCACAAGTTATCCTCTGAGCTTCTCATGTCTTTTGTTTTACACAGAGACAGAGAGAGAGAGACAGAGAGACAGAGACAGAGAGAGATAGAAGACAAGAGAAGACAAGGGGAGAGAGGAGAGGAGAGAGGGGAGAGAGAGAAGAGAGAGGAAAAAAACAGATTTTCTTTCTTTTTTAAAAAAATTTTTTATTTATTCTTGTTACATCTCAATGGTTATCCCATCCCTTGTATCCTCCCATTCTTCCCTCCCTCCCATTTTCCCCTTATTCCCCTCCCCTATGGCTGTGCCTGAAGGGGATTACCTCCCCCTGTATATGCTCATAGGGTATCAAGTCTCTTCTCGGTAACCTACTATCCTTCCTCTAAGTGCCACCAGGTCTCCCCCTCCAGGAGACTTGGTCAAATGTGAGACACCAGAGTATGTGAGAAAGTCATATCCCACTCTCCACTCAACTGTGGAGAATGTTCTGACCATTGGCTAGATCTGGGTAGGGGTTTAAAGTTTACAACCTGTATTGTCCTGGCTGGTGCCTTAGTTTGAGTAGGACCCCTGGGCCCAAATCTGCCTATCATAATGTTCTACTTGTAGGTTTCTAGGACCCTCTGGATCCTTCTACTTTGCTATTCTCCCATGCTTCTCTCATCTGGAGTCCCAATAGGATGTCCTCCCCTCTGTCCCAGTTTCCTGGTAAGTGAAGGCTTTCCTGGGACATGCCCCTTGGGCTAGTATGCAGATATAAGTGAGTATATACCATTTCAGTCTTTCTGCTTCTGGGTTAACTCACTCATTATGATCATTTCTAGCTCAATCCATTTATCCACAAATTTCAGGAATTCCTTGTTTTTAATAGCTGAGTAGTATTCCATAGTGTGTATGTACCACAGTTTCTTTATCCACTCTTCTACTGAGGGACACTTAGGCTGTTTCCATGTTCTGGCTATTATGAATAAGGCTGCTATGAACATGGTTGAGCAAATTTTCTTGTTGTGTGCTGGAGCATCTTCTGGGTATATTCCAAGGAGTGGAATAGCTGGGTCTTGAGGAAGCACTATTCCCATTTTTCTGAGGTAGCACCAGATAGATTTCCAAAGTGGCTGTACTAGTTTGCATTCCCACCAGCAATGAAGGAGTGTTCCTCTCTCCCCACATCCTCGCCAGCATGTGGTGTCGCTTGAGTTTTTGATCTTAGCCATTCTGATGGATGTAAGATGGAATCTCAGAGTTGTTTTGATTTGCATTTCCCTGATGACTAAGGAGGTTGAGCATTTCTTTAAGTGTTTCTCAGCCATTTCATATTCCTCTGTTGAGAATTCTCTGTTTAGTTCCAAGCCCCATTTCTCAATTGGGTTATTTGGTTTGGTGGAGTTTAATTTCTGGAGTTCTTTATATATTTTGGATATTAGCCCTTTGTCGGATGTAGGGTTGGTGAAGATCTTTTCCCAGTCTGTAGGCTGTCGCTTTGTTCTCTTGACAGTGTCTCCTGCCTTACAGAAGCTTCTCAGCCTCATGAGGTCCCATTTATTAATGGTTGACATTAAGACCTGGGCCGTTGGTGTTCTGTTCAGGAAGTTGTCTCCTGTGCCAATATGTTCCAGGCTCTTCCCCACTTTTTCTTCTAAGTGACTTAATGTCTCTGGTTTTATGTTGAGGTCTTTGATCCACTTGGATTTGAGTTTTGTGCAAGGTGACAAATGTGGGTCTAGTTGCATTTTTTTATACATAGACCTCCAGTTAGACCAGCACCATTTGCTGAAGATGCTATCTTTTTTCCATTGAATGGATTTGGCTTCTTTGTCAAAAATCAAGTGGCCATATGTGTGTGGATTCATATCTGGGTCTTCGATTAGATTCCACTGATCAACCAGCCTGTTGCTGTGCCAGTACCATGCTGTTTTAATTACTATTGCTTTATAATATAGTCTGAGATCAGGTATGGAGATTCCTTTGGAGCACCTTTTATTGTACAAGATTGTTTTAGCTATTCTGGGTTTTTTGTTTTCCTATATGAAGTTCAGAATTGAACTTTCAATATCTTTAAAAAATTGTGTAGGTATTTTGATAGGGATTGCATTGAATCTGTAGATTGCTTTTGGTAGGATGGCCATTTTTACTATGTTAATTCTCCCGATCCATGAGCAAGGAAGATCATTCCATCTTCTCAGGTCATCTTCAATCTCTTTCTTCAGAGTTTTGAAATTTTTTTCAAACAAGTCCTTCACTTGCTTAGTTAGAGAAACTCCTAGATATTTTATATTGCTTCTGGCTAATATGAAGGGTGTGGTTTTCCTAATTTCTTCCTCTGCAAGCTTGTCATTTGTGTATAGGAGGGCTACAGACTTTTTTGAGTTAATTTTGTATCCAGCCAATTTGCTGAAGATATTTATCAGCTGTAGGAGTTCTCTGGTTGAATTTTGAGGGTCACTTATGTACACTATCATATCATCTGCAAGTAGGGATAATTTGACTTCCTCCTTTCCCATTTGGATACCCTTGATCTCCTTTTGTTGTCTTATTGCTCTGGCTAGAACTTCGAGTACTATATTGAAGAGATATGGAGAGAGTGGGCAGCCTTGCCTTGTTCCCGATTTTAGAGGAATTTCCTTGAGTATCTCACCATTTACTTTGATTTTGGCTATTGGCTTGCTGTATATAGCCTTTATTATGTTGAGGAAAGTGCCTTGTATCCCCGATCTCTCTAAAACTTTAAACATGAATGGGTGTTGGATTTTATCAAATGCTTTCTCTGCATCTAAAGAGATGATCATGTGGTTTTTTATTTTCAGTTTGTTTATATGGTAGATTACATTGATGGATTTCCGTATATTAAATCATCCCTGCATGCCTGGAATGAAGCCTACTTGGTCATGATGAATGATATCTTTGATGTGTTCTTGTATTTGTTTTGCAAGTATTTTATTTAGTATTTTTGCATTGATGTTCATAAGAGAAATTGGTCTGAAATTCTCTTTCTTTGTTGAGTCTTTGTGAGGTTTAAGTATCAATGAGACTATAGCCTATAGAATAAATTTGGTAATGTTCCATCCATTTCTATCTTTTGGAGTAGTTTGAAGAGTATCGGTATTAGCTCTCCCTTGAAGGTCTAGTAGAATTCTGCCTTGAAACCATCTGGCCCTGGGCTTTTTTTTTTTTTTTTTGGTTAGGAGACTATCAATGATTGCTTCTATTTCTGTAGGGGAAATGGGACTATTTAGCTTGTTTATCTGTTATTCACTCAACTTTGGCAAGTGAACTTGATCAAGAAAATCGTCCATTTCCCTTAGATTTTCAAATTTTGTGGCATATATGCCTTCAAAGTAGGATCTTGTGATTCTTTGTATTTCTTCAGTGTCTTTTGTTATGTCTCCCTTTTTGTTTCTGATTTAGTTGATTTCAATACTGTCTCTCTGCCTTTTAGTTAGTTTGGCTAACGGTCTGTCTATCTTGTTGATTTTCTCATAGAACCAGCTCTTGGTTTTGTTGATTCTTTGGACTGTTTTCTTAGTTTCAAACGTGTTAATTTCACCCCTGAGTTTGATTATTTCCAGATGTCTACTCCTTTTGGGTGTTTCTGCTTCTTTTTTTTCTAGGGCTTCCAGTTGTGTCATTAAATGCTTATGTGCGATGTTTCCAATTTCTTTTTAAAGGCACTTAGTGCTATGAATTTTCCTCTTCGCACTGCTTTCAATGTATCCCACAAATTTGGGTATGTTGTTCCTTCATTTTCATTGAATATCAGAAACTCATTGATTTCTTTCTTTATTTCTTCCGTGACCCAGGTGTCATTTAGCAGAGAGTTGTTTAGTTTCCACGTACGTGTAGGCTTTTTGTTATTTCTGTTGTTGTTGAATTGCAGCCTAAGAGCATGGTGATCTGATAGGATACAAGGTATTATTTCAATCCTCTTGTATCTATTGAGGCTTGCTTTGTGACCTACGATGTGATCGATTTTGGAGAAGGTTCCATGGGGTGCAGAGAAGAAGGTATATTCTTTCTTGTTTGGGTGAAAGGTTCTATAGATATCTGTTAGATCCATTTGACCCATGGCATTGGTTAATGATGTTATTTCTCGGCTTAGTTTCTGTTTCAATGACTTATCCTTCAGTGAGAGTGGGGTGTTGAAGTCTCCCACTATTATCGTGTGGGGATCGATGTGGTTTAAGCTTTTTTAGGAGATCTTTTAGAAATGTGGGTGCCCTTGTATTGGGAGCATAGATGTTCAGAATTGTGATGTCATCTTGGTTGACTTTACCTTTGATGAGTATGAAGTGTCCTTCCTCATCACTTTTGATTAATTTTGGTTGAAAGTCTATTTTGTTCGATATTAAAATGGCTACGCCTGCTTGCTTCTTGTGACCATTTGCTTGGAATATTTTTTTCCAACCTTTTACCCTCAGGTAATGCCTATCGTTATGCGTGAGATGTCTCTTGAATGCAGAAGAATGTTGGATCTCCATTCAGTTAGTCTGTGTCTTTTTATTGGAGAATTGAGACCATTGATGTTGAGAGATATTAATGACCAGTGACTGTTAAGAGTCTTAATTTTGATGTTGTTTCCAGTCGAGCGTTTGTGTAGTTGTGTTTTTGCCATGGGATAGTTATCTATTTCCTGGGTAGTTTTGGTTGTAGCTTGACCCTTTGGGATGGAGTTTTCCTTCTAGTACCTTCTGTAAAGCTGGATTTGTGGTTAGGTACTGTTTGAATTTGTTTTTGTCATGGAATATTTTGTTTTCTCCATCCATGGTTATTGATAATTTTGCTGGGTAAAGTAGTCTGGCCTGGTATCTGTGGTCAATTAGGGTTTGCAGGATCTCTGTCCAGGCCCTTCTGGCTTTTATGGTCTCTGCTGAGAAGTTGGGTGTAATTCTGATAGGTTTTCCATTAAATGTTATTTGGCCCTTTTCCCTTGCAGCTTTTAATATTTTTTCTTTGTTCTGTATGTTTTGTGTTTTGATTATTATGTGACAGGAAGTTTTTCTTTTCTGGTCAATTCTATTTGGTGTTCTGTAGGTCTCTTGTATGTTTATAGGCATCTCTTTCTTTAGATTGGGGAATTTTTCTTCTATGATTTTGTTGAGAATAGTTTCTGGGCCTTGGAGTCTGATATCTTCTCTTTCTTCAATGCCTATTTTCCTCAGATTTCTTCTTTTCATGGTGTCTTTAATTTCTTGGATGTTTTGTGTCAGGAGTTTTCCAGATTTGGCATTTTCTTTAATGGTTGCTTCAAGATCTGTGATTGTATCTTCTAGTCCTGAGATTCGTTCTTCCATGTCTTGGATTCTGTTAGAAAAGCTCACCTCTGTGTTGCTCGCCTTCTTCTCTGAGGTCTCACGTTCTCGTTTTTCTTCTGTCTGTGTGTTTATCATTGAATCCATTTTCATCTTCAGATCTTGAACTGGTTTTTTGATTTCTTTCATCTGATTGTTTGTATACTCCTGAGTTTTCTTCCATTGCCTCTTTATAGGTCTTCAGAGCTTGAACTGTTTTATCTATTTCTTTCATCTGGTTGTTTGCATTTTCCTGCAATTTTTGCAGTTCCACTCTATGTGCTTCTTTTATGTCTCTCACCTGTTTCGCTGCGTCTTCCTGCATTTGATTACGAATTTTATTTGTTTCCTCCATTATCATCCTCATTACTAAGGATTTGAGGTCATTTTCTTGTATTTCCGTTGTGTTTGAGTTCTCTGGGTTGTTTTCTTTGGGATACCTGGAAACTGGAGACGCCATGTTGTTTTGGGTTTTTTTTGCGTATGCTTTTACGCTGTCCTTTAGACATCTTGCTGTCTTTGTTTTTGTTGGGTAGCTTCCAGAGTTGGATGGAGGGAGTCTGATGATAGATTCACTTGTTTTCTCACGATTTCCTTAGGCTGGAAGCTCTAATGCTTCACTGGTATGGATGGTAGGAGGTTAGCCCTGTCGTTTTGGACTCTTACCGCCAGTGATCCTCAGCTCCCCTGTGCTGTGGGTCTTGCAATCGTTCTGGGTCTCTGAATGAGCATTGGGTCAAGTCAAGGTACCCACAGCCTTCTGTGTCCCCTGCCAAGTCCAGCCAGGAACACTGGGCCCAAACCCGGCCGAACTCAGCTAGATTCTCAGGGCCTGAACCGTCGGCAGAGCTCAGCTAGGGATTCTGGACCCAAAATGCACACAGGATCCAGCCAGAATTTTTTGGCTGGGACTGTGCACCAAGCTCAGCTAGGGGCTTTTTGCCCAAAGTGCATGCTGTGGTCAGTTATTGACTCAGGGCCCGAACTGTCTGCCAAGCTCAGCCAGGAATTCTGGATTCAAACTGCACACTGTGTCCAACCAGAGTCTTAGAGCCGGAAATGTGCCTGCAGCTCAGCTAGAGTCACTGGGCCCAACTGTCTGCCAAGCACAGTTAGGGACTCTGGCCCCAAACTGCACACCGAGCTCCACCCGAGTCTCCGGGGCAGAATTGTGCACCAAGCTCAGCCAGGGACTCTGGACTCACACTGCGTGATGAGTTTAGCCCGGGACTCCGGGCCTAAACTGCGTGGATAGTCCAGCCAGAGTCTTAGGGCCGCCGAGCCTGTGCGCACAGCTCAGCTAGAGTCTCTGCACCCAATCTGCCTGGCAAGTCCAGCTAGGGCCTCTGGGCTGAATCTGCGTGCTGACCTCAGGCTGCGTCAGCACCCCAGAAATGCCCGCCGAGCTGAGCTAGTGTCTCAGGCAGAACTGCTTGCTGAGCCGAGCCAGCGACTCCGGTAGAACCAAGCGCTCTGCCCAGCCTGCGTCACAGCAGGGGAGCTGTGGCTGAATTGAGCTAGTGCCTTGGGCAGAATTATTGCTTGCTGAGCAGAGCCAGCGTCTCCATGGCACTGCGCACTGAGCTGAACCCAGGACTCTGGGGCCGAACTGTCCGCCGAGTCCAATCTGGGTCCCAAGGCACCAGGCGACCCAAATCCTGCCCAGAGTCCCCTCTCCCGCAGCAACTCCCACCGGCCACCACACCAATCCTTTCCACTGGAAGGCTCTGAGCTGCAAACCTCAGCCACTGCCGCTGGTGCCGCTGGTGCCACTGCTGCTGCTGCCTCTGCCGCTGCTGCTCCGATCCGAGAAAATCCGCGCTCCTTCCGTGTTCAGGGGCACACAAGTCCTCCGCACCCTGGTCCCTCCAAACCGTGGAGCACTCCCGCTGCTGTGGTGTGGGGACCTCGGTGTTCCTGGCTCAGAAATCTGTGCAATTCCCTGAATTGTTCATTGGAGCCTCCAAACACGGTCCACACTGCTCGCGCCATCTTGGATCTCCCTGCCAGATTTTCTTTTTTATATATACTTTTATTGAATGTCTGTAATTTGCATGTCATGCACCAAAATCCCTCTCCTCCCCTCAGTAAAATAAAACAAACAGACAAACAAGAAGTCTTGTCCCAGAAGCTGTAGTGTATCACGCACCACAGCCTTTTGTCCACATATGTTTACTTTAAAATGTTCATTGCTACGAGTCATGGGTCTGGTTGGAGGCCTACACTATCGTTACTGGATCCTCACTGGGACTGCTGCCAGACATCCTGTTGTTGCTGTGTGTCAAGGAGATTCTTAATCTTTCATGAGTGCACATACACATATAGAGAAATAAATAAAGATGTGAAAACAAAACAAAAAGTGAAACTAAGATTATGAGGTCTTCTTCAACTGTAGAGATGATTGTATTCAACATACATTATTTATAAATATAAAGCAAAATTATATGATATTCTGAAAGTAAAAATACATATTTGTAGTCTTGTTTATGTACAGTCTCCTTATATAATATGTAGTATGTCTTAAAAATGGAAATTTCTTAATTCTAAGTTTAACTTCTCTCTTCATCTTCTGATATAGGTATAAATGGAAATTTCTTACTCTAATGTTTAATTTATTTCTTCTGATAACTTTTGAATGTTAGTATGAATTACTGACTAGTTAGCTTAAAAGTCCAGGTATTTAATTTTTGCTTCATCGTATACCCGTTGTGTAGCCTTGGAAATTTTGTAAAGTATGGGTATTCAACTCTCAGAAATGTCAAATAAAAAAAGTGTACCCAAAGAAAAAGCACATCACAGATATTTAACCATTGTATGAGTTTCATCTCTTATGTTTTTAAATTAGGCACTATTTTTGAATACACTAGTGAGGAAAAACTGGAAACTAGCTAGGCTCATAGGTAACCTTGTGTCACAGTAACCAGATGATTGTAATGCATTTTATTTTTGCACCATGATGATAGATAGATGGATGATACACAGATGCTAGATAGATAGATACATATATGATAGATAGATAGATAGATGATAGATAGATAGATAGATAGATAGATGATAGATAGATAGATAGATAGATAGATAGATGATAGATAGATAGATAGATAGATTTTCAAGCCAAAGTGCTTCCATGATCATAAAGAAAGGTTAAATTGGGGTGGGGTACATAAAAAGAGAACGCGCCATCTTGTACCCTTCTTATTGCTATTTATTTAGAACAATCAATCCATTGGCATTCCCATTGCAGGACAAGTCTAAACAAAACCTCAGTGAGGATAAAAGATGGCCCAGGCAACCCCAGCACCAGTTGGCTCTTTGCTTCTTTGTAGATGAACTCAGCTTCTCATTTGCACTTGCGGAGAGTTCAGTAGAGATACTGAATATGCTGCCTTCAGAGGGCTCTTGGTGAATTATATGTAAAGAATTGGTTCAGTATGTAAATAATATAATAAATAGACTTTTATATGGGCTTCTTTCACTTACACCATGTTCAAGGGTCACTTTGTGTATTGCCAAGTGATACCTACTGCTTATTTATACCACAGCACTATTTTTTGCCTGTAATCTTGTTCATGAGCTCTCACACTTCACATTAAACAGCTGCTGTTTGTTTTCTTTTATGTCTATCCCTGTCCCTCATATTGGTTCATGCAATATCTTGGTACCTCCTGATGTTTCTCTTCATCTTTGTGCGTTCGATATTTTGAAATCCACCTATACATGAGATCATAACAATGTTTTTTTTTCTGTGTCTGGCTCGTTTCATTGCTCCAGGCTCATGTTCGCTGTGACAAATAATAAGACCTTGTGTTTGTTTTATGATTAATGATATCTACATGTATTTTTTTATTTTTGTTCAGAAGCATTTGCAGCACACACATTTTTGTCTGTTCAGTTGGTGTCTGACACTTGGGTTGTTTCTGTATCTTGGATGTTCTAAAGAGTGTTGCAATAAAGATGAGGACAAGTGCTAGTCAATTCTATAGACTTTTGTAGTTTCTCCTGTTATGAGACTAATCCATGGGACATTTCCATCTTGTAGGTAAAAGTAATTGAATTTTGTTACTTTGTATCATTTAGACTGTGATGATTTTTTTCACAGTTTTTCTGTCTTTGTTCCCCTCCCCTTCTTTCCTTCCATCTGTCCTTCATTCCTTCCATCTTCTTTTCCTTACCTGCTTAACTATGATTATTATTTTATGTAGACCAACTTAGCAGAAGGAAGAAATGTTTGTGATAAAGAGGACAAGACAATATTACAATATTTCGAGGACTTTGGTATCATAATACTTTGCAGAATACTTACACACCTGCTTGCTATTTAGAATAAGAATATAAAGAGGCCTGAATGAGAGTATTTTATTTATTAATTTTTTGAAGTGAAAATTACACTATTTATGCTCTCACTCCTTTTGAGACAAGGTCTCACTATGTAGTTCAATCACCCTTGAACTTTCATTTCTCTTCTTTCTGAATTGAGAGAACACAAGCATGTACCACCATGCTCATCCATAGTCAAGTTTAAAAGAAATTCAAATTGCTTTGGCCCTGAGATAGCCTTCATTAACTGTTATCATAATTTTTAATTTAAAAATTAAAACATAGTGTATTTTAATACCAACAGAATCCTAACAAGCTCTTTTTGGTCGGTTAAGAACTTACAATCTCTTTCTGGGTATTTTGCAGAATTCAAAGAAAGTAGGAGAGAAGTTTAACTTATTTTAAATGAATTTAAATCCTGCAGTCGAAATCAGAGTAGTGAATTTTTATGGCAATGTAAATAAAATGTGATATTCACACAGAATGCTTAATATAAACAACAAGGAAAGCAATATAGGCCACAAAGATAACAACTTTTCTTGTGTTTGGACAGTCTAATCCATCCATTACTGTATTTTTCACATTGACCTATTAAAAGATATTTTTCATATATAAGAATTGTTCATTATCACTCCTCCCACTCCTACTCCTCCCATGTTTTCCACCTGAAATTTATGACCTCTGCTTCTTCAATGATTATTATATTAGTATGCAGATAGAGAGGGAAGAGAGGGGAGAGAAGAGAATTGACTAAGGCTGTCCAGTGTTGTCTAGGGCTAACTACTTGGGATTGGACAACCAACCAGGGGTACATCCCTGGAGAAAAAATTATTCTTTCTCAGCTATCGTTAATTGACTGTAGCTCTCAATCTAGGGCCCAGTGAAATTTACTCCAGTCACGTTGGCACGTCAGCCGTCACCGTCATTATGCACATCCTCTTTAGCAAATCATACTGTTAAGACCTCATGGGCGCAGCCTCTTTGTCGTGCTCAGAAAGCGGAGAGCAGCAGGCCTCTGGCACTTACAGTCTTTCCAGCCCCTCTTTTGGGATGTTCCCTGAGCCTTGCATATATGCAGTGTAGCTTACCAATCATGACTGGGCATCCCATAATCATTGTTCTCTCTTTCGATCTGCTCTGGGTCTTTGTAACACTGCAGTCTGATGGGCGGTGAGAGCTACAGGAACCTGTGGGTATAGAACTAGTGTTTAGAGTGCAGTTAAGGGGAAATGGTTAAAGTCTGTTCTCCTCAGGGTCTATGACGTCCTGGCTTTGATTAGTCGTCTTGGGCTACATACATTATCAGACATGGGTTCCTTCCTATCGAACAGCCCTTAAGTCCAGTTAGACAGCTGTTGGTTGCCCTCAAAATAAAAATGTTGTTATTGCACCACTGCAGTATCTGGCTAGGCCAGTCACTTCTGTGATTCATAGGCAGTTCCAAAACCTCTAGTGAAAAAGAAAATTGGACATTTTGAAGAGATCATTATGTAGAAAGGTCACTTGGAGGAGATCATAGTGGGGAGAATAGTAGCTAGTGGAGAAGATCCACTAAAATGTGAAATCATTTGTAACATTGATGACAACCATCTATATGTAATGTGATTTATTCATTTTGTAGCTGAAGTACAGTAGAAAGAGGATAGTGGTAGTGGTCATCTGTGTAGTGTAGATAAGAAGTCCACCATGGCTTTCTCTTTATAGGTGAATTGCCCAAACTAATGAGCCTCCCCGCCCCCCGTGTGTGTGTGTGTGTGTATGTGTGTGTGTTGCCCATGGCCTTTTGCATGCTAAACACGTGTTCTACCACTGAGCTGAACTTTCAGCCCTGAAAGAAAACCTTTTGACAAGTGTACAGTGCATAAGCAGAACTGCATTAAGGGCAAAACTAGCTATAATTTTTACTGAGTAATTTAAATTTTAGAATTTAGTATGTATTGCATCATCCAGTGGCTAGTTTTGAGTGATATCTCTGCTTCTACATGCACACACACACACACACACACACACACAGACTCGCACACATACACACATTTACATACAATCTTTAGGTAATCCCAGGGAGTTATGTATTGTCATATCTAGGAGGGACCAAGGGACTCTGCCTCAGTTCAATATTCCATTTTCATGCTTGTCAAAGGAATGGTGCCAATAATGTCAGAAGGCCTAGGATCTGATGATTAAGCTGGTTCAAGAACATACATCTGCCAAGGGCAGTTGACCTATCTAATTACCAGATTAGAAAAGAAAGAATTGCTGTTGATACAGTCACCCACGGTTTTTGTGTCCTCACACACCACCCAGCACAGACATTAGGCAGAGCTGGTTCTCAGAATGATTGCAGTGTAGTGTCCTAAAAGGGAAGATCATTGCTTTGGCAGATCAGAGGTTTAGAAAGTCAAAGGATCTTCCTGGAGTCTGTTTTCCCTGTAAACAGCAGAAGAAGAAAGAAGAGAAAGTCACCATGGGAGGGGACAGTGGGCCAGTCAGGAAGCCAGGCTGCTGCTTCTGCCTGGGAAGTTGGCTGCAGGCCTCAGGCCTCAACTTTCCCTTCTATAGAACAAAGGGCAGCAGGGGTGTGGCTGGGTGGTTTCTGAGGATGTAGATATGGATCAGGTTGCTCTCATAGAAAAGAACAGCAATGTGAATATTTATGAATGCAGAATTAGCTCATGGTCCAAAATGAGTTAGAGCATGCAGAAGGAAATGAAGAGCTATCTTACTGGATTCAAAATCCACAACATAAAACTGTCAGATCTTTCTAGAAGGAGACTGTCTCCACTATAGTCTTGTTCTCTTCCCCAGCATCACCTTCTCTCTCTCTCTCTCTCTCTCTCTCTCTCTCTCTCTCTCTCTCTCTCTCTCTCTCTCTCTCTCTCTCTCTCTCTCTCCCTCCCTCCCTCCCTCCCTCCCTCTCTGTTCTTACTTTTTGTTTCTGGTAACCATGGTGATCCTTCCTCTCAGCAGCCTTCTTCACAGCTGGCCCTTTTGATATACAGAAGATTTACTCCACTTACTGGCAAAGGGTTCTAACAATGCTTTAACAATCCATTTAGTAAGATTTTTCTCCAGCATAATAATACATGAGAACAGTTATTCTACAGTGAGGCCCCCTACATAAGGGACAGTACATGACAGGGACATTCAAATGTTCACTTCTGTTGCTAACATGAAATGGAGGCTAAACTCCCTGTAATGGCCCTCCCCCCTCTCCTCAGGCACCTTAATGTCCCAGCCCTCAAACTCCTTGCTACCTCCTTTTGTATGGGACCAGAATAAAATTATGGTGCACAAATATCACATGGCAGGCCTTGTAAGAGAAACATTGCTAAGTGCGTAATTATCACACTTACAAAGCCAGTAAATTTTCTATAGGAAAATATATGCCAGTATATGCATTTCTTTATTAAACACTGTGCTTTGCAACATAAATAACAATATTTTAAATATTTTAAAAAATAATTCTGTTCATCTGTCAGTGACAAAAGATCAAAGAACTTCATATAATTATTAAAATTCCCATAAAAGACCACTTACTTATATCCAGTGTGTGTAGCTTAACTTGCTTGTAATCCTATGTTCCTGAAAACAGGTCTCTCAAAGCTCTCTCTAAGCCTTCCACTATGTGTGTATATGTGTGTGTGTGTGTGTGTGTGTGTGTGTGTGTGTGTGTGTGTGTGTGCGTGTGTGTGTGTGTGTGTAACACAAAGGAGACCATATGATAACATTCATAGGCTTATAGACTCGACTCCGGGTGACACACTGGGATAGAGGCAATTAAAATGCCTGTCAGGCATTTGGTACCACAAGTCCCTGTAGCAAATCGCTAAATCCTAAGCCAGGGCAGCATCCTATTGTCAGTGAATGATGGCGGAGCCGAGTGACTTGTCATCATTCTCGAAAATTCCAAGCCTAGTGAGCTCTCTCTCCCTCTCCTACTTGCCTTATTTTCCTTTCCGCCACTGCGGGGACTTTTTCTAATTCGCAGCTTCCCTTTCCCGGCACACACAGACAAGAGCTGGTGGCTTTCAGACTGCGTCTGTCTGTAGCGAGAGAGGGAGAGCAAAGGGAGTGTTCTCGAGCAAGGTTCCGCAGCAGCTCTGACGGACTCAATTCAGGGTCATTGCTGCATATGCACCGGTAATGCTTTAGAGCGTTTACATTTTATTTTATTTTAATCCACGTTTTCAAAGGATCTGCCTCGTGGTGGCCTTGGATTACTGTGTTTTAAATGCGTTATTGAGCTTCAGATTCAACCGCAGCGTTTGCTGTACCACAGACTCCAAGGTGTAAATTGATTATCTGGCTTTAAGGGATGAATGGACTTATTGGTGAGTTACGGTTTTTTTATACTCAGTCGACAAAAAGAAATATATGTGTTTTCTTTTCTTTTGTTTCTCTAGATTCTTCAGCTTGTCTACAAGAGAGGAAGCACTGATTGGGAACCACTCAATCAGAAAATTTAAAGGTATGGCATGTTTTATTTGGATGTTTAAATGAGAGGAAGTCGAGAAAGATCTGGAATGTTTTTATTTAGGTTTAGCCCTTATGGTTGGTCTTTTATCCCTTAGTGGATTGTCTGGTCATTGTCTATAAGATGTAGGATTTCTTATGCAGATTTTTACCATTTTCCAAGGCTATTTTGAACAGAAAATATCTTTTAAAACATGCCTTTTGTCTGTTGTAAATTATTAAGAAGTATCAGTCTGTTTAGCTCATTTGTAATGTTTGAATTTTGTCATTGTGACAGTTAACAAAATGTCTAAAAAATCTGTATCACAAAGAAAATATATTCATTTGAACTTAAGAGAAATACGTTAAAAATGATTTTAGCTGAAGATTTCCTAAGGATCCATTTTTAAAAAACATTTTAAATAAAATGGTTCACTCTTTGTGCATGGGATGAGCACTGAAGACTAAAGCCCAGGCATGACTCAGTGTTGTTAGGTTTTGTGAATAAAATATTGTAATTTCTTTACTAACGTTTTAGTACACAACAAGGAATATATTTAAAGTAAGATATGATTACCTCTTGAAAGGGCTTAGCATCATATATGTGCTTTATTCAGAATTAATAGCATAAAAAAAGAAATGTTCTCTCTCTTGCTATGAAAGCAGTTGAATCCATTGATCTGGGCCTTATGCCTGGCATAAAAAAATATTATTTTTAAACTTAGCATCTGGATGTATATTGATTTGAAAGGGCAGTTATGGATACTGCCTGCTCTTTAATTCTTTAACGTTTTCTTTGATATTAACATATGTTCCTGTCCATAAATCCTATAGAGTAGTCATTTGCCTTTTAAAAAAAAATGGAAGACATTTTCTGCCTTCCTGAGAAGAAGCCAGTACCACCCCTTAAACCTTCTCTTGGCATCTCTATAGAATTTCCCTTCAAGATTGACACTTTAAAATATCTCATACAGAAGGTTTAGCTTTATAAAAAACTATACGTTGAAAAAATGGTCGAGGCAACCACCGTAAGAATGAGATACCATAACTATGGAAATGCCCACCGTGAACATGAGTATTTGCAGCAGCTGAGGGAGACTAGTGCATTGTCCTCCGTTAATTTTCTCTGCAATGTGTAATCACATGTGACTTAATTTATTCATTCCACAAGCATAGCTGAAAAGCCTGGCCTCCCTGGGTAGCTCCAGCTCAGGAGAAGGGAGCAAGGGTGATACTGTCCACAGGCTTCCAGAACGTAGGCTGAGCCACATAGGATTTTTGAGCAGGAAAATAAATTGTTTAAAAATAAATCAGTGTGCTCTCAAAGGTGATGCCGTGCTGCTTCAGACATGACATACATTCCAAAGGAGTGGTCTTTCAAGACACACGAAATGATTATGCACTTTTTTTGTCTCAGAAATTATTCAGAAGACTTGTGTATACAATCACCAAACAAGACCCATCCCCCACCCCCACCCTACCCCCAATGGATGTTGTAAAACTCTTGAAATTATCTTTTTTTTTTTTTTTTTTTTTTTGAGGATTTGCTTAGAGTAAATGAAAATATTTCATGTTTGGTGAAATTTTTCTATTGTTATTTTCTTATCTGACCAAATCCTCATAGAACACACACACACACACACACACACACACACACACACACACACACACACACACACACACACACACCACGGTCTGATTCCTAGCTTTCA
The DNA here is from genome assembly GCF_903995435.1 of Acomys russatus. NCBI lineage: Eukaryota > Metazoa > Chordata > Mammalia > Rodentia > Muridae > Acomys > Acomys russatus. The sequence continues at coordinate 34,766,738 of NC_067148.1, read as the reverse complement.
GATGGACTCAGAAACTTGTCATATTTATTTTGAGCTTTGTGGTGTCTGTGCTTATTTAAAAAGATGACATTTTCATTGCCCTATTCAACAAAAAGTCTGCAGTACTCCGTCATTATGAATTGCTCAGCTCCATTACAATTCGCCTAGGCCCTGGAAAGGTGGCAAGTGCCCACCTAGGGGCCCCTGTGGCCTTCTTTTCCATGGCCGTTTTGAAAACACCTAGGGGGTATGCTGATGGACTTCGTGTAGTAAGAACCAACTCGTTAAGATAGCTGCAAGGGACTCAAATCCAAACAGACTTGAACACTGGAGTTTTAAGGCTGGTCTCAGTGCCAGGCTGTGACTAATCAATATTGTCTGGGCAGTTGTTAACTCCTTAACTGAATTTTCTTTCAGTCATAAATTTAGGCACATAAAATAGTGGCTGAACCACAACAGTTTCAGTTAATATTTAATTACTTAATTTATAAACAAATTTGTTGTTTCTCTTTAAGGTCTATTTTGCTTTCCATACAATGACACATTAAGAGTAGAAACTTGACATTTCTTGATGTTTAGCTACTCAAAATTTATGTGTCTGTTTGTCCGTGTGTCCAATTAATGATTATTAATGTATTGTGGTGTTGGGATTTGAACCCAGAACACCATGAATCTGAGATACTGGCTGTACCACTGAGCTACATCTCCAGTCCCAGAAAAGCTGGGCTGTGTGTCAAAATTCATACAGATTATGTGGAAAATTATTTTTCTGAATATCAGTTAAAGAGGAAATTTTTATTTCAGTTTCATCAAAAGGAGGGGGGGAAAAAAAAAAGGCAAACTGCAGCCTGGGCTTTGCTTATGGGCACCTCCCACACAGCACTCCCAGGCTCCGCTCTGTTGCCCGCACCTCAGGTCTCCTGCCAAGCTTCTGCGGTAGGAGAGGGGCCAGAGGACTTGATCTCTTGGTTTCTCTATAAATGCTAGAAGTGATATTATACGAGCAAGAGAGCACTGAATGCGACATAATATGAGCAGTGGTGGTGGCACTTCTGTAATGCCAGAATTCAGGAGGCTGGCACAGGAGGATCACCAATTCTAGGCCAAAGTGAGTCTGGGCCGCATAGTTCGAACCTGATATAAAAAGCAAAAGCAAAAAAGGTACCTAGATTTTCACCCTATATATTTAAGGACTCAGTAAAGAAACTTCTAGAATCATAATAACTGCAGAGAATGCTATTTGTTGTTGTCGCTTGCTTTTGTTGATTAGAACTATAGCTTGGTATTATTAATTCTCAGCCAGACATTACCCTAAGATTTTAGCATGGGATATCCCATTCTTTGTCATTCTCAGATGTAGAAGCAGTCTCCATTTTATAGATGGAGCGAACTGAGGCTCCAATTGTATAATTTCCAAGTCTGGCCGGAAGCCCTCATAAACATTCAAAAACATTAAAGTTCTCTAGCAGATTTTTGTACATAGTTATTTTCTTTATATATATATATATATGTGTGTGTGTGTGTGTGTGTGTGTGTGTGTGTGTGTATGTATATATATACACACACACACACACATTATGATCAAACAGTATACTCTGCCGAATCTCATTTACATGTAATAAAAGTATGTTCTTATATATTAAACATATATGTAGCACTCATGTTTTCACATATTTTACATAATATATTTAATTAGTACATTCTTCAAAGGCAGCTGGCAGATAAATTCAGAAGGTTTTCTTTTATAATTTATTTATTTTGATTTTATGTGCATTGATATTTTGCCTGCATGTATGCTGTGTGAGGGTGTCAGATCTTGTAGTTACAGACAGTTGTGAGCTGCCGTGTCGGGGCTGGGAATTGAACCCAGGTGCTCTGGAAGAGCTGTCAATGCTCTTAATCTCCGAGCCATCTCTTCAGCCTCATCAGAAGTTTTAAAATTAATTAATAATGCATTTTCTTCTCATTGTTATGAAGTCTTATTAGTTGAACAATCTGTGTGTGAACACTAGAGAATCCAAAAGTGAAGTACCACAACTCATATCTTGTAAAGACTTTTAAAATGGAAATTGTCACAAAAAAAATGTCTAAAATAAAGTGAAAAGTTGTGTCATGAGCTTTGTGAAAAACATTCAAACTCAAGGACAAGTAAACCATACAAATAACCAGGGAACTAACAGTATGTATCACAGTATGTATTACAGGTATATATGATAGATAGTATGTATTAAGATTCTCTTCTTGTGAACCCATGGCTTATACAGAATAGCTCCTGCAGTTATCTGATGCAGGACAGCAGGACAGAGAAGCAGTTCAGTCCCTTGTACCATATCAGACATGTCTACTTTCCACAAGGACTTCACTGTATGGAGTCCATGGAAAATGAGGCATTTGGGGTAGAATCCAGGAATGAACCCAAGTGGTCAAGGGGGATGCCCCACTGGAGGAGCTTCCAAAAAGCAAATATTAACTTTTTAATTAATCAATTAGGCTTTTATTGAGTACAATCATAAGCAGTGAAGGAGTTGGCCAAGGCTGTGAAACACAGATGGAGCTCATATATTCTAGAACATAGATCAGATCAAGGAGCCTCTTGAGGAAAAAGGTCTAAGAGTCTATGTATACTACAAGGCTATATCATGTAAATTTACTATTCCCCCCTTTTGACTACCAAAAATAAAAATGTCATTGAGATGGATTTAACATAGTGGAAGGTTGAGTTTTTACTTTTTGCTTTATAGTTGTGTAGTTTTCTTCTTATTCAGTAGGAAAATATTTTTAAACAGAACACAACTATGGCCAAATGATTTTCAGATTATTTCTCTTACAGCTATGTATGAGGCTGTTGAAATAAGCATATTGCACAAGGCATCATTTTAGGTGCAGCTATAAAGGGGAGAAAAAGGCCCAAAGAGCACTGGTTGTGGCTATGAAAAAGGTCATGAAAGTAAAAGATGCTTCTGAGCCTCTAATTACATCCAGATACATCAGCTGATTGACTTGGGAGAGACTTGGCAGACAAGTGATTCAAAGGTGACTTCAAAGTTTGAATTTGATGATGGAGGAGTGACTCGGAGAAATGTGACTGAGAGCTACTTGCAGGAAGTAGTTCTCTTTTTATTGAGCCTTGAATTTATAAGAGACACATAGCAGACAGCTATGTTAAAACATGAAGATATGTGGGTGAGGCATGAAGGATGGATGTGTGAGTGGGCTGGGGTAGGAGATTGGAGATCATGTAGATTCAAGATAGAAAAAAGAAAGGTCTACAGGATGTGGGTGATGTTGCCAAAAAAACGTGGTGATAGAAGAACCAAAGAGAAGAGTTTAACAGCACCTTCATTACAGACACGGAATTAGACATGAATTGGCAATGTAGAAGGAACAACCTGAAAACAAACAAAAACAGCAAAGAAGAGCATAGCAAATGAGTTTGAAAACAAAACTAATACTTGAAACATTCAGAAAAATTAAAGGATAAAAATTTTCAATCAATCTACATTTTTAAAGCTTTATAAATCTATATGTTATATAAGAAAAGAAACAAGATTCATCCAGAATTTTGCAATGTATAGGCTGTGGCTAATCTCTTTTAAACATTTTATCTCCTTTCCTTTCTTTCTGTTGTATTTGCATAATCAGGACCATAATCGAGTTTTTCCTTTTCCTGTTCATCATGATCTTAAGACTCTTACATTTTCTCACTTGCATAATTTTCTGACAGACAGACATTGATTATCTTTGTTCGCCTCCTCTTCCAGTTTGCCATGGTCACCATAATGCAACATTGGACTCATTTGTACCTCAATCCTACAGCTCAGGTGACTTCCAATGGATGTTACCAAAGACCAAAATAATATTCGATATAGTTAAATCTGTGGCCAGATAAAATATGGTAGTTTCAAACCATGCCTCTGGTTTGTTCCAGGACTCCATTAATGCCAGCCATGTGACAGCTTATGGCAGACACCTTCAGTGCAACTCTGGTGTAGATCAGTTAAGCCCGCTTTATAAGCGAAGGGACAGAGACTCCGATGGTTGTACATATATTAGGTTTGAACCTAAGCCAGGCTCCAAGCCAGTCAAATTATGGGGCATACACAAGATCTTATAAGGTAAATAGCTTAATGAGCTAAGGACTTGGGGAAAAGCAAGATAAAATCAGAGGAATGCAGGGAAGCAATGGAGGGTAATTGTTAAGGTGAGAAGATTCCAGAAGAAGTGAGATAGAGAGGGATGGCTGCATATATAAGCAGAAAAAATACATTTATAGAACAAAGTCCTAATAAAGTAGGGATAATGAGTAAAGATGAGGATTTGGGGTTGGGTAGTAAAACCTTATGCAAAAAAGTTGGGAGTTTCTTGTGGTAAAGAAATGATGTCTAGTCTTTACTCTAACCTGGAGGTAAATTCACCCATTCAGCTAGTGACTATTTTTTTACACTCTAGTCTCCATGTTCTTTTCCTGGCCTCGTGCAGTTTCCTTCTAGAGGAAGAAATTACCAGTGAGTTAACAAGTAAAATTCACACAGTGCTGCCATGACCACTTTGGGGAGAGCGGGTCCTAAGAAGGAGATCTTAGGAGAATTACCTCCGAAGCTGGAAAGCAGAAGGGTCGGGAAGGGATCCTGTGGAACTTCAGATTCTGAATTCTAATGCTGGACGGGAGTCTGATGCTCCGCATTTGCACAAGAACCAGGTAACAGTGTTACTGGGTGGCACTTTTGTTAGTGAGAGGTTAGAAGGCAAATGCGCATCCTCACAACAACAGGAATGAGTTGAGCCACTGCTACTAGCAAATCTGGTGCTTGTGCAAGAAGATTGCATACTGCCCAGCCTCTCTGAGGTAAGAGAGAATTGCCTCTTTACTCCTGAGCTTTTGTCATTACAGCCGGTTGTCTGGTGAATGATCCATTAAACCAGCCATAATGAGCTGTTGGCATTTCATTCTATCTGCCCATGGTCTCTGCTTATTACACCATAATGAATTCTTGTGGTTCAAGTTTGAAAATGAGATTGTATATTATAACCCCAGGCCAGGTTCTGAACTCCAGTTCTCTATTCCTGCATTCTTAATGTATTTGACACTCGTCTCTGCCTAGAGCAATGGTTCTCAGCCTGTAAGTTGCGACCCCTCTGCACTGAAAAGCCCTTTCACAGGGGTCACCTATCAGATACCTTGCATATCAGTTATTGATTTACATTATTATTCATAGCAGTAACTAGATTACAATCATGTAGTAGCAATGAAAAAATTTTGATTGTAGGTCACCACAACATGAGGATCTCAGCATCAGAGAGGTTGAGAACCACTGGCTTTAGAGGGTCAGCCCAGTGTCCACTTAGCCTTCTATCGCCCTCTTTATGCAAAAATCCCAGAGCCTGCTTCCTATCCTTTTCCATACCTGTGGGAGCTTTGCGTGAGTCTTCTTAGGGCCACATAGAGCTTTTTTAAAAAAACGTTTCTTTAATTAATTTATTCATATTACATCTCAATTGTTAGCCCATCCCTTGTATCCTCCCATTCCTCCCTCCCTCCCGCTTTCCCCCTACTCCCCTCCCCTATGTCTGTGACTGAGGGGGACCTCCTCCCCCTGTATATGTTTAGAGAGTATCAAGTCTCTTCTTGGTAACCTGCTATACTTCCTCTGAGTGCCACCAGGCCTCCCCATCAAGGGGACATGGTGAAAAATGGGGCACCAGAGTTCGTGTGAAAGTCAGACCTCACTCTCCACTCAACGGTGGAGAATGTCATGTCCATAGAGCTTTTAAGATTAACTTCTGATTTAAGGAGAAAGTACTCTACTTGTAGTCCATTAAAATAATTCCTCCCCAGCGGACCATTCTGTTGTTGGAACTATATTCCTCTGAAGAGCTCTTCAGATTGCTACAAGGAGATGCATGTGTAGACAGCTGCGTGTCTTCAGTGGTTCAGTATTCGTAAGAAACCTTGGTGCATGGGGCTGGAGAAATGGCTCAATAGTTCAGTGCACCTAGTGCTCTTGCAGGTGACCCACTTTTGTCCCAGCACCCACATGGCAACTCACAATCACCTGGAATGCCTCTGGCCTCTCTGGGATCCTACACACAGGATGCATGAAAATTTATCCAGGCAAAATATAGACATAAACTATGTAAATTGTTTTAAAGACACCTTGGTACACTGTCAGAAGGAATATAGCTTTCCATCACCATTGCTGGATTAGGATGAAAAAACCAGGGACATTGACTTCTGTGAGTCCTTTCAGACCATATACGAGAACTTTAAAATATCTAAGAAAAATAAGCCATCAAAGAAACAAGGCTTGATCGCTATAGAGAAAGAGTAACTTAAGTGTGTGTTGAACATCAATGGCACTTTTTCTTATTAGTTGACCTTTTTTACAAACCTAATTTTATTCGTAACCATGCCATGACTTTCTAGACTTAGCATTTTCATTTTTCAATTTGGTAAATGCTTAATCAGCCTAACAGGAACAAATAATACCCTAGAAACATGAATTTAAAAATTAAAGTGAAACAACAAGTTAAATTCAGGCGAAGAGAAGTCCACAAATTGATTACATTTCCCCCAAGAATGCTTAGGAAAGATATTTGAAAAGAGATGCAGTCTCAGACACTTTTGTACCTATTCTGTCTACACTAAATGCTCTTGAACATATGCCAAGGTGAAGCAAAGAGAATGAGAGGGTGTGTGTGTGTGTGTGTGTGTGTGTGTGTGTGTGTGTGTGTGTATGTGTGTGTCTTTCTATATAGACAGTGCTGGTGGTCTTTATATAATTAAGCTGAAACTGAAATTTTTCAGAATATGAATACCATGTCTTGTCATTTTGGCATTCCTTCTTATTCCTTGAATGGTTGAGGATTTCAGAGTGGCAGAGTATTCTCTCTCTCTCTCTCTCTCTCTCTCTCTCTCTCTCTCTCTCTCTCTCTCTCTCTCTCACACACACACACACACACACACACACACACACACACACACACAGAGAGAGAGAGAGAGAGAGAGAGAGAGAGAGAGAGAGAGAGAGAGAGAGAGAGAGGAGAGAGAGAGAGGAGAGATGTCACCCCACATATGCACACACATACATGTCTCTCTCCCTTCCCTCTCTTCATTCTTCTTCCCCTCAAAAAGAAGTATGAATCTATTATCTTTTTTCCATGGATTCTATTTAAGTCTAATTCATATGGTTTGAATTAACCTTTCTTAAAATTCCCTCCCAGTGTTAATGACTCTGGATTATGGCCATTAAAGAAGCCGGATGTGCACTGATCTCCATCTGGCATTAGTTAAAACAAACCTAGTCCATTTAACACCTTATAACCAAAATATAGTTCTCATAATATGTAGAGCTGAAGAAATGATGGTTCCTTTTGGAAAGATCTTATTCTGCTTCCAAAATTAACAATAGCTGTATTCATTTTTTTTAACTTGTCCTGTTTTCGTGTACATTTTAGAAATCTCTTGCCTAGTTGTAAGCATTTGTGACTCAATCACGGAAAAGGATACAGTATGGAGACATTAATGGTTCTTCCCACACGGTGTCTAAGTGCTTCTGGTTAGCATGCATTTTAGTGTACTTGGAGGTGAATTTGAGATTTCCCAGACTCTTAAAAATAAAAGCCTAAGTAGGCTGTCTCATCTCAAAGTGTAGGTGCAGAAATCTCTCAAATAGTTGACAGGATTACGTTGGTAGTTTGGAAATATGGGGTGTAACAAGCAAAAGAATTCATGATCCCAAGTAAGTCGTCTTAACTCTGCTCAGAATGCTGTACTTTTCATTTCCAGTACAGTGGAAAGCCCAAAAGGTAAGAAAAAACAAACAAACAATAAATGCAACATCATGGGCAAAGCACACAGATGTTTTCCATTCTACTTTCTGTGCTGTGCTCATGAAACACCAGCTTATACTTTGTTGGAGAAATCTATTTAGACTCCAAGAAGGAAGAAGGAAACAATCCTTTGAACCACATTTTAAGTTATGCACAATATATTCTGATATGCAGTACCCCAAGGCTCACAACAGTCTGTAGAGGGTGAAAAGCAGACATTATTGTCTTGTTGATATACTTCTTCCAGATTGATGAATCAAACAACCTGCCTTCGTAATGTACTAGGAAACAAAACCCTGGGAGCTTGTGTATTTGCCCAGACTCCAAAGACTGAACTTTCCATTACTTGTACACCCAAAGTGTGGTGTGTGTGTGTGTGTGTGTGTGTGTGTGTGTGTGTGTGTGTGTGTCCGTGTGTGTCTGTGTGTGTTCATAATGTATTGACTTGACTGCAGAAAGCTATCTGCACTCAATGGATTACCATGTCATCCCCAAACATCTTTGCTTTAGTAAAAGTTCACAGATTCAGATTACAGAAAAGTAGATCTTAAATCTGAAACTATCATGGGAAACAAATGTGACTAGCCGATGGTGAGAAAGCGAAAGGGAGTGTAGTTGGATATAGGAGAAACATGCTCAAAGTACAGTATGAACCCCTGTATAATACTTGTTAAAAAACAAAAAAAAAGTGTTTAAGACCACAAAGTAGTGTTAGGAAGACGCTGCTTGCATCTCCATAACCCTGTTGTTTCCTAACAGCCATCTTCAAGAACATTATTTAACCCCTTAAACTCTCAGTGTGTTCATCCAGAACACGGGCGACAATTTTGCCTCCTTGAGGCGTTTATTGTAAGACTTAGGTAAGTCTGTTGAAGAAAAAAAAAAAAGATTTTAAGATGAGCTCATATCATTAAATTTGAGGAAGTGAACATTATAAACAAAATTAAACAATGAAAATAACTGGTGGGATATACTTGGTGTGTAATATGGTGGAGTTGTAGACACTGAAGCTCTATTGAGAAGAAATTAAGTTGAGAAAGGAAATTTTCAGACATGGCAGTCTCTGAGTCCAACATACTGGAAGCTATGGATGAGAAAAGAATGCTTATCCTAAAGTATCAAAGCATGAAATTCCTAATGATAGCCATTAAATAAATAAATGAATGAATAAACAAACAAACGAGAACACATCAGACAGACAATGTAAAACACGTCACTGGGAGCCTGCTGGGCCATATGTACTCAAATGAGTATAAGTTTGTAGAAGACTCCTTTTTAGTATCAATTCAGTCTCAGTTTTCAATGGATCTAGTGACATAGCATAATTTACATTGAGGGCTTTATACAAGGGAACATGAGTAGAATCTGTTGGCATATATATACATATATATTTATATATTATCCGCTGCTCAACTTGAGTCCTAGGAACCAAACTTGGGTCTTTTAGAAGAGCAAACTAGGGCTCATAACTGTTTTGCTATTTCTTTCCATCCCCTTATAGCCACTAATAATGGAGCAAGTGCCACTACTTCAAGCGTTAGGAGTCAATATTTACTGTTGCCCAGCCTCTACTTAGCTGACCTAGCCCATCTAGTATTTTAAAAGTGCATTTGGAGACTTAGGCAAAATGTGCTACTCCAGAGCAAAATCTTTCAATGTCTTTTAATTTGCTGTTGTTGCAAGAGACTGGTAAACTTGATTCAGTCCTTAGCCAATAATGAGCGTAGGTCCCATTACTTTCATTCAGGATACCTTCTTCTTTCCTTTACCTTAATAAGAGACTGTCTCTTTGGTAGGTTTCCAGAGCATATGACCATTGAAAATAGGAGTCCCAGCCTTCTTGGAAAGGAGATGTGGCCATATGACTGACCCCTGGGGAGTAAGGTCTAGGCTGAAGTTAGATGTGGAATTTACAACAGGCACTTGGAAAAGATAATGCATAACATTCATCGTTCTTTTGTCTGCTCCTGGGAATACAGACTTAATGGCTGGATCTCCTACAGCCAATTTCAATTAGAGATAACCTTGTAAACAAATTTCTGTTTTAGTTCCTATTGATTTGAGTTTTCCCATTACTTACAGCCTGACTTATTCATATATAGTTAATAGCTTTGAACCTTCTATTTACTTTTGAAGACTTTCATACATCACTTCTACTTGCCTAAATAGCTTTCCTAATAAAATTATTTCTTAGCTGGACATAGTAAGCCTTTGACTAAATTCCCACCCTTTGTAAGTCAGGAGGCTCTTAGGTGGCAGAACTGTATCAACGGGTACCATCTCAAAACAAAATACAACCGGGTACCATCTCAAAACAAAATACAACAAACAAAACAAAAATTGTCTGATATCTAAACCATGCAAAGTTACACCTTTACTGTGTCCTATCATTTATAATTTTCAAGCACGCTTCAAATCCACCTGCTTCTCTCTTCCCACAAGAATGATGATGGGTTAGGCTTCCACCATGTCTGATCCAAGGCCTGGCACTCTCTCCCTATACAAACCATTATTCACATGGTCGACGGATCAGTCTTTCCAGATGGCAGTCTGTCTTATTATTGACATTTTTCAGGCTGCAAACCTTGGCATACCCACCCCCATATTCACCTTAAGGTCCAGAGTATGTACACTGCTGCAGGCAATCTGTGATCAGCCTCTGCCGAATGACAGCTCTGTCCTAAGTTAATAGCCCTGGAGCTGACACACACTGATTTATTTAATTTTTTCTGTCCTGTGTGTTCTCTGCATCCCTTCCTCACCTTCCCCACTCCAAGCCTTCTCCTTTACCTAATTCAAACCCTGCTCACTGGCCAGATCTCAGACTTTGTGACGTAGTGTTTTCACATCTTTGAGCACTCCCAAAGCTGTGTTTATCTCTCATTCTCAAAGTAACATATGCCTTCTCCGCAAGCCTGGGATCTCCATGAGAGTTCACCTAATTCCTGGATCCCCAACACCCCCCACAGGGACTTGCCCAGAGTAGGTGCTCAGAGAACATTGCTGATGTATGAGACTTACAACATACCCAGTATCTCCTTTCTTCCCCTCAAAGACAATTTTAGCATTTTAACCAAAGCTCTACTTCTCAAAGTCCAACCTCTCTCTCATTCTGCCAGTGCCCTGCATGTACTCTTGCCTTCCAGTCAGACAGTTTCTCTTGTGATCCTCTAAGAAACTTTAGTTATGTGTTGACAGTATCCTAAGTCATCGTTACGGATATGTTTTAGAAAGTGCAGTCACCACATACACTTAAAAAGTTTTTTTTACTGTAATCACCTTCATCTTGCTAGAATAAGTGTCTCTGGACTCTACAGCTATCAACTAAACTTTCTCCTATGCAGAATACCAGGCATAAAGCAAGCTTTAACAGTTGCTGGCATGCAGTACAGGAGAATGAGATACCCTTGCATTCAGATTTCAAGGTCGTCCCATTATCACCTGGCTGAGACCTTATCAAGCCTCTCCACTGTGTAAAACAACAACAATGTTGTCAACTATATTAAAATATGGAGAGAGTGCATACAGATAATAATCCCATTAGTTATTATTATTATTATTATTATTATTATTATTATTATTATTATTATTATTGTCCAAGTTTATATTTTGCCATCCTTTTTTAGCAAATAAGGCAGATATGTAATTTATTATGTATTATTGCTGTCATTGTTATTTATGCTGTCTATAAACTGAATGATAAAGTTTCAGCATTTCACGGAGCAGAGGTAAGACCTGGGATAGGACCTTTGAAGCACTGAGCACTTTCCTAGCTGCTGCCCGCTCCACCCCTCAATTAAAATAATAATAATAATAACAACAACAACAACAGATGGAAAGCAACAATAGGAAAGACGGGGTTATATGTTATCCAAGGTCATCAAAAAGGCCTGGAAATTGCATTCATGCTAAATTACACCACCTGGGGCCATTTGAGTGTCAGGAGACGAGTCTGACCAGCGTGTTAAGAGTTCAGCTGTCCCCTGAGGCTTATCTGCACTGTAGAGTCTGTGGAGCCTCCTCTGGCTCTTTCTGCCTGCAGATGACCAGCTGCTCTCGGTCCTCCCAGCAGGCTTAAGGGGATCTGTCTTCCCTATAGTTTGTGTCCAGCGGTCATCTGCCAGACTGTATTCCAGGTAGCTTTCCCTCTGGAGTGCTGTCAGCGTCGTTCCCAATACCACCCTATCAATGGCCTCAAAGAAAGGTAAGTGATGAGGAAATAATTTCCTGTTCTTTGTCTCCTGTTCCATGAATTCGTTGTCAGTTTAAGTTATAGAATAAAACATGGCAGACTTCCTTGTGATGCCAGGACGCCTAGGGTGAGCACAGCCGTAGCAGCCAGGACTCTGTGAGTGACTGTGGAAGCACCACCCAAACTGCCTCGTTTCACACGTGTGCCTTGCTCCAGTTTCTGTAAGCATGTCACCATTCAAATCAGGCTTGTGGTTATGTAGTTTGCCTGCTGATTGAGGCAAACCTTTCTTAACAGGTACAGATTCTTACTTGGTGTTTGGTATATATGCATATTAAATTACATATATGACTATATATCACACAAACATGTATAGACATATGTATGACTATGCATGAATTATTGAGAAGAGAATAGCTTAGTTTGGTTCAGAATTACTTCTGCCAATGACAATTGTACACTCTTAGCTAGCTATTTTGTTGAGTCATATTTCTCCCCAGTAAACTCCAATAATACCTACCCAATAGACTTATGAGAAATAAAAGCATTTTTATTTTGTCAGATTCTTCAACATAGGCAATAAATATAACTAATATCCTAATTATTTTTGTTTTTCAGCACACAGTAGCTAGAGTTATAGGTAGCCAATTAATTTTCCACTACCTCTCCTTTTTGAAAAATGCGGGGCTTCACTCTTTTGAACATTTTGTTGACTGTTTCATTGTTTTATGCATCTTACAAGGCAAAGAATTCTACAACCACATTTTATACTGTGAGCCTATAAGTTTTGGATCTAAATAGAAAATGCTATTTCTTTTTAAAAGGCATTTAATAGCTTTTAACACAGAAAGCACTGCTTTTTAAAAAGATATTGTATACAGTTTATAATAGAACTTGTATGAATTGAAGTGACTAAGGCATAATACATGCCTTCGCTTGAAGTCTTTAATGCCCTTGTGCTGGTAGTGATGTGGACAGTGTGCTAGTGGGATGACAGTTGATTGGTTGTGAGTTCTGTGAATAGCGACTTAAATCAACTACATATCAGCTCTGAGGAAAGCAAATCACGTGCTTGGCGGTATACTTTTCTCTGCTGTGTAAGACTTGCAGTAAAAATTACACACCATCTTCATCATCTCCTTTGAAGGAGTACCACATATATGTGTACCTAAAAACACATTAAATTGTAAGGCAGACCCCCAAGTAAGAACATTCCAGAAAGGAGGAGGTTGTTTGTGGTGTGTATGAGTTCTTCTCAGCTCTCTACAAACACACACACACACACACACACACACACACACCAGCTCAAACACATCTCTTAAAAGCAGGCTGGCTACCTCCCATTTTTTCAGGCCACACAAGGCTCGACTATTTACTTTCTTCTTAGCAACTCTCAATTAAACATGAAAAGTAAAGTCTGTAAAGAGAAGTTGAGGCTAAAGCTATAACTGATTGATTTTTATAAACAGATATGAAGAGCACTGGCCCACTTCTACTCTTCAACCACACTCCATAACGTTAACAACCTGTTCAGAGCCTCAGAGGTCTCCACGTCAAGTGGGCTATACCACAGCTGCTGATCAACTATTGTGTCTGATTTCAGGCAGGCTGCGGGTCACCTTGCTTCTTCCTTAGCGGTCTTGTGGAAACTTGCTGGACCAGAATCCCATCTTTCGGAAGAGCTAGCGTAAATAAGAAGGATAAAGAAATAAATCTGTGGCTGGGTGTGGTGCTGCATATCTTTAATCCCAGCACTCTGGAGGCAGAGGCAGGGGGATCTCTGAATTCAAGGCCAGCCTGGTCTAAGACAGGCAGGGCTGTTACACAGAGAAATGCTGCGTTAAAAAAAAACAAAAAACAAAAAACCTCTAATAAAAAAAAAAAGAAATATGCATCTTATTACTAATGTTTATAACTAATACTTTCTTTTAACAAAAGTGCACACACACACACACACACACACACACACACACACACACACACAGCAGGTCTCTTAATGCTCTCAGAGAGGGACATGAGTCAGCTGTCTTGAAACCTGAAAGGGGGTCTAGTAGACCCACTGTCCCCTATAAACCTTAGGAGAATCTGACTATGGCAAAACCAAACTCACTTTCAATGTGGTTTGCATAAATGTGACAATGCTACCTGATGGGTCAACACTGCTAATTTCATGAATCTTGAAATGACTTCCTAGCTTGACCTACTACCTAGAAATACGTGCTAGCTCATGATTGGTACCTGGGAATGGCAAGTCTCTGGTAATCCTGGCAAGGAAGCTGGTTACTCATAGATAGATGTCTCAATCCCATCAAGTACTACTTGGTATGAAGCCATTTACAATAAAAAAAAAAACATGACCCATAAATATCAAAGAGATGAGACCTTCAGAAGAGAGAGGAGCTTGCTGTGTACAGCCATCTTACATAAGGCTCCAATTTGGAGCCAAACTGCCTGCATTCATGGAGAGAATAATAGCTGGTTAAGTAAGATTGACTGTCCAAACAGACCTGGAGTCAGGTCTCGGTTTATTGAAAACTGAAGTATAATTTAGATTCTAAAATGAGTAGATGTCAGTGGTGCCAAGGGCACCAATCATTACCAGACAGAGCCTCCCTGCACAACGTGCCTCCATCTAATCACTATGTCATCTGATGTCGGTACTACAAGAAAATGGAACTGGTCACAAAGAGTCAGAGACTGTATATGTGCACAGAATGATGGTCTTCTCATCTTTTTTTTAGGAGGGAGGGGAAAAAAGAACCAAGTAAACACAGAAATGAACATGTTCAAAGCTTACTGCATGGTTAAGGTGTCTCCTTTATTTATTTATTTACTTATCTATCTATCTATCTATCTATCTATCTATCTATCTATCATCTATCTATAATTTTATGAGTGTTTCGCAGGCTCACATGTATGTGCACTATGTGTGTGCCTGCTGCCGTGGAAGGCAGAGGAGAGCCCCAGCTCCCCTGGACCTGGAATTAGGATAGTCATGAGCTACCATGTGGGTACCCAGGAATCAAACCCAGGTCCTCTACAAGAGCAACAAATACTCTAAACCATTGGGCCATCTCTCCAGCCCCTGAAGCAAATACTAACATCTAACAGGATTTTTATCCCAATCTGCAGTCCCCACATGTAACCTCTTTTCATACCTGTCTCTTCTTTTTCCAACCACACAACAGAGACCATGGCTTTGCACATGCTTGATAGAGTCTCCACGTTTGGACCTGACACAAGAGTCGTAAGACTCCCTCAGTGTTTGTAAGAAAATGCACAAGTGTTCTTAGTAGTCTTAGGGTTCATGTGAGATCTAAGGGCCATATGTGCAAACAGAAAGAACAAGATTAGGAAAGAGGCACACAGTGCCAAGAGAAAGCCACAGATGTCCTGCTCTGGGCAGAGAGAGCATTGCGCAGTTTTAGTAACAGGGCATAAAAAAAGAAAAGTCCTGTTATACAAGGGTTCTGCCTTATGGAGCTGCAGGCTCTCATAGTCTTCTGGGTGTTTTGTTTTGCCTCCTTTGGTGCCTTTACCAGCAAACAGCTAGAACATCACCAAGTCAGCCCAGCAGGAAGGAGGGGTGTCAGTGAGAGATCTATAGATCGCAGGAAGGAGAAAAAGAGGAGTAGACATTCACATTTTTTAGAAATCATACTCAGGCTGGTGAGATGGCTTATCAGGTAAAGGTGCTTCCTGCCAATCCTGGCTACCTGAGTTTTAGCCTCAGGGCCAGCATTATGATAGATGAGAATTAGCTTCCATGGATTGTTTTCTGACCTCCACGTGTGTGCGGTGGCAGGCTCCATGTCCCAAATTTAATTAGATATTAACTTTAAAAATCATAATCAGTGTTCCAAGAAGAGACTATAGTATCCAAGCATTCTGTACCTAGTACCCTTGAAACAAAAATACTGTATAAATCCTTATCTTAATCCACATTAATCTAGCTGAGCGGATTTAGTAGTTTGGCTCTTGAGTTCACTAGTGACAACAGCATAGGAGTTCTGTGTACTGTCTACACAATCAAAAATTACAGGGAAAGAAGTTGTTCCTGCTCTTGAGAAAACCATTGGCATCTATCTACTCTGTTGACTCATTTGTTGTCTGCTATGAATACCAGTAGGTAAGGTATAATTAGAACTCAGAAAAAGGAAAGCCTTTTGCATATAATGACCTTGCATCCTTATGGATGATTTTGTAAAGAATTTCACCATTTCAGTAGAGTAACCTACAATGGCAGTCTGTCCAGTAGAGAGTCGCTAGAACTTTTTCATCCTGTGCACACAGGCAGGCCTAAAACACTCAGCATATGCCTCTTGTCTGTGGAGAGAACATTGTGAGGTTCTTTTATTACTTAGGCTAAAATAACAAATAATTATCTCGCTCTAAAAGAATACACTGATAATTATAGTTTGCCAGGCATGTTGTAGAAACAGACAGGAAATGCAAAGTGCTGGTGTTGGCAAACCCCAGAGCAGACAGGAGACTGGAGTGAACTCCCATGGCTAATGGCCTTTCCATACAAATGCTGCAGACTCCAGGAGCTGTTGAAAGACTTGATGGTTACGGTATAATCAGGGGATGAAGACTGTTAAAGCATAGTTGAAAAATTCCCACTGTATTTAGTGTGTGCAGCAGTTATATGATTCTGGGAGGTGAGGGAGGATGGAGGAGGGAGGGAGGAAGGAAAGAAACAAAGAAGCAACAAAAGAAAAGAGTTGAAGTTATAACTGTAGTTCTGTCACTGTGGGGATAAATCTAGTAGGAAATTAATTAGCATCTATCCTTTTCAACTTGAGCACATGGAAGAACTAGAAAGATTTGTCCAAATCCCTTCCTCTGCTTGGTGACATCACTTGGAATATAAAAATAATAATAATGACATTTCATGGTTGAGATCATGTCTATGAGTCATTCGAGTTTGCATCTGTGAACATCCTTTCTGTTGGGGAGCTGAGTAACTGCATAATTAAGTTGTCGTTTAAAGCAACAATAACTGCAAATGTCAAAAGCTAACCCAAGAGTCATGTGGCAAAGGTCTGGTATTTGTATTTCAAGGATCCTCCACAATAAGTTAATAGCATGCATGATATGAAATACATCGTTTGATGATGCACGCCTACCGATCTCTAGCAGGAAACACTTATTAACTTTCAATATACTTTGCAGTTGTTGTGGTCAATGATAAGTAATAGCATCTCCCAGTTTGTACACAATAATAACCACAAAGCCCATCTACTCACCAGTGCATCTTCATTGCACAACGTACATGTCAAAAGCACATTCCTAGGTTAATGACATTCTACTCTCAAGCAGGTTGGGGAGCCATATAATCATTTTTCATTTAGAACATTTTCAAAAACTTTAGTGTTCTGAATATTTAATTTCCCTGACAGTATCTTGAGATATATAATTAAACACAAAGAGAACTAACTGTTCCCATTGAGCACAGACCAAGACGATTAAAGAGTTATTTAAAAAAAAAATATTGTTCCACTGGGCATGATGAAACCTATAAATCTAGAACTTGGGAGGAAGAGATAGGATAAGTATATGTTTGAGGCAAGGCTAGCATACATAGGGAATTAAAGGATAGCCTCGGATACATAGTGAGACCATGTCTCAAAAAGCGTCAAGGGCTCGAGATGCATCACATTGGTAAAGTGCTTGCATAGCTTTATCTCTTTCAAGACACACAAAGGCGACTGCTTAAATCCATTAATTCATATTTTTCGCTAATACCTTCATATTCTTCTTCTTATTCCCCCTCTTCTAGCATGTGTGCTTCACTTTTTCACCTGTCAAACTCTTCTGAGAACTTCAATAGTTCAATAGATGTTTCTTTTTCCCAATGGTGTTAGTCATCTCTCCACCACTTTGACAAATACCTGAGATAAACAAAAAAAAAAATTTTTTTTTTTTTGAAAAAGAGAGATGTCTGTAGGGCTACAGAAGGTGAGGTTTCTGCTCATGTCAAGTGATTCAGTGTGGGGTACCTTTGCTGAGACACATGTTGGTGTCTGGGAGCCAAGGTCTCTGTAGCATCCCTACAATATCATGCATTCTTCTTACTACACTCAACCTCATAAAGGTGGGTGGAGCTACAGGCTGGGCATCACCAGCCCTGCAACATGTAATTCAAGGAATGGCTTTTAGTTTTAAAATTGAAACCATATCGCCACAGTACTCACAACCTGTATAATCTTGTTAAAAAATAGAATTGCTAGCCCCTATTCTTAATCTGTCTTCACCACAGCAAAGCTTCCTTCCGACTCCTGTCACCCATCAGTGACTCTGAAATCCCGAGCAGCAAACGTCTGACGCAAAGATTAATTACCAAGCACGGCTATTAGAGGACACCTGTAGCCACTTGTTTTCTCCTATACTGTCTTGTTGATTAAAGTCTATGGGAGTGAAATGATTTCTTTATTATTGTCTCTTGACCAGATTGCCCTCATCTAAGTGCTTCCAGCCTGTCGGTCTGTTCTAAGACTATTATGCTATATATGCCATAATTTTTGTTCCACATATATTCAATGTGGTCACCTATTTAAATTCAAAATTAGTCTTTGAAGATTTCTGCATCTCACTATACTATTATACAGTTTTCTTTCTGCTGTTCCCTAGTCTCTTCGTTTATATTGCTAATACCCCCTTGTCCAAATTGCATGTAGTTTTACAAAGCTTACATTAAACACTATACTCTTCATAATAATTGATACTGAGCATAATCTCTCCTTTGATTCAGCCAAGTGCTGAACTATATTTTCCTTGTGTACTCTCACCCTGTGTTTTGTGTTCTAGTTAATTACTACTCCAGACATGATTATATGAGCTACTTGGAAACTGGGAGGCTATTGTATGCTTTTGTATCAGGATCCAGCTGGACAGGGTATAATTCAGTGTTTGATACATAGTAACCAGTGATGAAATTCTAAATGAGTATTCTCAAAATCTTATTCTATCATAAGAGTATTTTCCCATTGCTAGGAATTATATGCTCTTTAAATAGCTTAAATGTCCAAAAGTAAACCATCAACTATTCAATTAAGCTTAGACTTATTGGATATTAAGTTTAGACTTGATGGATATTAAGATCATAATTTAATACTGTCCACTGGAATGTTGTTTTGTTTTTTAGAAGTAACTATTAATTTTTTTTTCATTTCAATTTTTTGCTATTGGTATTTTCCCTGAATGCCTGTGCACCACATGAATGCAGTACCGGTGGAACCAGAAAAGGACATCAGATCCTCTAGAACTGGAGTCATACATGGTTTTGTACTGCCATGTGGGTTGTTCCTGGGTTGTCTGGGAAGATGTGACGGTGCACTTTACCACTGAGCCATCTCTCCAACCCAACTGTATTGAAATCTAACTCACATATAAAAACCTTACTTTTTGTAATTATACAATCCATTGGCTTTTCAGCAATTCAGTTATGCAGCTGTCATCCTTTCTAATTTTGGAATGTTTCCTGAACCCCCAAAGAAGCCCAGAAACACTAACACTCACTCAACTTCTACCTCACCATTGTCTTAGAAAATGCCTAAAAGGCTGTCTCTATGGATAGTTTTCCATGAACACTAGACAAATGTGTCTGTTTTGGGGAATTCTTTCTCTCAGTTGAGTGTTTTCGCGCTTTGTCCATGTCATGACTAGTACTACTTTGATTATTTTTTCACAAAGACTAAATAATACTTCTTTGAATGGCTATGCCACCTCCTGTTAGCCCATTCGCTAGTTGTATATTTGGGCTGGCGAGTCATTTGGGAATTTTTTAAGTTTCTGAAAATCCCCATCATCACTTTTTCTAACAACCTCACTCTTATGCTTGAGAGACTGAGACTCAAAGAGATATGTTTAGAATTTTACTTAATGAGGTGCTTGGGACTTTTATTTTAGATTGCAGGCTGATGCCATGTGATGCTTTCATCCACACATTCTTCCGTTCCTTCCTCTCTAAGTTCATGAATACTACATGAAGCACCCAGTCCTGCTAATCTAATTAAACAGAGGTAATTACTGTCACTGTCCTCATTGAACAGTCACACAGATAGCCACAAACTTAGACCATGGCAAGGGCGATAAAGGAGAGCCTTGTCAGGATGGATAAGTAATAATTAAGTAGGCAATAAGAGTAGAAAAGGATATACCAGACCAAGGAGTGAGGCATGTAAAGGCCCTTTGGCTACAGGAACAGAGCCTTTTCTGTTTTCCTTCATATTTTCTTCTTATGTATAGGATCTTGGAGCAGTTTTCTCACATTTACACCATTCTTGCCAATGACGTGTTAGCTCTGGAAGCTTCTTTGAGAAGTGTCAGACAGTTTTTCTTCACCAGGGACTCACGATATACTTCTGTCATCGTAGAACTATAGCTTTGCTTGGGACCATAGGTTTCAATGGTGCTTAGTGCAGCTGTTCTAGGCTCAAGTAAAATCCCATCACCATTCTGGATACTTTGTGACATGGGGAACTAGCACAGCAGTTGCAAGAGGTTGCATTGTAGAGTGTAGACAGTTCTTTGCAGCCACCTAGACCTCTACATAGCAAGCTTCATCATTTCATCATCTTATTTCTGTACCAATAAACAATGGATATTGTAATAATTATCTTGATGTAAAGGGACTTTACAAGGCCAGGGAGATATTAGGTAAAGTGTTTTGCATAAGAAACTGATCAGTTCCCTATCACTGTCTATCCATACATTGAATGACCATCACAATAGACTGGTACAATTAAACCACCCACTGCGTTGTGTGAAGTTGGGTTTGTTCAAATATTAAACAAAGAGTTGTTGTATAATACTTTGCAAACATGGGTCGGCATCATATGCACTTATAATTGTGGTTTTAAAAGAAACCAGTATTTTGAGTTCTAATCAAGCGATTAATTGTAGAAGTGTGAATGAGTTCAGGAATTGTACGTCTTTCGTAAGTATTCAGTATCATCCTAAACATACGGACCATGGAACGCTTAACTGCTGCACAGCATTTGATTGATTCTATTGGTATAATCTTGTCATACCAATGCTAATGAAGATATTGTCATCAAGATGGTTGTGTAATATTAGTTGTTTAAAGATTTACTTTTAAAAACTCTATTGCTAGTTTAAAGGTTTACTGTTTTTTAAAACCCGTGTACACCCAAAATTTGATGTTTTTGTTAAAGCGCAAATACGTTTTTGTCCTAGTAACATATGAAGCTTTTTTCTTCTCTACAATAATATTTTTAATTTTCACCTTTGTGATAGATTTTTGGCATAACTTAATGAAAGCATTGAATTCATGTCTGTCCAGGCATGGCTTTTATTTGTTTAAAAGTTTCCTGGGCCCATTCATACACTGCGTGGGAGCAATGGACCTGAACTTAAAAGCACTTGGGCTTATAAAGAACTGGGAATTAACCACTTGCAATTTAGAAAAAAAAATGTGCTGTGCCCTTTAGATTTCACAGGTCTAAAATATGGCCATTGTACAATGGAAAATGTGTCCTTTGTAGCTATGTCTATTACTTCCCAAGCAGCTTTGATTGATTATTCAGTAGGACGGCTGGAAAGAGTCATTCTCTTCAAAATGGAGCTGGAAAATTATAATAAGCAGGGATTTATTGTGTCAAAATAACAAAAGGGTCTATTATGGATAACAAGGACTCCACACATAAACACATAAAATAAAGTGTGTGTGTGTGTGTGTGTGTGTGTGTGTGTGTGTGTGTGTCTGTGTGTTTGTGTGTATGTTTTAGAATGTACATGCCACAGCACATGTGTCCAAGTTCTCATCTTTGATTATGTACATCACAAGGATCAAACTCAGGTTGTCAAAATTAGCAGCAAGCT
This sequence comes from Acomys russatus, assembly GCF_903995435.1. Taxonomy (NCBI): domain Eukaryota; kingdom Metazoa; phylum Chordata; class Mammalia; order Rodentia; family Muridae; genus Acomys; species Acomys russatus. Next base: position 34,744,891 of record NC_067148.1, on the reverse strand, counting down.
CGCCTTGTTGTGCTCAGCCATCTCTCCAGCACCCAAACAAGAACTTAGATGCTGCAGAGTCTACTACAAGCTTGAATATAGCAGGTATGTACTGTCCAGCAAGTTCTACCTTTTGTAGTTAATTCATCTGGGCCCTGGTAGAAATGTGTAAGGGGACATTTATTTATTTATTTAGTTGCTGATTTATTTATTTATTTATTTATGTAGTGTCTGAAGTTCTTAAGGAAAAGACTAAAACTTTTCTCACAGACCTCTCCTTGCCTCATCTAACTCTGTTAACCCTCCAACCTCACCATCACTACGCCCCTCATGCCTCCTGCTCCCTTTACCCTTCTGTGTAAAGGTATCCCCAGAGCCTACCACCTCACATCACAAGAAAGAGAAAAATTCTGTGTGACTTGATTAAGGAATTGAAAGACAAATGTTGAGTTGTTTTCAAACATGAGCTCTTAGAGGAACGGCCAACGGAGGTGGCTCTGTGATGGGTGCGTGTTCATGGGTTGGGTTTCATTTCATGGAAGACTATTGGATGCTAATGAGAAAGGCACTCATTTTCATTACCCTACATTAATTATTATATAATATGTTTCACTATGACATGTTCATACATGTGAATAATGTGTTTGGTTGTTATTCATCCCCCTCGTTAATCTCTCTTGTCCCATGATCTCATGATCAAGTCTTAAGTGTTTTGAGAGTGACAAAAGTATAAACTGTCTAGTTATTGTCCTAGCTGTTATTTCAAAATAAGTTTGCTTTCAGTAATGAAGCAAAGGTATCCTGTTACAAAAACTCTTAAAAATACCTTTCCCTGTTGCTTCTTTCGGGAAGAAAATAATTTTAATTCAGATTAAGAAAAAATAATGTTTCATTTGCACATTTCTTTATGAAATTGAGAACCAATAAATTTCCCAGGGTTTATTGGGACTTAGTTTACCAATTGCCATATGATTGCATAAATACCATTCCCTGTATTTCCAATTGGTAAATACTCTGCAATTCAACAGGCAGCTATTGCAAGTAATTTGTTAAATGAACTGAAAGATTCATTTGTATTAGTGCTAAGTTCTTAGGAATCTTTATATGATGTTACTAGGCCCAGAACAGGATGTGACAAGAATGACAAACGCCTTTCTGTTTGTTTGTTGCACGTGGGTTCTTTGAGGCATAAAAATCATATTTATAACATGTGACAGATAAGATTGCCATCCTTTGGGTGACCAACATGTTGTGTATGTTTTTCTACAAAAATATTAGTAGAAAACTGAGTCCTATGCTTTGTTTTTGCTTTGAAGTTACATTGGGATCTTATGATTCTCGGGCCCTTTATATATATTTTTAGTGAATTCAGAGAGTCCCACGCTACAGACTAAAGATGAGGAGTTCCCTCATTTAGTATTGCAGATTTAGGTGAAATCTAAATTTTGTCTTGTGCCATGGGGTGCGGGGAAGCGGGAAATCAAGTTAAGACAAGTCAAAATGAGAGACTGGAGAGAAGGAAGACCAAGGAGGAGAAAGGAGAGAGGAGAGGCCTGAGTGTATATGGTGTCTGTGTGTGTGTGTCTGTGTATGTATGTATCTGTGTGTGTGTATGTCTGTGTGTACTGTGCATGTGTCTGTCTGTCTGTGTGTATATCTCTCTGTGTGTTTGTGTGTGCATACCTATGTGTCTCTGAGTGTGTCTGGTGTGTGTATGTTTGTGTGTGCTGTGCATGTGTCTGTCTGTGTATGTCTGTGTATGTGTGTCTGTGTCTCTGTATGTGTCGGTGTGTGTGTTTGTGTATGCTGTGTGTGTGTCTGTCTGTGTATGTCTGTGTATGTGTGTCTGTGTGTGTGTATGTGTGTGTGTATGTGTATATGTTTGTCTGTGTGTGCTGTGCGTGTGTCTGTCTGTCTGTGTGTATATCTCTGTGTGTGTCTGTGTGTGCATACCTATGTGTCTCTGAGTGTGTCTGTGTGTGTGTCTGTGTGTGTGTTTGTGTGTGCTGTGCGTGTGTCTGTCTGTGTGTATATCTCTGTATGTGTCTGTGTGTGCATACCTATGTATCTCTGAGTGTGTCTGTGTGTGTCTGCGTGTGTGTCTGCATATGTCTCTGTGTGTCTATGTATATGTGTGCATGTGTCTGCCTAGGTGCTTGTGGTCAGTGTGTGTATCCGTGTGTCTGTGTATATCTGTGTGTGTGTGTGTGTGTGTGTGTGTGTGCGTGTGCGTGTGTGTGTGATGGTTACTATTGAATGTCAATATGACAAGATCACTCAAGGAACAAATCTCTGGTGTGTCTATGATGGATTGTCTAGATTAGGTTAATTACAGTAGGAATGCCCCTCCTAAGTGAGGGTGGTAACGTTCCTCTGGTTGGGATTCATTCTTCCATTCCATGAGTGCTTCGCTTCACTTGTTGTTACCATAGGTCTGCAAAGAAACAAGGAGAAACCCCTACCCAGATCTAGCCAATGCTCAGAACAGTCTCCACAGTTGAGTGGAGAGTGGGATATGACTTTCTCACGTACTCTGGTGCCTCACATTTGACCATGTCCCCTGGAGGGGGAGACCTGGTGGCACTCAGAGGAAGGACAGCAGGTTGCCAAGAAGAGACTTGATACCCTATGAGCATATACAGGGGGAGGTAATCCCCCTCAGGAACAGTCATAGGGGAGGGGAATAATGGGAAAATGGGAGAGAGGGAAGAATGGGAGGATACAAGGGATGGGATAACCATTGAGATGTAACAAGAATAAATAAATTTTTAAAAAAAGAGTACTTTCAAAGCTCAGGGCGAGCACTCAGTCCATGCTCACTGGACATAAGCACCCCTATGGGAGTCTAATTCCTGAGCCAGGAAGGGTGCCCTAAATGACTCCTGGCCCCTCTTTTCTCTGTCTTTAGCTTCATGTGTTTGTCTTAAACTGGATTAAGACATATAGCCAAAATATGAAATGTACATGAAATGACAAAAGCAAAATCATCAATAAACCTAAACTCCAGAAGTTCTACTACCTTCTCCCCTGGGACAGAATGCTCTGCAGAAGGTGAAATGGTGTAAGTTACTAGTTGCGTGAGGCACCCACTGAGTGAAGAAGGCTTCTGACTTTCAAGGCCTCTAGATAATATGAGAGAGCTCAACGGTGGGTGATGGAGACCAGGCAGGCAACTCACACTCAAAACGGAGCTTCACAAACTAAAATGTTAGCTATTCAAGGCCATGGGTTTTTTTTTTTTTTCAAGGCCATGGTTTTAAAAGATAATACATTTCAAAAGTTTTTGTCCAATCGCTGTCTTTGCAGAGGCTCTAAAAACCATTCAAAGAGCGTGAGGTTAAAAACCTACTGCTGACTTAGACTCCTAGCATACAAATGCTAAAGGTAGTTGCCGTGGCCCCAGGGGCACCCAAGCAAGGAGTCATCAGCACCCACTGTGCTGCTTGGGAACAACAGTCATTAGAGTATCTGGGCTCTTTACAGTCTCATTGGCTCCCTGGCTGCTACTTTTTAGCTGAGACCTTAATCTTATTTTCATACATTTTTTGTAGATACACGTGGCTTGATTATAGGCATTAAGCGGCCACTAGGAGCTTTAGATTAAAGCCTTTGTGAACAGTGGTGCATGGGTAGCTGGGGTTGCCTGCACCCCCTGTGCTCCCTATCTCTCCCTTGCCTCTGTGCTGCCTGTGGTACTTTCTACACTCCCCCTTGCTATGTTCCCATTGCTCTTCATCTCAATGACATCTATTTACTTAAATCTAAGCCAATTAAGCAAGGCACAATAATAGAACACCCTTGTGAAAAGAGCACGAGGGAGGGGCGCTATCAAGCTAGGCGCAGAATAAGAAGGGAAAGTGAAAAACATTTTAAGAGCTCCCCAGCAGACAATCTGCCTCCTGCTTCGCCTTCTATTTATGAGGAGGCAAAGTCTTTTTCTTTCTTTCTTTCTTTCTTTTTTTTTTTTTTTTTTTTTTTTTTTTTTTTTTTTTTTGCCTCTAAAGTTTCTATGCCATGTTTCCACCTCTCATCCCTATCCCCACTTTTTTTGGGAGGAGCGGGGAGAGGAATCCTGATACATCCTTGTGCATCTTAATATTTTTAAGATTACTGCTGTGAGCGTTATTGTTTAATACATCCGGGGCTGCTGTTGCAGAACCTGCAGACCACTAGGAGTCAGATGTGTTTCGCGACTAGGTTTTATGTTGATTTATCGTCTTAGTCGGTAAGTGATATCTTCACTCAAGCAGTCCTCATTTATTCTATGAGCATCACAGGCCGTTTCTGCTGTAATAAAAAAAAAAAATGTTGGCTGCCACTGTTAATAAAATAACCTGCGAGTAGTACCGAAACGTATTTCTGTTTGGAGTTACAGAAGGATGGGCTGCCAACTGCATTCCCACAGTTTTAGTTACATGGCCATGCACTGACTGCTTCTTGTACCCTAAGCAGCCTGAGCTGCTCACCCTAGACTGTAAACTCTTCCCCTGGACTCCAGTGACTCGGTGGTGCTCCATAGATCTGGAGCAGATCTATGAGAATTTCAGATTTCTGGTTTGATGACTAGAACATAGTCTTCTCTTGGATGTGAGACATAGTTTCTCCTCCCTCTTTCTCTCTCTCTCTCTCTCTCTCTCTCTCTCTCTCTCTCTCTCTCTCTCTCTCTCTCTCTTTCTCTCTCTTTAATGCCTGCCTTTCTAAACGATATGCAGTCAAAAGTGTAGTGCTAGGTTTAAAAAAAAAAAAAAGTGCACCAGCACGAAGCAGCTGGTCCAGTGGATTTTAGTTTCCTTAAACCGCAGCTGGAATTTGATTGTTCATATTGACCTCAAGATTGTCTGAAGCGCCATCTCCCTGGTCTAGCCAAATGTGGGCTCTATGAAATCCTCTTATGCTGCTGGAGACTGACAGATGGCTCCCAGCAGGTGAACTCTGCGCTATCAGTAAATGAAATGATTCCTTTCCCTGGCAAAAGCTATGTCTTGAGAGATCTACATATAAGGCATTGGGGGTGCTAAGCAAAGCTAGAGCTGTGTTGAAGCTTAGGCCATGCAGACGAACCCTAACAGAGAATTCCAGCTCTAAGTAATGCTTGTCTCTTTATCAGAGAGCAGAGCCAGCCGTGGTAAATGGTAATGATAGATGATTCTCCACAGTGTTCAACAGGTCTCAAAATATTTTTCTGACCACGTGTGTGTGTGTGTGTGTGTGTGTGTGTGTGTGTGTGTGTGTGTGTTTCAATTTTGCAAGAGCGCTATGAGGAGTTTCATGATTAACTATGACAACACTGGAGATTCATACGTTTAGAAGAACTAGTACACACACCCACTAAAGGTTCAGCCGAAGGCTCAACACAGTTTGAAGTCTTATTTCAAAGACTGAATTTAATTATTTCTACTCAGACACTTTAAGAAAATTAATCCACTGTCATTCATGTTCATTACATCTCTATTTATATGCGCTTATAAATCAGGGACTTAATCCGGGTATAAGAATATTCTATTACTATTGCATATGACACAGGAGCATACTTATCCAAAGTTACCTAGCACCTAGTGTATCTTACATTTCAGCCTTCAGTTGTTCTTATCTTGAGCAGTCACTAAACAAGTGTTTTCTACCACACAGTGTAGCAAAGCAAAGAGACAGTGGCACCTGCCTTCCTACAGTGTAGACATTGGCTGGAATGGAGTGAGGTCGATATTAAACACATAAATCACGTACATTCATAGTGCTGATGATTCATGGTGGCTAGTCTTCCCAAGCTCTCTTGGGTGAAACTAGGTGGCTGACCCTGTAGGAAGGTATTTTATCATGGTTCTGGAGTTCAGAATTAGGGCTGAGTTTCTAGGGAAGACTCTCCTCCTGGCATGTGGGTGTCTGCTTTCACACTGATTGCTATAGATGAACTGAAACTGGACATTTTTAGAGGGTCTTTTCATATATCACTTTATTTTTATCCTTTTTGAGATTATAATAAAATGACATTATTTACTCCGTCCCTTTCCTCCTTCCAAACCCTTCAGCCTACACTCCACCTTGCTTTCCTTCAAATTCCTGGCCTATTTTTCTTGAATTGTTACAAATATATGTGTATGTATATGTAATATACTCATAAATATATCAACACAATCTGTTTGTTCTGTCTAGTGTTACTGTGTAATGCATATTTTCAGAACTGTCCATTTGGTATGGATAGCCAATTGGTGTGCTTTTCATTGGGGAAGACTCTTCCATCTCAGTATTCCTTAGCTGCCTATAGCTCTTTGTCTACAGTTAACTCAGAAGACGATAAATGTGGAAAGAGGGAGGAGAATAAAATAAGAGTGAAGATAGATGAAAAGTCATAAGGAGTCATACTATTAACTATCTACCTAAAAATATCTATATAACATATGTAAGTTGATTTATGAGTACACATGCATAGTTTAAGGAAGTTTCCCATCCAGCTGACAGTGTTCCCCTCAAGAGCCATAGACTCTCCAAGTGTGAAGAGCCCTCTTGTGTTGTTGGTAGAGTTTACTTTCTTTTTTTTTCTAAAGATTTATTTATTTATTATTATGTATACAGTGTTCTGCCTGCGTGTATACCTGTAGGCCAGAAGAGAGCATCATATCACATTACAGATGGTTGTGAGGCACCATGTGGTTGCTGGGGATTGAACTCAGGACCTTTGGAAGAGCAGGCGGCACTCTTAACCACTGAGCCATCTCTCCAGCCACCTGGCAGGGTTTTCTAAGAAATTCCCAAGATGATATAGGCTGTGGCTGTTCCCCTTGGCTGCCCCCAGACGTTGAAGGTGAGTCCCTATTGCTGAAGACACCATATGCTTTGAGCACAGCCCCCAGTAGACCCAAGCTGGTTCTAGTGTGTCATTGTAATAACTCCTTTAATGGCTCTTGGCGAGCTGAACTCATTAGTTAAGATACAAGATGGTCACAGCCGAATAAAGCTCCCACAGAGCTAGTGTTTTTCACATAGTTGTCTTGCTGATTCAAAGAATGTAATTCATAGGTTACAGAAGTTAAGTTTTAGAAATAAATAGTTTATAATAGAGCTTTCAAGCAAGAAAAAAGGCAGAGTTCTTGTATAAGAGAGATGGGCTCTCTGGGAATGGTATACCATTGGGGACTTAATAAGGACTTAATAAGGCCTTACTGGATTGAAAGCAGGATATGGGGATCTGGTCAGTCCAGTTCCCATTCATGGGGTATCCAGTTGCCTCTCAATTTTAGTTGTGCCCTCGAGTATGGTTCCCTGGAAAGTGGTGCTCATTTAGGGTGAAACAGAACAGGGGGAAGGGGGAGCTATTTCTGGCATCCCTGGCCTCTTGTCAGAACACAATCAAAGATATTTTGACATGTTAGGACAACAACAAGGATGAAGTTGCAGAAAGGAAGCGATAACATATGCACCGTTCAGTCAAGGTAAAATGAAACTGTTCACTCTTGGCGTCCTTTGCCCTAAACTATATAGCCACTTGTCATCTCCTGTTCTCATTAAAGGAAGGTTAGTATAAGGACAAAGGTGGTGGTTATAAGTTCTCCTCCAAGATCCATGACTTTGCTAGCCTGTGTAGTTGGCTAGTTTCCCAGCACCAGGCATGAGTTCCCTTTTGTTAAGTGGGTCTTAAGTCCAATTAGAGAGCTTTTGGTTACTGCCAAGGTATGTATGCCACTACTGCACCCTTGGATTATGATGCCATGTTGTTCAGTATTGTGGTTCATGGGTATCATAACTAGGTAGGACTGTTGGATGCTTTACTCCTTTGGAATCTTCCATAGCACTACTGGTACCATGAAAGCTAGTATTCACAGTTGAGTGGAGAGCGAGGACTGAATCGGACATGAACTCTGGTACCCCATATTTGACCACTTCCCTGTGGTGGGGAGGCCTGGTGGCACTCAGAGAAAGAATAAGCAGGCTACCACGATGAGACTTGATAGCCTATGACCTTATAGTGGGGAAGGAGGTCCCCCTCAGTAACAGACAGGCGAGGGGAATAGGGTGAAAGTGGGAGGGAGGGAGGAACAGAATACAAGGGATGGGATAACAGTTGAGTTGTAATCTAAATAAATTAAGTAAATAAAAAATAAAATTAGAAAAAGAGACATGGTGATTTTAGTTAACAATAATGTATATGCCTCCCAAAAACCCTTAGCAGTTTTGTGTTCCTACCACAAAAATGGCAAAGTGATATATATGCTTAGCCACTTGACAATATATATAACACAGTATGTACCAATCATTTGCTTTGTATAATAATATAGGTACACATAATTTTATCTTTAAAAATAAATTAATAAAGTAAGATATCTGATACCTGTATGAAATCAGAGACAAGTGAACAGATGGCTTTGTCAAGTAAGAAAATTGTGTATGTCTTCAGATAAATTCTTATGCTAGGCAGGAAATTGCAATGAAGCATGTAAATAAACAAAATACTGACATGTGTGTCTTGTTTCTGCTCTTGGTGTGTTATATAACAGTATCAACTCACATTTTCTTATACACACAACCACAGGCAGCGTCCAAATATGTTAACAATGTAAGGAATATGTAACTTTTGAGTTTACTTTATGGAGTGATGTCACTGTATATCAACCCTTTACAAGAAGAGAGGGCTCTTATAGTAACTACTGGGCCACCATGATGCTTCATTTGCCCTGGGCACTGAGGTATGTACTGGCCACAGAAAAGCCACATATCTTCAACTGCTGGTGCATTAAACAAAGCCATGTGCATCATACTTAAGTGCGAGAATCTGGTGACATGGATTTTCTTCAGTAAAACACTGTAGAGCTAACGCTCTACTTCGCAACTACCTCTTTGCCCGTATTGTACTTCCAGAAGCCTGTGCGTCACAAGAAATCATGTGGCCAGAGTGCTTGATCTGTGAATGAAAGAGAAGTTGACTGGAAGAGACTTCTCCGTCTATCAGAATTTGTGTGACCTGAATATGAACCTTAGTTCTATAAAGGCTCAGTGAGTTAAGATGGACTTTCTTCACTAATCCAATCCTTGATACTTCACCTTGTACAATATTACATTGAGATTTTTTTGGATGAATATAAACCTCTTCCCCTCAGGCAGCTTAACCCAGCTTTTAGCAGTATCCTGGAGTGCCGGGTCTGGGAATAAAATGGCACAGTGCTTATTAGCCACCGTATCTAGATTCTCTGGTCGGATGAAGACCGTATGTTTTGTGAATAAGGATTTTACTAACAGTTCTTATTTCTTCCAGGTATATATTTGACATATATTTCATTTGAAATAAACAATGTTTGAAAAGCATTTAGATGCACCAAGATGAGAAAGATGTTTTCTTCAAGGCTGCCAAATACAAATAGTCAAAACATTAAGAATATATGATTTATATAATTCCTGATTATGTCACGGTTCTTCTTGCTATAGTTAGTTTGTTGTATATATGTGTAATATAAATGCATATATAAAAATAAAAAATTGATAAAAAAAATAAAGAAAATACTCAGGCCAGAAGTAATGGCACACACCTTTACTTCCAGCTCTCAGGGAAGCAAAGGCAGGCAGATCGCTGTGAGTTCAAGCCCAGCCTTGTTGACAAAGCAAGTCCAGGACAGCCAAGGCAACATAGAGAAGCAAAGTCTCGGGGGAAAAAAAAAGATACTCAAAACCTCTATATCCTATAATTCCATAGTTTCTTAAATTATTTGGTTTATTATGTCTTCAGCTGAGTGCTAGCTAAAACACAAAAGAAATATGGAATAATATCTTTATCATTGGCTATGAGTTTTTAATGCTTATTCTAGTTCATTCTGTAGTATTACCTTCCAACCACTTCTCTAGGAAGGAAAAAAATAAACTAAATCTTTGCCTTTCCAAAAGCAAAACAAAACTATCACAGTAGCCCCAAAAGATGTTTCTCAATCTTCAATGACCTTGGTTCAGCATACTTTGTTGTATTTATAAATATGTAGATAAGTGATTCTAAACATATTAGGGAGTAGCTTTATAGACTTATGACAATGTAGAGAGCTGATTATCTGTTTAAAAACTACTTGAAATAGTAGAACTTTTTCTCTAGTGGGTCAGCAGTCTAGTCCTTGGTAGCTAAAGTAATTAGATTTTTGACAAGTCAAGTCTGCCAAGTTACACGAACTGTTCAAAACCACACAAAGCAAATGGATAGACGAGTGGGAGAGGCTTCTATTGGTCGTCTTGAATCTGACTGAATAGTGCCAAATGCGAGTTGTAATTACAGTAACCTGACTTAGTACCCTAACAACTTCAGCCATCTTTGTTTTTCTTGTCTGAAAAACGACTAGCAAAACAAAACATTAAAGAACTAAGTGACTCTTAGAGTGGATGCTGTTTCAAAGGCAGATGAGGAGCACAACCTAGTTTTAGAGGGAAAGCTTTATCATTAGATACATGCTTGAGAAAAATCTTACCTTGGCATTACTTTTTCACAATATTCTAATTTCCCACTCAAGCATAAATGAGCCTATCGGATTAATTTAGAGAACTGAAGACATTGCGAAGATGGGGCTCACTTGTCCCTCCAGCTTGAGGACATGAGTTCAATTCCAAACATCTATGTGAAGAGACAGTTGCATTAGATGTGATAAAATAGGCAACTTAAAGGAGAAAGGGTTTATTTTGTCTCTTGGAAGAATTGAACCCACTATGGCAGGAAAGGCATAGCAGCAGGCAAAGGAGGCATGGTATCAGGAGCCTGAAGCTGAATCACCACATTTTCATCCACACGGAAAGCAGAGGTGGGGGTGGGGGGGGGACATGAGGAGCAGCAGGAGAGAGAGAGAGAGAGAGAGAGAGAGAGAGAGATAGAGAGAGAGAGAGAGAGGAGAGGGGGGAGGAGAGAGAGGAGAGGAGAAGAGAGAGACAGAGAGAATAAGAAGTGCAACTAGACTATACACATTCATTGCCTACCCCAGAGACTTCCTTCAGCAAGGCTCCGACTCCTAAAGGCTCCATCACCTCACCACACGGTACCATCAGTTGAGAACTAAGTGTTCAAATACACTTGCGGGTATTTCTCATTCAAACCACAACACCAAGTTCATGCATCGCTGTGGGTGCAAGGTCTTTGGGGCTTTCCTGTCAGCCTGTCTTGCTGAATCAGTGAGCACTGGGTTTAGGGAGACACACTATGATCTCAAAACAATACACTCTAGTGCCATGCAGAAAGACATTTGGACCACTAGCCACCATGCTTTTGTGTATACATGTGCACACCCTGGGCATGAATGCACTCACAAGAAACTTCTTTAGATTAATGGTTGAGCAGGTGTGCACTTGACTTCCTTCTTTAGTGCTGTATCCACTTTGGCATTTGATGCCAAGTAGAGCGTGCACCTGCGGCTTCTTCTCTACCTTGTGCATACTCAGTCTGAAGTGTAAGTGTTTACCAGTTGACTTTGTCAGCGCCTGTCAGCCATGGTCCTCAATAATGTTCCTTAGCGTCCAGCTCTCACGGCTCCTGGAAAAGTGGCAGAGGTAAACTGGATAGAAAAAATATGGAGCAGACAAGAGGCAGAGAGCTGCCAGGGAGTAGATTTCAGTTTGTTCAAACAACTGGATATCCTGAACAATAAATGTGCTTAGTGTTTCTAGTAAATTGAAAGCTGCCATGGGTGAAATTGCACTTCTGGGAAGAGCCACAAGCCTTTGTGCTTGAGACTGTCCCTCACCAGAGATGGAGACCCGCAACCACTCCCCTGTGTCTGCTAAGAGCCGGTTCACAGATAAAAGGTTTAGCCCCTTTCTAAGTGTATTCTGGGAATGGGTAATTAAGCTACCATGGCCTGCTTCCTCATCTATAAAGTGGGGATATAATAGTCAAAGGGAGATGGTGAGGAATAAATTAATTTATATGTATGAAGTGCTCAGAACACTGGCAAGTAAGAGCCAATAAATGTTGGCTAATATAGCTTTACATTTCACCCTACAGGGTGTATCTGATGCTAAAAACTGACAAATAAATATAAATGACAAAGCTGTGTTACTTTAATCCTTTGTCTATGGGATGAAATTTAGCACATATCTATGAGTACAAGACTAACAGAAAATTGAACATTCATGTTGGTGTCTCTTATAGGATAGTTCATAAGGTGCTTTTTTAAAAAATATCCCACATGTCATTTTAATATCTCACAGAAAATGAAGTCTGAAAAAGCATTTTCATTTGTTTAATAAAACCCCAACAAAATGTAGATTATGGACTGGAACACTGAGTTTTCTAATAATCATTTCACTTTTTGGTCAATAATTTTCCACTTCTTAGGCGATGAATTTGGCCCTTTACCTACTTAGAATTGAAAGTTTACTTTTATGTGTAACCGCCAAGTTCAATTTTGGAAGGATTAACAGGGTAGTTTTTGGCAATGCCAAGATCGCTCACAATATGAGCGTGTCCTTTCCTATTGGCTGTTGCAAGAACGCAAATGCCCAAATGGTAAATACATTGAGCTCTATGTTTCTCACACCTACTTATCTCTGGCATTGTATCACAAAAGTAGCTCTTGTCCACCTGGGAATGAATGGAAATGTCTAGGCACCAACAACACTGCACTTGGGGAAGAGACAACAGCAGGGTGCAGCTGTCCTATGAACTGTAATTTGCTAAGCTTTGCTCTGGGGAATTCTTTTCTGTCACCATGTTATAAAAGAAGGACACACACACACACACACCACTCACATACACACTGTACTTGAACACTTACACATATGCATGTATTCTTGTTGGAAAATAAAGGCAATGTCCAAAAATAACACTTTCAGATATTAAATGAAAATACTGAATTTAAAGAGAAAATGTATGATATTTTGTTTAACGCTCATTTGTTAAATACCAGAGAACTCCTTTATCTGAACCGGATCCTGATCTCTGTCTAGCGTGTTATATTTGTTTTAAAAACCAACCTGAAAGCTAGGAATGGTGGTACATGCCTTTAATACCAGCGACCTGGAGGCAGAGACAGGCAGATGATGGATCTCTGTGCGTTCAAGGCCAGCTCCTACATTTCCCAGTGAGTTCTGGGAAAGCCAGGCAGCCAAGGCTATGTAGAGAGACCGTGTCTTAGAAAAACAAACAAACAAGAAAGAAAAACACCAAGAACCAAGAAAACAAAAGGGAAAAGCAATTTATGATTCCTTTTGTTTGTTTGATTGATTTGGTTTTGGATTTTCTTTTTGTTTTGGTTTGTTTTTTGTTTTGATAAGAGATGGATGATAGCTTTTTGTCCCTTTAGTCAATCCAGATATTTCTCTAAAGGAACAAAATGCTATATGCCAAGATTTTAGCAATCATTCCTGCTAAAATAATTACTAAATTATTACGATCAATGAGGAATTCTGTCTTTTTGGCTATGGAACTTTCTTTATGGTTCCTTAGATGCTAAGCCTTTTCAGTCTAAGTGTCTATCTGTAGATATACTTGCTCTTACTCACTGTGAGTGCTCATGGGCCAATTGAGCTAATATAAAAGAAACACTAAACACAATCAGTATTTGTTGCTTTGAATCAATGTCTTCTCTGCTCCGACATTTGTATGAATTTGCTCTTTAAAGGTCTCAAAAGGGGCTGGGTAGATTTCTCAGCGGTAGAGCATTTGCCTAATATGCCTAAGGCGCCACATTTGATCTCTGACATCATAATCAAAACGAACTATTCGAGACTAGGCAAAAGAAGAACCACCTCATGCGTATCGTCTACTTGAATCTCCTTCTGGATTCTAAAGATGTGAGAAGGCAATCCATTAGGTCTCACGGTCTTTAATGATAACATGCCATCTTCCTTGGGAATGGGATAGGGTGTGTTCTACTGGGATGAACACATACCAGTCCAGGGGGAAATGAGTACAAAGCTTTAGAAACCCAAGTGGACGTGCCGCACTTCCCAGGGATTCACACACTGTACACTTTTGTAGCCCACGTGAGTGTGGATGCACCTGGATGGCTCATAAGGTAGAAGACAAGCCTGGTGCTTCCAGTAATCCAGTTTGTTTCCAGGAACCACTTCAGTGGGGACCATTCCATATGACTCTCGGCGGCACTCGTCAGTAGAATTTCTAATCCAGAGTGACTTTCAGATTTTGGAATGTCAAAATAAATTTAGTACTCAATGGAGAGGATTTAATTAGTTGTTTAAAAATCCCCCTCTATCCTGTGCTCCATAAAATCGATGCAGACTGGGCTACAGGCCCAGTCTTTTTTAAAGCTTGCTGGATATAATTAACAATTATGAATATATTCTTTGGGGAGATTACACAATCTTCTGCTATTTATTAGCTGAGAACAATTTAAAATTTTACTCTTCCTTGGATGTTACCCTTAAGAAACATTGTTAGAGTGATGCAAAAAGATAGGAAAAAAAAAAGCATTCATTAATCTATATACTTGGTGCTCTGTGTTAAATGTCTGAGAAGGTACTCAGCAGGCCACAAATTAAGTACATTAGGAAGTGTATCTTCCAGTTACCCAAATTCAAAAGAGAAAACGTGTTGTTTCCTGTTAATATGATTGACATGTGTGGGTCAGAAATTAACTCATGAGTTTTTCTCTTCTTTTAACAGAAGGAAACCAGAACATCCCACCAGCCCTTTGAGAATACAACATAACAAACGTGACTACTTTACGACTTCCTTGAGTAGGTGAGACCCTGTTTTATCTGCTGTAAAAGAGTGGCCCACCATTGCGATAGGCAGTTCAGTTCTTTGCTAACCATAGTTTTAATATTTTAAAATTAAATGCCAGTTTATTTTTTAAGGAAGAAATAGCACTTTGAATTTCACAGCTAACACACTGGGAATTATAAAATGCCATTTCAGGTTTTAGATTGACTAAATGAAAGGCTCTTGATTTGCAATGAGTATTGAACGAAGCCCTGTCTCTTCAGCTAAATCATTATTTAACAATATTTTTTATGCAACTATCATGTGCTAGGCATGTTCCTACATGACTTTATATAAATTAATGCATTTATTTCTTTACATCAGTTCTGTGGGGTGGGCAATGCATGATGTTCATTTTACGGATTAAGGGCCCAAGACAAAGGGACAAGAGACAGAGATAAGCAAAACTGCACCTGGGAGACTGAACACAGGCTCAGTGGTGATGCAGGGCAGGTTGCTTGAGGAAAGCGTGCCCACGAACCAGATTCCCATACATTTGACATAAATTCCCTCTGTATTTAAATAAGAAAGTAACATTTGCTGAAAATGTAGTCAGTGCATAGCAGGCCCATTTTTATTGTCACACTCCTGCCACATAGCCAGTAATTGCCTGAATAAAGAAATGAGTACCTTAGCTGCATTTACAAATAAAAACTATGTTTTCTTTTATTCTGCTCCTTTTAACTAGAAACTTTATCATAGAGGTAGAACAAAAGTATACAGAAGTTGCGAAGGAGTGATCCCCCCGTTTCAGAAAACGCATTTTAATTTAACTTGTTTTTATTAAAGTTATTGAATAGACTATCTATAAATGGCTTTCTTTCTTTCATTAACTCTTTATTTTATTTCAGAGTGAAAAGTTATTATGTTTTCATTGCAAAAGGCTATCAATGTTATGATAAATACCTAAGCATCTGCCACATAGGTTAATCAGCCGCTCACATACAGCTATGTTAAAATCTTCTCTGAATAAACCATCATCATGGGAGCAAAAGCACCCTTTGCTTTCTTCTCGCATTCCTGCTTTCCTCCCAGTGAGTGTCAGAATCCTAAAGGTACATAGTGTCCTCTGTGTCTTCTACTACCTGACAAATAGAAGCTGCATCTTCCAAGCATACAAAGCTGGTGTCCCTCTGCACATGTCACTTTATAGGTTACCTTCATGCGTTGTCATATTTAGAGATCTGTGTGGTTCGTTGTCATGATACCGTGGTTACTAATTTACACATTAGTCTCTGGTGCTCATTATTACATCTCAATACCTTATAGAGCTTTAATGATGCAATGGTAACATGCCTTCAGCATGTCTTATAAACCATATTTGGAATTTGTGTCTAAAGGAGCTGACACTCTCTGTATATGATAGCATGTCAGTCCTTTTTATGACTTATTTTTTCCCAGCTAGAATCACATCCACATATAAGGATTGTACTAATCTGTTGGGACTTGTGATTTTCACGGTTCTACCATAATATTATAATCAACATAGGTTTTATTTTACCATGGATGAATTCTGGCTATTCCCAAACAAAATATAAATACTATGAATTAATTTAAGGTACTTAAAAAGAAAGTGTATTTTTGGTAGGTATATGTTAATTGCTAACGTTCTCTTAAAAACTCACAAGAAGAGTTTTAATAAAGATCCTTTTCAAATTATTTTCTAACACCAGTTAATTCTATAACTTTCTGACATGTACGAAGAAGGTGTTTATACCACCCGTATTTCTTAGGATCTTATTGTGTATATTGGGGACTATTGTAAAAAAAAAAAAATCTAGAAGAGACAATATTTATCTAAAATGAGAAAGCATTATTTTGGAAAACATGAAGATTCATCCAGTTATTCTGCAAAAGAGACCACTTATGTGGTATTTTTAATTATATGTGTTATTTAATACCACATGATCGCCTTTAATACCACTGACTCTTCCAAGTGAATTAGACGGTGGAAAATCACAGGGAAAATGTTTTGTAAGGATCATCCTTTGAAATCACTAATGGTGCTAATAACCATATTGTGTAAAATTTGGAATTGGATATTTCCCACATGTAAATCCCACATGTAAAGGTAGATCTTAGTCTCTTAAGTTTATTTTATACTTCCTATTAAATCTGCCATCTCTGTTCACACAAAGCTCACTACATATTACAGTGCACTGTTAATCACTCTGAAAATCACCTTGTCTCTGGCTCTCACCACCCATTACAGGCATATAACTTGACCACTTTAAGCCCAGCAGGAGAACATTACAGTACCTACAAGTGCACAAAATATTACAAAGTCTCACCATGTCTGCCTAAATAATTAAAATTCATCATCTCTCACCTCTACCACTGTAGTAGAGTTTATTCTTCTACCCCCACAGTCTTTTGTCTACATAGAAGAAATCAGAGTACAAAAGTCCTTGATTGATATGACTCCTCTGTTCAAAATATTCCAACAGTCACTATAGAATAAATCCTACACCTACCATAGCCAGCAAGATAGCAGAGACTTGTCATCCTTTCATCAACCAACATCATTTCAACATTTGTTCCAACCGCTGTTGGCAGAAACTGTGTCATATTGTGAGCTTTATCACTAGCATCTAGGCCACCACCACTCATGTGAGCTCTCGCGTCTTGACAGGATGGTGTGGGAAACATGGTACATAGATGCTTTGCCCACAGAATACGCACAATGCACACCAGCAATGGTTGGTGCCTCTTAAAGGACTCTTTTATTTGTCTTATCAGAAATTATTGCTTTGTCAGCACTCAAGCACTTTCCTGGTTTTGTTCCATAATTTTACAGTGTTTGAAAAAAATGTTGTTGCTGATTTTACCATCTCCAATCTTAATTTGTGATACAAAATATCTGCAGATGACATAGACAAGTTAGGAATGAGCTAGCTGGATAGACATGAGAAAAATATTTGAAGAATAAAATTTTTTTAAAATCTATTTATTTTCTGAAGTCTTTTACCTAAGTAAAAATTGTAAACTGCCACAATTCAACATAACTTAGATTGTCCATTCCTTCAGAGCATTCATATCTTTTCTTCGTTTATAGCTGGAAGGAGTTTATCTTTTAAGAATAATTTTGGTGCAAGTGGATGATGCTTTTAGTTTAACAATATGCTGAAGAGCTGCACTGATGAGTATTTATATTGTTGAGAACACTTGGCAACAGAAAGACAAACAGTACAGCCAAAACAAGTCTACTCCTAACAAAAAGAGAATGACACCCTTGTATGTCTGCCATCTTCCCTAGAAATCAATCCCTTGGCTTGCACCGATCACTCCCTCACAAAGATTGTCTACACACTCTCTACAGAGAGGGTTTCAAGAGGCATTATGCATTCTAAAAATAAGTGTGATCGGAAACGTCAGGATGTCTGATGATGCTTCAACAGAAACCTATGCTACTTTTTGCAGTCAGCTGCTAAGCGCACTTGGTGCCAGGGTCTTCCGGCTTTTATTGATCAAAACCTAAGCCTGGGTGAGGTTTTAATGAGAGATGTCTACTTAGTTACCCAGGGACAGGGAAAGGAGAGTTGCCCGAATCCTCTGGCAGGTGTTGCAGTGACAGTAACAGTCATCTTCTTTACCAGGGTGAGTCACAGGCACGTTCTTCCGCTTCCTCGGCGGTCCTCGGCAGATTGTTTGGGCTGGAGTTCTGGAGGCAGAGGTGGGCACCACCTGCTATAAAAGACTGCTGGGCTAAAGGATCGCCATTTAACAGTTTGGCCAAATGGAAATAGGAAAAGAAAACATTTGGCACGGACAAGCACCTATTCTAACGTTTGAATACAGGAATAGTGGTCCAGGAGAGCTGAGAAGGTCCCGATAGCTGCAGGTGGTTGCCACTGTACCTGACAATTTGAGTTCCTGGACTCACTCTGTAGACCAGGCTGGCCTTGAACTCACAGAGATCCACCTGCCTCTGCCTCCCGAGTGCTGGGATTACAGGCGTGCGCCACCACGCCCAGCTGCTACCCACATCTTGATCCTCACAAATAGATGCTTTTCTCCACTATGATCATATAGTGCTTAGAGTATGCTGCTTTTTTCCATATAAAATTTTCCTAAATCAACCCAAACAGCCTCAACACAGGTATTTCTAACCCATTTCTACACATCCATCCCTCAGTAATGCCATTACTTCTCTCTCCTTCCATCCACAGTATAATACTTGTTGCTTCTTCAGCTGAATTGTTCCTGGTATGTACAAGATTCTTATGTTCTCATTGCCTTTATTAATTATGCTACCTCTATTTGAAGGCCCTCAGTTCCTCTTTATACTTCAGCTATAGATTACTGATATTTTTTTCACTTCAAAGTTTATACCTACTGAAAACAATTTCTCTAGTCCTAAAACTTATATTAACTTAGTCTCTGGTTAATGAGACTTGGGCATAGTCTTCTAGTAGTCTTGAACTAAAGGAAAATCACGTCTGGCATGTTACTGTTTCCATCTCTGTCTCCATGGCTGGTCTATGTTCTCAAAGACAAATATTTCTTTTTTTTTTTTTTCTATACTGGTGCCTTTCCACCAATAGTAGTAGGTATGAAAAAATAATATTTAAATCATTAGTAGGTGTTACTGAGTAACTAAAGGTTGAAAAGAGAGCGAGTAATCAATAAAGAAATGATAGAGAAGTGAACTGGAGTTCCCAACTACAGACTTTATGGTGGTTTTATTGACTTGCCGTTTTTCTGTGTGTTTGCATTCACCAAGTGTGTGCATGCATGTGAGTGTGTGTGTATGAATGTGTGTGTGTGTGTGTGTGTGTGTGTATATGTATGTGTGAGTGTGTGTGTGTGTGTGTGTGTGTCTGTATGAGTGAGTGTGTGTGTGTGTGTATGAGTGTGTGTGTGTGTGTGTGATTGTGTGTACTTAGATAGGAGAGAAGAGTACATTCCTTGTCCTCCTAAAAAAGAAAAAGAAGGATGACACTGGCTGGCACTTTGAGAGGAACTGAGTGTAGGAAAATGTATTACATGTCAGATATATTAATGTGAACCAATCTGAGAGCCACCTAAAGGAATAACGAAGGCAGATAAAAGAGACTTGGGTAACTGGGACAGGCATATGCAAAGTCTTCTTTCACATTAAGAAAAAGGGTGCTTTCACCATGTCCTTGGGAAAATGACAGAATGTCTTGTGCTCCTAGGAAAGTGTCTGCAAATTCTGTCCTTCCTGTCGCACATGTCCCACAAGGACCCACCCAAAGGATGGACCATCTGTGCTCCAGCTACACCCCAAAGAGCAGGGGACCACAATCAGAGAAATGTCCTTCCTTCCAGTTTGCTCTCTCACTTCTCCCACTCCAACACCCACAGCTCTTCTAGTTGCTGTGAGGACTGACTGCAGGCAGCACCCTGGGGAGAGTGGCATTAGCACATTTCATTTAATCCTGCCACTGCTCTGGGCCTCATCCTTCGTAAATGTTTCATTCTATTATAATCTCCAAAAAATAAAAGAAACAACTTCTTTAAAACTTGCATGTTCCAGACATGGTGTTACATTCCTGTAATCCCAGCAGTTGGGATGTAGAGGCAGGAGGATCAAGTGGTCAAGGTCATCATTGTCTATATAGCATGGGCAAGATCTGCCTGGGCTACGTGAGGCCATGTCTCGCAAAACAAAATACGTGAAGACTAAAGATATGGACCAGTAGTTAAGAGACCTTGCTGCTCTTACAGAGGACTATGGTCCAATTCCCAGGAAATATGTTGGACAGCTTGTGACAGCCAATTCTCTAGATCCAGGAGGATCTCTTTTTGTCTCTGTGGGCATGAGCATACATATTTGTGTGCATGTGCTCTCTCTCTCTCTCTCTCTCTCTCTCTCTCTCTCTCTCTCTCTCTCTCTCTCTCTCTCTCTCTCTCTCCCTCCCTCCCTCCCCTCCTCTCTTTCTCTCTCTCTGTATCTGCTAAAGTGAACAAAAAGTTGATAGTTTTCTTCCAACTATGTTAGTCAGGGTTATCTCAAGACTCTAAGGAGGAGTTCTGGAACTTTGTCGTAACTCTGCTTGGGCCCATGGTTAGCATGGGAGGTTGATTGTCATCTTTGTAGTCAACCAGGGGCCCAGACTTTTGCCATTAGTGGTTCTGCTTCATCGTCATCTAAAATCAACTGGTGGAAGGGCAGAGACCAATGAGGGGGCGCACATGGCAGATGGACACCAGCCAGGACTACATTTCCACTCATGTGCCTTGTTCTCAGTCATCTGGTCAAAGACAGGCATTTTGCCTACATGCTCGGAGGAAAGCAGAAAAGGGTTCTGTGAACTGCAAGTAAATATCTGAGGTTCGAGTAGAAATGTATGAACCATTACCTTTGTATATATGGTCAAATAGCTTAAGTTGTGGCAGGCCCAGATTCCAGTGATAGCATGGAGATACAATTGTAAGTCATAATTCGTTTATCATGTTAAAATAGTAAATGTAGCAGATGAATCAGTTTATCAAAGCTAATACTTATAGCAGTACACAGATATGTTTCTTTATATATGTTCTTACAGAAATAGTATTTCCAAAATGTATATTGCTCTTCATCATTATCAAAAGAGGTCAGGACAGGAACTCAAACAGAGCAGAAACTGATGCAGAGGCCATGGAGCGGTGCTGATTTCTGGCTTGCTCCCCATGGCATGTACAGCCTGCAAGACCTCCACCTCAGGGATGGCATCACCCATCATGGACTAGGCCCTCCCCTGTCAATCACTAATTAAGACAATTCCCTACAGCTGGATCTTACAGAGGCATTGTTCTCAATTGAAGATCCTCCATTTCAGATAACTCTATCTCATGTCAAATTAACATAAAACTATACAGCACAGTATTGCTTCAAAGTTGTATAAACGTAATTCTGCCACCTCAGTAGTCTATAAAGTCAGCTTACTTGCTAATGAATTCTGTCAGAGTATTACCTTCCTGTGACTATGGAATGCAAGGAAGTTTGCAAATACCTGCTTCACAGTCAGTGTGTGATCACTGTTTCTTGACAGTTAACATGTACTTCCCCTTTGAGAGTTGGTGGCACTTTAATCGCACACACATGGCACTAGAGAGGATTTAAAATAAGTCCCAAGAGAACTGGCTATTTGCTAAGAAGATGAAGAAAGACAAATTGGCACTTTAAACTGTGAGACGTTTGAGAGGCAGTGAGTGAAAAACCACATGGTTGAAGTTGGAGGCTGATGCTCTCTGGGTGTGTCTGTCAAATCTTCTAAGAGGTGTAATGATGTATCTAACCATGGTAATTTCCTGCAATTTTTTTCTACTCCTTTCGCTCCCACCTGCACTGATTTTTAATGAATGTCAAGGATTCCAGTTGTGCTCAGTAATTACTCCAGGAGGCAGATTGATTCAGAGGCAGTTGTAATCTCTGTAAGAGAAATTGAGAATTCACTATAGCAAATACTCCCGTGAGCCAGATCCAGTGTTTGAGTCATTTCAACTCACTGTGAGCAGAGCATGAGGCAGGACCCAGAAGTAATCAACCCTGAATGAAGAGCAAAAACAATACAAAAGACCTTTTCAGTGCCACAGTGCTGTAGCTCTGTAAGTCTTAATACCAGAGAGAAGTGTTTAGTGAAGTCTTGATGGGTTTTGCCTGTGCACTCGGTGGGGGCATACATTTACAATTACAGTGAGTATTATTTTAGGAAATAAGAATTTTCAAGAAATCTTTGTTAACAAACCAAGAGGAATTTCCAAATTACAGTATCATATACACACGTTACTATATAAAATGTCACACATACATATATAATAGATTATTTATATACTAAAAATACTATTTAAACACAGCATAAAGACAGGCACGTTTTTCAATGAAGCTCTGCAGGAAAGTAGCAAACTCATGTATTTGTGAATATAATAGTCATGGAACAGTGGAATAACTATAGCACATAATACAAAATATCTGCTAATGGCTGGGGATAAACCACTAACCTCCCATGCATTAGGCCCTAGATTCAATCCCCAGTCCTACAAACAAAAGCAAAACAAAAACATAAGCTGAAATATTTGTGCATAGAAAAAGCATATTTATCCTTATTCTTTCTACTATAGTTTTCCAATATGGGAAGTCTATTGTCCAGCTAATAGACTGGCATCAAGAATCCACCATTTCTCCCTATGCTGCCCTAAGATCCTGTCATCAGACTTGCCACCATGTCTCATGGGGTAACTCAAAGAGGCCCCAAACCAAACTTGATTGTATTATGGATCCACTATGACCCCCTCTCTTCTCCACAGAGTAGCCATATAATCTTTTAAGGGCTATCACTACCCTGTAAGAAGCTCCTATTATATTTTGAAATGAATCCAAACTCTTGACCAAATTGTCTATTAAAACAGTTCTCTCAGCTTTGTCTTAAGCTGAGTACCATCGTACCTTGTGGTTTCTATGCCCACAGCACACTCCTGTCCTTACTGAGCATCTTTTCCCCATTCTCTCTTCCCCAGTGGAACATCCTTATGTCCTTCGCATAGATAGCAGCTCCACATCAGTTTCTCCTCTGAGATCATCTCCCCAAATCACCCGTGCAAATGAAGATTATTTAGGCATCTGGAAAGAATAATTGTCACAGAAGCATGAGGACCTGAGTTCAGACACTTGGCCCATGACAGAACGAGCCCTTCTCTATTGCCTTATCTAAGCACCCCCGCCTGCCACTTCCTTCTCTTCACTTCCTGTGGCTATTAAACGCCTAGGGTTCCTCTTCTTTCTCATAGCTAGGTCCCTGAGGAGATGTTAACATTAGTTGAGTTTAATAAAAAGTAAATGGAACATTTTGAGTCTATTTAAAAAAAAAAAAAAGATTTCCCTGTGGTGTTTGTTTCTTTCTATAAGTATGTTATTTTAATTGTTTATTTCTTTAATTCTAATTTTGGCTGTTTATTGTAGTGTTGGGTACTGAACCCAGGACATTATGCTTTAGTAGGGAATTACTGTACAGTTGAACAACACAACATCCTGAGCCCAGTAAGATGTGGTGGTTTTTTTTGTTTTTGTTTTTGTTTTTTTTTTTGTTTTGTTTTTTTTTGTTTGTTTGTTTTTTGCCATATCTGCGCGTATAATTAAATTGGATGTTACATATAAGATAAGAATAGTGGTCTGCAAAGAAACTAATTGAACCTTTTTTTTTTTTTTTCACTTACTTGAACATATTTTTACCATCTCATAACCTTGGACTAATTATATACATTTCAGGCCTGGGGGTTTTCAAGATTTTATGTCACATTCTGTCGCTTCAGAAGTTTGGCAGAATGCAAGTAGCCAGCCATGAAAATTGACCTTGTTTCCAGAATTCACTCCAGGGTACAAAGACATGTCTGTTCAAAGAGAAAAGTCAAACTGTATTTGAAGGTTGACCCATTTGGATCCAACTTGAGTTGTGAGGGAATTCCAAATGATAAGGACTCCATAGGCATCCCTCAGGCCAGACTCACTGATGTAGTAAGCAAGGCAACTTTCCACTTAGCCCAGAGTTCCTGTGAGCCAGCCTCAAGCACAGCACAGCACAGCACATGGTCTGCCCCAAATCCAAAACAAGTGAAAAAGGAAAGAATTTGCTGTTTTATATAACCCCAACTTTATTTTTGCATGGCTTGTGCTTTATCTAGAAGACAGCGTCTGAGGTAACGAGCTGGGCTTACCTCATGGCTTGGTATCTCTCACAGTGTGTATCATCTAAATAGCCTATGTCTACAGTTAAGGTGGCTATTTCTCTGGCATCTCTCTGTTCTCAGTTGCTGCACTCAGTGACTGCTATTGAACTCTTCAGACTCATCTGTCTTCCTCAATTGAGTGTGAGTTGTTTGTGGACAGAGGCCATATCTTAATCACCATTTTGTTCCTAGTGCTTAACAGAATTTCTGGTATAAAGCTGGCAAGAAATAGATGATTATTGAATGAATGGTTGGAAATCATAACAACCAAATTGATAACAATATTAAAATTAAACAAACCTTCAACAGAATCTCATCAAAGCAATTTTGTAAATTGGAGCCTTTCAAAGAAAGAGGCAGTTTCCGAGGCCACTGAACGGTCTCCTTTTTTTTTGCTCAAATCCTCTATTTCCTTGTTTCAGGGTGTTACCATTTGAATTCAATTCTGAATATGTCTGTTCTTGGGAAGGTCTAACCTGCTCTAATATCTGAAAATAAGTGATGTTTAAAAATAACCTCATCAGACTTATACCAAACAATAATTTTAAAAAAAAATCCTCCATAGCTCATTAAAAAGGAAGACATTCTATAATAAATTTTAGTGAAGCAGAGATCTTCAGAACATTGGCATACGACTTAAAATATTAATAAGGAAAACACCTTTTGAAACAGAATGAAAGACTGTGTTTTAATCTCTTCCCTTTAAAGCAAGTCGATACATAGTGGAGTTAGATGATAGACAAATAAAAATGAAGACTTTAGTTTACAAGATAGTTTTGTAAAAACAAGTCTGTTTAACAGATTACACTCATTGGAGGTTGGGCCTTTTTAATTAATACATTATTAGTTGATTTCCTCACATAAGTGTCCAGCCCACTTCCATCCCAAGCACACTGTCATAGTTCAGGACCACATGTCCTTTTCCAAAGCAGCTATCCACAAGAGCATCTTCCTGCCTAGCTGTGCCTTATTCTGGCTCACATTTCATTGGCATGTTATTGGGTCAGTGACTCTAAATCATAAACCTGAATAAGCCACACTCTTCTTAACCATCGTCTTTCACAGATGCTGAGGGACGCCAGGACAGAGTCTGGGTGTGCCTTACTACATCTCTTACCGAGTCCTTACGATTGTGTCTGTCTGCCTGTCAGCCTCATTTCTCTATGTCTTCCCTCACTTCTGGACTACAGGGAACAATCTGTACTTTACAGCTGTCCTGTCTTCACTCATAAGTAGACATGTGTGCCTGAGCCTCCTCTGTGCCGGTGGGCCAGGTGCTGCATGTACAGAGATGAATTAAACACAGCTTTCCCTCTGTACCTCACAGCCTCCTGAGGGAGACAGGGGCATGGTGAAGAACTTCTAACCTGGGGTGAAGGATAGTGTAATGAGAGTGCTGGGCAAGTGCTTGGGATTAAAGGTGTGTGCTTAAAAATAAAATGGATTGTCTTTCTAAGTTCCCAGCCTAAAAATGTAAAAAGAAAAACAAAGTGGGGGGCCAGGGAAAGGATTTGGGCATCAGGGTTTTCCCTTTAAGTTTCCTGAGCCATTTTCTGCTAAATCCTTTTCATGCTGTGCGTTCAGATGCTGCCTCTCAGGAGAGGCGCTGTCATAAAAGTTGTCTGTGCACCCCTGATGCCCCACACTTGTCTCCCTTAAAGCACATACCAACCTGTTTCTTTTGTTGATTTTTTTTGTAGCCTCCTGCAATAGTATCTTTTCACGTATGTTCTCAATTCTCAGATAAACTACACCTTTTCCTTTAATGTTCTGGAGTGTAGACTAATTAATTGTCTGATGAATTAGAGTGTAATCTTAAGATTGGGCGTCTTAGCATCATGCAGTCCAGCATCCCGTCATAATAAACAATAATTGATTTTTTAATGTTCTCGACAGAATGGCCATTAGCTGTTGCCTAATCATACGCACTGACAAAGAGTATATGAGTTTCAAAACATGCGAACAACAAATGCTCAGAGTGACGGTAGGCTGCTTCTGGTTATATCCACTAGAAATGAAATTAGAATTTATTTTTAACACGCTAGGGGCAAAACTTTATTTGTATGGCTTATGTCTTCGAGGGAGAAGTGTTGATCAAAAGACTATTAACTTAAATTTAAAATACAATTTGTATTTTTAAGAGGGTTGAAAGGGAGCTACCCAGCGTGGCTAGGGAAACTGCTTCTAGTGGATTACTAAGCAGAAATGACAGTGTGGAATGTCATCTTTTGAGCTGGTTATAGGAGCCCCAGAGGCCTTGCAAACAGTATAACATCTTGCCAGTTCTTTTGGTTGTCCACCGGAACTAGATGGGAAAGCTCCAGAGATAAAGACATTACACACCTTAGTAGCATGATAGAGAGAAATCATACCAGAACTGAGGTGGAGCCTTCCTCCTGCTGGATAGCTTTCACAGTTGCCAGAAAGTTCTACGAAGGCTACTGGAAAAAAAAGAAAAGGCATCAAGAGTCTAACTTAGCCGTGAACGCTAATGAACTACAGTACCACCTGCCTGGCAAGATGCGCACACATGCGAACTAGTGGCACTAATGTTATAGGGGTAACCAATCATTCTCTGCTCCATTTGAAGCTCACTCTACAGAAGGAAATTTGTATCTGGTACTGTGAACCGGTCACAACCCATGGAATATTGAGCCATAGCCCTTAATAGGAGATTTAATATGTTAGCTAAACTGGCACAGCTTCAAAGTGTTTTCCAAGTTTTATGAATATATTTAGATAACTACTGCTCAGCCTTAACCAAAAAATCCTCACTTTTTAGTTAGTGAGTTTAGTTTCACAATATGTGGAGCATAAATAATGGTTGAGTATGCAGCCCTAAACAAAATATTTATGCTGTCCATTCTAAGGCTATGGGGACATTGCAGATGATGAGACTAAAAGGAAGACAGTGAGAAAAACTGCAAAGTGTCACTGTCTGGGCAGAACACAATTATTAGAGTCAGGAACTCATAGCAACTGCGGATGCCTGGCTCTGCACTTAAGTGGGCAAGTTTGTCAACAACTAAGCATGGGTGGAGGAGAGGCTCCAGACACACTACATCCCTGTTGAACTATCTTACTGATAAAGGAGGAGTATTTTTAACTATTTTACAGAAAGAGGTGGATGTGTTGCCTTTTCTGTGTAGTCACTGGTGAGCCCACCAGGCTCTGATAGATAGTTCTAATCCAGTGGTTATAAGGACCACCCTAGTTAAGCTAAATGGGTCACAAAACCAAACCAAAAGTCATGAATCTAAGAAAGGGACTGGTAGACTGTGGCAGAGCAGAAAAGTATGGGAAGAAAATGAGAAGGGAGGAGAAGAGTAATCAAAATCTATTATTTACGTGTATGAAATTGCCAGAGAACTCACTCTATTTTTAATATATTTTATTAATTTATTCATATTACATCTCAGTGGTTATCCCATCCCTTGTATCCTCCCATTCCTCCCTCCCTCCCATTTTCCCTCCCCTAAGACTGTGACTGAGGGGGACCTCTTCCCCTGTATATGCTCATAGGGTATCAAGTCTCTTCTTGGTAGCTTGCTATCCTTCCTCTGAGTGCCACCAGGCCTCCCCATCCAGGGGACGTGGTCAAATATGGGGCACCAGAGTTCGTGTGAAAGTCAGACCCCACTCTCCACTCAACTGTGAAAAATGTCCTGTCCATTGGCTAGATCTGGGTAGGGGTTTGAAGTCTACTTCATGTATTGTCTTTGGCTGGTGCCACAGTTTGCACTGGACACCTGGGCCAAGATCTGCCCATCCTAATGTTCTTCTTATAGGTTCCTAGGACCCTCTAGATCCTTCTATTTCCCCATTCTCCCATTCTTCTCTCACCTAGAGTCCCAATAGGATGCCCTCCTCTCTGACCCACTTTCCTGGTGAGTGAACACTTCCATGAGACACGCCCCTTGGGCTAAGAACTCACTCTATTTTAAAGAGACAAACTGAGATCTGGTGATCAGAGCAGGGCTGAGAACCAGTGCTGTCTCTCTATCACTCATCAAGAATTAATTCTCTACTGAAAGCAGGACCTCATTTATAAAAACTATAAAGCTTTCAGACTTTGAACTTATGTTCTAAAGCATTTTTATTTGCAAGTTTACATCCCTTATTTTATTTTTCCTCTGTTTTTCAGAACTGTAATTTCCTTCAAGTCTTGGGTGTTGTTTTTAAGCCCGGCATCTCATTTCAAAATTACACTGCCTCTACAACTGCATATGCCATAACCTCTGGGAAGAAAATACCCAGCGCATTTGTCCCTAGGTGCTGGCCATTCTTTTTGATAGTTTCAACGTTAGGAAGGAGCCAGTGTCTTCCCTTCCTGTGGAGCTCAGATTTCCCCAAGCCAAAGGTTCCTCATGTCTTGGTGATGTAACACCCATGGCTTATAAATACCCTTTGGGGTATCTATAATTCTACATGATTTTCATCAGATTTGTAGCCAAAGGAGATCTTATTTCACAGTATTTTGCTATGTGGTACTCAACAAAGTCTGACAGTCTATGGGTCACAGTTAAGGCCGTGTATCTCTAAAACATCATCGTTTTCACAATCCAGCTTACAATTTTCGTCTTAAGCTTTGTGTCTTGATGGTTAGATTGAAGCTCATTTAAAACAGCATTAAAGCTATGATGACTGAACTTGAACATTAACAGGACTGACATAGGGATAAAATTTTATCTAGTCATTGATTCAGTAGTTCATTACAAAGTATGAAACTAACGTTCAGGTTTGGTTACCATGTGTAAACTGATGTATTTAGGAAGAGATCGAACCGTGATTCAACCTCGGTTTTCTTATTGAATATCTATTACTTATCTCACTGTTTCTCTGGCACCTAAGTACAAGTCCTGAGTTAAATATCATCAGTAGAGCTAGAGTTCTAGAGCGCAGCATCTCAGGGATCTATTTCTGATAGGAGCTTGATTTTCTGTGTGTATAATGTGTTAAAGGGCCTAGATGTATCACTTAGTTGTGAAATATATGTTGCATACCAAGGTCACAGGAGAACAATCCTTCTTCAGTTTGAGTTGATGGGTTAAATCGCATGGTGAGGCAGAATTTAGTGAACATTTACAGCCTGCTCTGGATTATGACTCATTTGTGTCATTCAGGTTTAACAATAACACTGGGAGGTTTTGTGTTCGTGTCCATCATCCTCAGAGTTAAAGTCTTTCGTGCCCACCAGCTCTCTTTATACTAATTTTTCATTAGCGTGGTAAGTGACAAAGAATGAGTCAGCCGATAAAACCGTAAATATTCTACATTCAGCCTGAGACATGCAGAAGAGATCTGAAGCAAACATGGATTTTTCAGCTTTCCTTTTTCATGTCATTTTGAAAATTACCTTTGATTTTACATGGAAGACAGAGGGTAGCAATTTCGTATTTTAAAGCCCTTCATTAGCAAATACTTAGGCTTAGAAACACCTCTAGTAGACACAAAGATTATATATACTACATAAAATTATGATACATTTAGCGATCCAACCAAGTTCCTTTTGTATGGTTCTGGGATGGGTAGTAATGGTAAAAAACACAATTGAGTGTCCATGGAAAGAGAAACAGTATTCGTTTGGTTAATTTTGTTATGAAACTGGTTGTTTGATTCTTTTGTTCCTCCCTAGATAAATAGTGACACAAAATCGGATGCCCTCTGTTTTGATTGAAATCCCTATTTCATGATGGTAGGGCAGAACGCCTCGAAGAAAACACCCTAGCACTACCTGTGCCAAGGACACTATGAAAACCAAAACCTGCTATCTGACACATAAGACAGTTTCCGTTGGACTTTGCAAAGCTTCTCCTTTTGCCAGTTTTTGACAGTATTTAATACTGCCTGCTAATAACTATAATTGGGGATTAAATATTTTGTTATGTCTCCAATATTCAATCCAAAGAAAAACAATGAAGTCTGTGGGCCTATGGGAAGCCTAAGAAGAAAGTTCTATGCCACTTCAGCACTTTCAGCACATAGGCCTGAATTATGTGGATAAGTTCAGAATTATCAACCACACGTTTACATCTAGAGCCAACCCACATTCTTCTCCAAAGTCATCAGTCTGTAATGAAAATTAATCAAGTACACTTCAATAAACCATTAGTGAATGCCAAGAACTAGACAAAATAAACACTCTAATAGCAAGTTGAATATGTTCACAGTCTTGCCGTCATTTTACAAGATGAAATTGCTATCTTGTCATAGAAAAGGGACAGCTTTTTATTAATTAAACATTTTTTATTTTTATACATACATTTATATATAACACATAAGAACAATAAACGACCTACAGCAAGAAGAACCATGATACAATCAGGAATTGTATAAATGTTATATTCTTAGTGTTTTGGCTATTTGTATTTGACAGCCTTGGAAAAGGGACCATTTTAAAAGGAACATTCCTTCAAGATATTTCTGCCTCTGTCAAATAGAATTAAGTATGAGTAAAAATCACCTTCCCTGGAAGGTAGAATAATAACTTTCTATCTCATGATTGGACTCTTTCAACTCCTCAAAAAAAAATTCCTGGGCAAAGTACATAAAAGGCACAATGTCTATTTGTAAGAGTGGTCATGTGACCCGCCAACATTTTGCCTCCACTCTTTGCTTCAGTCACTCTGCAGTAATGTTTCTTGTCTGCATTTCTGCCCCTCATTCCTCTTTCCTGAGGTGACTGGCTTGTCCGAAAACATTATTCCTCAAGCTCTACCACAGTCACCATCTAATTTGCAAGCCTCACTCTAAGAAGATCTGATTTACTGTATCTGTTCTGGAGGTAGTATGTTGAGAATACTTGGGATGCATTGGAATTGTTGGTAACCTAAGAGCATTTCATTTTCATAATCTCTTTAAGAGACTTTTGTGACGTGGATTAAAATACTTTATTATCTTTCTGGGAAAAAAAACGAAATAAAACAAAAATCCTTTATTGTAGGGATCTTTCTAGATTCTTCCTACACACGCTGTTGCATCCACTGCTCTGTTTATTTGCTCTACTCCGTGTGCTTTAGATGGAGTTTGAACCTGACTTCTGTCTCCTTCGTCATCCTCCACAGCTCCAACATGAAGTTCAAACTCAGTCTTATCTCTTAAGCTCATTGTGGCCAAACATCCATTTTTGACTGTTTGTTTGTTTGGTTTGTTTTTTCAAGATGGGGTTTCTCTGTGTAGCCCTGGCTGTCCTGGACTCACTTTGTAGACCAGGCTGGCCTTAAACTCACAGTGATCTGCCTGCCTCTGCCTCGCGAGTGTTGGGATTAAAGGCATACAGTAGGACGCCAGGCTCAAACATCCATTTCTGATAGAACCTTTCCCTCCCGTCTTCCTCGTGGTAGGCAGTTGATGACTAACTCATTCAATTTTCAACAAATAATGTGAAACCCATTCTATAATGTTTTTCTGGCTTTTATTTTCCTATGTGTATATATATATACTGACTATGTATATCTTACTCTGCCTAGCCCCTTTCACGCTTGAAAAGGAGGGTAGGAGAAAACTCAAAATTATTAAGTAGATAGGTAGAAAAATAGTAAAGTGGCTTCTTTTTCTGTAAAATATGTATTGATTTGACTCTAGTCTTAGATTTTCTTGGAAAAAATAAAGTCTGCTTTCATGTTTCTCCTCCTTAAAGAATGGAGGCAATGTGACAGCTGTGTCCTGTTTTCTCTCTTCAGCATGCCCAGGGGACATCTGTATTATGGAACCACTATTTCCTACACTTAAATATATACCTCTTACTTTTTCTAAAGAAAAGACAATACAAGGATCATCAAAGCGTACACACAATCTTTTTCATGTGCAGCGTTCAGGCATTCTGATAATAGATGGAGGGATAGAAAAGCACTCTGTGGTTTAAACCAGCTGATATGTGCAGTGTGCTCTAATGTATCCATCTAGTTTTATAATGAATAAGGAAAACTAACAAAAGCCTATTAACCTTACATCACTAACATTGTTCATTTGTCATTGTAAAGTTATTGCTTGCCTATCAGCAGTGTTTGTGTGGAAATGATTAAAAGAAATGATTCCAAGAAAGATGGACAAAAATTTTTTTAAAACTAAAAGTTATTCTAGAAAATGTATTTTTTTCCTGCTAGAGGGTGCTCACCTATAACCTATCTAAACAAACAAAGGTTTCATGTAGAAAAGACTAATTGATTCTGTTTTCTATCTAACTCACTTTGTGTACTCAAGGAGAAACCTATTGTGGGTTCAATAGCACATGACTGTCTCATAAAAATCACACCTTAAAGAAAGGTAATGTGACAACTAATATTTGCTTATAATATAGCTCCTACTGGATTTCAGAAAAGATTTGATAAACATTACCAGCTATTTATAATAAGGAACCAATAGCAACAACTTAAAATTGAGGAATGCTAAAGGGAAACATTAAACGCCTGAGCGAGGAATGTGGGAAAGTACAGCTTGCCTGGTAGACAAAGAGTTAGCAGAAACAAGCAAAATATAAGATAATTTACTTCCAAATTTCAAATTAAGTGAACCCTTACTACAAGCACAATCATGTAATAAAATACAATATTTACATAGTAGTTTCTTATATGTGTACACACCCACAGAGTCAAATTTCTCATATTGGAGTCAGACTTTTGGGCTGTCTAAGGTCAGCTCTATTTTTTTCCCCACAAACATAAAAAGATAAATTCACATGCAGACTGATGCTGAAGCAAAATTCTTGTTTGGAAATAGAGTATTATAACCTTAGGCCTAGAAAATGTTAAAATATATATGTAACTATAAGATAATCTTAGTATGGTAAAACTCTGTTAAGTGATAGCACTGATAATGGTCAGGCCTACCCATAAACTGTAAAATGACTCTCCAAGGGCATCCATTAATTAACATGTTAGATCGACTTAAAAGTGTGAGTACTTGAAAATTGGAATACAGGTACCTTAAAGTCATGAATTGCATTTTTCTGTAGTATTTATGTTTATCGTTGACCTATGTCCTTGCTGGCTTAGTTTGATTTCTCTTGCTGGGATAAAACGCTGAGCAAAAACAACTTTAGGAACAAAGGCTTGTTTCATCCTCCAGCTTATAGTCCATCACCAAGGAAAGCAAAAGCAGGAACCCAGAGGCAGAAACAAATGGAAGCAGAAGACATGGAGGAACACTATTTACTGGCTTGCCTCATTTTTGTTGCCCTGATGCTGTTCTTACACAGAGCAGGTCCACCTGCCGCAGAGGTGGCGCTGTCCACTTCTACATCAACTAGCCATCAAGAGCATGTCCCATAGACATGCCCACGGTCCACTTTTATGAAGGCGACTTCTCAAATAAGGTCCCATCTGTCCAAACATATCAAGCTGACAGTCAAGATTAGTCATCATAAGTGTACCCCTTTTCAGTGTGACACACAAATACCAGTGGTACCCCAAAATATCCATTAGCTATTTAAGCGAAGTGAATCATCCTGTGAATTGTTTATAAATGAGCATGATCAACTATTGCCTCCTTTGATGTAAGAAGCTTTTGCCCCTCAAGACAGCAGCACTCTTTTCCAGTCACACTTCCTGTCACGATAGTTTTTATAGCGCAATGAGGACTGGCACCTTATAGATGTTTAGAATACATACACTGAGTAACCTGCAACTTGTCATGTAGTCGGCTAATGCTTTGTAGGCAAGGGCTTTGATTTACTTGTAGGATTAAGTGGAATCAGTATGCTTGGGTAGCCCTTCCTCCAAAAGTATTGATTTTTAAAAGATCCAACATTGTAACGCAGTAAACATTCAGGAATTTATTTTGGGGGTGTTTAGTCCTTTAAAAACAAATGATGTCAAACTTTAAAGTAGATGATCACTAACAAACATGAAATATTTAGATATTGATCTGTTAGCTAAAGATGAGAGGTTTTTGTTCACTGAGAAATGTGCTCCAGAGGCTTGGGAGTGAAGGACGAGGCATAGTCAAATTTGGCTGAGAGCTATGAGCTGTGAATTGTTGTACTAAGGTGTCTCCTTTGACTATCAAGGACTCCCAGAGGTGCTGGAGCTATCAGTGAGTAGTTTTTGGTTTTTGTTAGTTGGTTGGCTTTTGGTTTTTTTTGTTTGTTTTAAGGCACAACAATTGTATATTGTTTTTACAAAGGACTTACTTTGGTTCTCTTGTGGCTCACATCTACCTGTGATGGCAGCTTCAAAGAATCTAATGTCCCCTTTTTGACTATGTAGCAACTACACTTATGTATACACACCCATACGGAGACAAATGCATGTATACCAGTGGTTCTCAACCTGTGACTCATGACCCATTTGGGGTTGCATATAAGATAACCTTTATATCAGACATTTACATTATGATTCATAGCAGTAGCAAAATTATAGTTATGAAGCAGCAACATAATCATTTTACTGCTGGGAGTCACCACAACATGAACTGTATGAAAGGGTCGCAGTGTAAGGAAAGTTGAGAACTACTGCTGCACACAGATCAGTGACTTTTTGTTTCTAAATTAAATTTCATTTATTAACATTTTTAAAGGATAAATAAAATGTTAACTTCCAGAGTTGAACCTACACTTCACACGTAAATGTTGCCCAGACCCTTTTAGACATGCTAATGCATAGGATATCAGGAACCAGCACCTGTGAGACTTTGTAACATCATTTCATGATAAAATGGAAGGCGCTAGAAGCATTAGAAGAAGCTCTTAGGAGGCTCACATGTGTGGGAACTAGCAAGCACCTCCTCTACCTCTCTGAATGTTTTACCTGTGATAGCCTTCATAAACATATAAACCAAAACTAATCATTTTTTAAAAACTCCAGACTCCATTTGTATGGTTTGTGTGAACAGTACTCCTAACCCTGGGTACTTCTTAGTCTTAGAGAAGCCTAGAGTTTCTCTATTAACAAAGTGTGGTTTAGTATAAATTAAATGTAGAAAATTAAATGTGGTATAATACCTTAACTGAAACCTTGAAGCAGACAAATAAAAAATAATATTGGGTAATTTACTGTTGTTTTATTAACTATAGTACATGTGTCACCTTAGTGAGAAATGTTCAGAATTGGAAAATTTGCAAACAGTGAGGTTGTGGGAACTATTTACTATCTGCTCAATTTTTCTATAGATCTAAAGTTATTATAAATCACAAAGCCCGCTGAACGGTGGTGGCGCACACCTTTAATCTCAGCACTTGGGAGGCAGAGGCAGGTGAGTCACTGTGAGTTCAAGGCCAGCCTGGTCTACAAAATGAGTCCAAGTCAGCCAAAGCTAAATAGAGAAACCCTGTCTTGAAAAGCAAAAAACAAAAAACAAAACACACACACACACACACACACACACACACACACACACACACACACACACACACACAAAGCCTTTTCAATTTTCAAAAAGATGCATTAGCAAAGCCTGACTTCTTTTTTTTTTTTTTTTTTTTTTTTTTTAAGTTTGACTTCTTTATGCGAGGTTCTTTTGGGGTTTTTTGTTTTGTTTTGTTTTCTGTATTCACTGTTGGCTTTGTACACATACAGAAATAGATTGGGCCACAGAAGAGTATGGAAGTTTTGATAAGAAATAGTAAAAGACATTGAGGCACACAGTGACTAGGATGCTCTGAAAAACATGTCTGTATCCAGAAGGTGGATATGTTGGGGGATGGTCTGATGTATTTTTATGCTAATTACAGCTTGCTGTAGAGCATGAGACTCTTAATCTCAGGGTCGTGGGTTCGGGCCCCACGTTGGGCACCACTTATTGTTTTTAAAATTACATGTATTATCTGTAGGCCCAGCTAGCAATCAATCAAAACACAGACACTTGTTATATTTTAAGATAGCCTTAGTTAACCTGAGACAGGGCCAATATCAATCCTCTGAATTGCCTCCCATAGTGAGGCAGGCATGGGATCCCTGTCCCAATCCCATGCCATCTGCTTCCAATAACTTCTATCAAGCTACCTCCCATCCATAATCCCAAATACTTGCTCATGTTCTTTATCTGGGCTGGATTCTCCATCCACGCTATGGGCCATGTGCTTCTCCAGCTAACCCATGGTGGCCTTCCTCTCTTGACTTCAGGTCTCCTTCCACTGGTTGTGGTCCTTCTTCTTCCCAGAATTCCTCTCTCTCTAAGCCCCACCTAACTCCTGCCCTGCCCAGGTGGGATGGCTTTTTATTAAGCAAAAGGTGGGTCAGACAGCAAGCAGTGATTAGCATCAAAATACATCAGATTATCCCCCAACATGGCTACTTGAATCTAAGATATGTGTAGACATCATGGCAATTTAAAGTTTAGATTCTTATGTCATGTAGTCTGATATTTGGCTGGTGGTGCACACTGTAGAATGGGATGGAGGGTAGAACGTTCCTGGATCACATTTATAAGATATTTAGTTTCTCATGTGTACACAGAGGGAAGGTATTCCTGGGGGTATGTCCTCCCCCATCAGGGTCCATTTCTGAGACCTTTGCCATGCCTTTTGGGGGTGCGTATTCACTCCTTCGTAATAGCTCAGGGCAGATTTGCAGATAACTCACATGCATGTACTTGATCAAGTTTTCAAGTTTCTATTATTTTACCAGAAACTGTAGAAACGCTATCTAAAATGATGTCATGTGCTGACTGATGGTGCCACAAGTGGTGAGATAACTACAGCCGTGATGACCGTGACTACTGAGGTTTCCTTTACATTATTTGATTTGTAATCAATCACTCTAAGAATTGTTGGGAAACCTCTTTGGTGCATGAGGTTCTTTGCACATTGTAGGTGACATAGAAGTGCTTGAGGTGTGTCCATGAGTCCTTTAATCAGTGTTTTTAAAGTGAGATTCTTTTTATGTTGTTTATATATGGTTTTACGGAAGATTAAACAGAATACTTTTGGAAACAGATTTGGAGGCTCTTTGGTGTTATAATTAGTTTAAATGAATGAGCTTGTTTAATTCTTTTCGATATGAATAAAAAACACACGAAGCAAAGAAAAGCATTGAAATTTAGAAGCAGGGCCTGTGAGACTCCTTGGGAAGTGAAAGTGCCTGTTATCCAATGATGCCAGCTCCACGACTTGCGTTCAGTCCCCATGACCCACATAACGGTGGAAGGAGAGGACCAACTCCATAAAGTTGTCCTCTGACAACTACATGCACAGCCTGACACATGCATGTGTGTACGTACAAATAAGTAAATAGAAACTCAGAAGCAAACAAGTGCTTCTTGGAAATCCGGTAGAAAGCTTGCTTCTGTAACTCTTTTGACTTATTTGTGGGGATCTCTGAACAGCTGGTGCTAAGAAATAGATGCTCCCTGACACTGCTTTTGTTTGTTTGGAAGCCTTTGGAAGCCTTTGCAAGTGTTCCTGGTTTCCATTAGAGGCAGTCATCGCGTATGTTGTCATCCATTCTGTGCAGACAGTAAGTCATCAATAAGACTACATCACTGGCAGCAGCTTTCCAAACTGAGGAGGTGAATCATCCTGTCACTTACCTCTCTAAACTTAGAAGCATCCACATGTAAGAGAAGTCACACAGTGTCTGCCATTCACTTAAGGTTAAGACGCGCCTCCTCCACAGGGTCCTTTGCTACAACTCCCAGCTTCTTCACTCACGTCAACTATGTCGTGTTTCCAGATCTTACTTTAGTAGTGAGATGATGTCATTAAGCACGACACACTGTGGTTTCATTTTTTCCCTTGCAAGATTTGTGTTTATAGAAAAGTATCAGACCCTCTTAAAATACACATATAGTTAGAAAAATGTTTGCTTGAAAATTTGGTCAATAACCGTCATTCATTGCATGATAGTACTCAGAAAATTGTATGTAACTAGCTTTACTTGAACACTGTTGGAATGAAAGTGCTGCCCACTCTCTCTTCCAGGTTCCCTTGAAAGTTTTTTTTAAAGGGTAGTTGAGTCATGTCTGACAATGTGATATTTCCTCCAGCAATTTCTCTTCCTGCCTTTTCTACTCAACTCTCTCAACCACAGATTCCTCTGGTGTACAATTGGTCGACTGTCAGTCAATATTCAGACCATTTGTCAAAGACACTGAGTAAGATGTGTCCTGAAATATGTTTTTTAAAAGACTATATTTAATTTTATGGAACGTTCCAGAAATGCTCTGGTGATAACAAATATCTTCTCTGAAGAACATTTATGGGTACAGCAAGTCACCGATTGGACCCCAGATTGTCCCTACTTTGCCACTAATGCTTTCTGGAGATTTTTCCAAAAGTGATAACTAATATGCATACATTCTATCAGCAGGAGACAGTACAGAGCTCTGAAGGATGGCAGATGAGCGGAAAGATGAAGGAAAGGCGCCACACTGGACGTCAGCCCCACTGACAGAGGCAGCTGCACACCCTCACCCTCCAGAGATGAAGGACCAAGGCGGGGCAGGGGAAGGGCTGAGCCGCAGCGCCAATGGATTTCCATACAGAGAGGAGGAGGAGGGCGCCTTTGGGGAGCACGGGTCACAGGGCACCTATTCAGATACCAAAGAGAACGGGATCAACGGAGAGCTGACCTCAGCGGACAGAGAAACAGCAGGTAACTGAGGGCCTCAAGGATGTCTTTGTGCTTTGTAGTCCAGTCACTCTGAAGGCGAATTAATTTACAGCAGCTGGTCCTTTCACTCTAAAAAGACGAGTAAGGCGAGGAGAAATAGACACCCTAGTAAGGCGCAAGCACCAGCCACCATACCGTGGCAATTAGCCTGACCTTCCCCAACTTTGTTGTAGTCTTGATCTTGTTTCCTTGTTAAATTTTTTACCACCTTAGTTTTTATAGGTAAAGTACAGTGTATGTAAATTTTGCTGTAAATTGTCAGTATTTTAACCTATGGTGGTGGGGTCGGGTGGGGTGGGAAACGCAATGTTTTCTTATTACCTTGAATAACATTGGACCCTGACTAAGTTCAGCAGATAGATTAGAAGCATATTTCCTTTCAGGGTAGAAAGAACTATGCAGTCCACCTCATCAGCCTTCCAAAGAAACAGGAGAAGTGGAAAGCCGAAGAGAGGGGAGACAAACACACATGTTGAAATGTAGGCACCCATTACCTAGTCTCAGCTTTCTAAAACACAGTACACAGAGGCTTACAGAAGAATGTAGCATAACTAGTTCTTTTTATTTTTATCTTTATTATTATTTCATGTGTCTGGGTATTCTGCCTGCATGTGTCTGTGTACTGCATACAGGCAGCGCCCACAGAGGCCAGAAGGGAGCACAGGAGCCCCTAGGCCTGCAGTTGCAGATGATTATGAGCCAGCATGTGGGTCCTGGGAATAAAACCTAGGATTTTTTGGAAGAGCAACCAGGCCTCGAAACTACTGAGCAATCAATCTCTCCGGCTCCATGATAACTAACTCTTACATGCCTCTCTTGAAAGTACTATCATCGATACGATCCTAAATGGTACCATAAGTATAGAACATTAATGACATAGACACACATTACCTTACAATTTAGCATTTTTTGTCATCATTTTCCTTTTTCCGTAACTCAGAATTTCACGTATTTGAATTTACAGACAATAGCTCATTTCTTCAAAAGGCTGGTCACACTACAAGTAGTAAAGTGAAGCACTGTCCCCTTCAGTCTTCCCTTATTTATTTGGAGTTTAGTTTCTCTGTCTCATAAGGATGTGCCTTATAGTCCAATTGCTGTTTTTACTGTTTTTCTTGCTTTACTCTTCTAAAAACTGGGTGCGTCTTATGGTCAAGTGCATCTTATGGTCCGAAAAATACGGTAATTAGACTGTGATGCTTGTCCACCATACACTCTAGTCAAAACACCTTATATATAAGGGATGGGGTATACTCTGTGTTAGAGCACATGCTTAGCATGCACTAGATTCTTGGTACAATTTATATATGTGTGTAGTTATATATTCATGCGTGTATACATGTATATTTATTTATTTGTGCATGGCGTATATATGTTTTATTTTAATAAGAAAATATTGAAGACATTTTAAATGACAAAAGAAAATCCAAAACACATAGTATACATTTTTAAGGCTCAAATTTAGTGGTATTTGAGTAGTATTTTCTACATACTAAGTGTTATATTAGCTTCTATACAAAATCTGGTGCCCAAACTCCACAGATATGAGGTTCTCATGATTTATGACCTCTGTGTCTATTAATCTGGATGCCAAGCACAGGATGTTAGATGCCAAATGAGAAGTGTGGAAAGGCAAAGCTGAAGAAGGGTTGTTTTTACCTAGGGTACATCTGCCCAAAGGTCATCTGGGGTACCAAATAAATTCACATGAGCATAGCAAAGTAGTATAAATATTCAGTGATGTGCAGTGTCAAACACTGAATACACCATTAGGTTGTGGCAGTTCTGTTCTGGCATTAGCACACACTGCATCCCTCTTAAGGATTAGGTACCTTCCTCACTAAGTTGAGTCTCTGTCAGTTGCTCTGATACAAAGCCAGGCCCTGCAGAATTCCATGAGAATAGAAAAAGAGGATGGCAGTGTCTTGACTGAACCAGGAAAATGAGAAGCTGGACGGTGTTCCAAGGGGACATACATCTTATTAATAAGAAACTATGATTGAAATTAGGGTGAAAATATGGCTGTCTTTATGGTTACAATGAGGATTATACCAACA
Organism: Acomys russatus; assembly: GCF_903995435.1. Lineage (NCBI taxonomy): Eukaryota > Metazoa > Chordata > Mammalia > Rodentia > Muridae > Acomys > Acomys russatus. The sequence goes on along the minus strand of NC_067148.1, from coordinate 34,703,966 downwards.
CTACACAACATGTGAAGCCAGTGCTCCAAGACGTAGTGTCTGTTAGTTACTGCCATTGCGGGTGGCAGTGGTGGTGACACTCTTGAACAAGGGCTTTTTAGTTCTAGCTGAGCGCAGTGTGATTTGACTTGGGTATGTTCGAGACCTAAGAGATAAGGACAAGCTGCAGCATCACGGGTCGAAGGAAAGAAAGGGACAGTGGTGCAGACCGCGGGTTTCCTTCTCATCATATCCCGTGGCCCTGGCTTTACAGCTGCAGTGCTCAGTAAATGTGTGTTGGGCCAGTGATTGAATGAATGGGCAAATGCAAAGACAGTCTTCACATCGATTTGAAAACTATACTTTTATCCCTAAGTATACAGGCCTTTTGTTGCTGCTGCTTTGTTTGATTTTGGTTTTGGTTTTGAGGAGGGTATCACTCTGTAGTTCAGGTTGGGTTTGAACTCACTGTAGAGTGCAGACTCTCCTTAAAGTCAAAGTTACCCCCTTGTCTCAGTCTCCCAAGCTCTGGGAGTGCAGGTATGAGCCCATGCCTGGCTGGCTTTGTCTCTTAGATACTCAACACAAAGTCCTTATTGCCACCATGGAGCAGTACAATGCACTATAGAAAAAAAAAAATCACTGTATATATAGTATGCTTGTTGAAGCCATAGACAACTAGTACTTAATATCCTATTTGTTCAGTGGTCTTAATGAAGTATTTAACAGCATTAGAAAAATCTGTTTGTCAGGTCAGTGTGTCCTTGCCAGTTTCTATGAGAAAATAATATAAATTAAATCCAACTCACAGGTATTTCTTTCAAGTGATGGTTTCAGGAACATCCAGTGTTTGTTGTGGAATCATCTCAACATGTATTAAATTAGTCTTATGTTATCTTGGAAAAAATTATTTCCAAGCATTTATATGTATGCTCACAGGGACAGAGGTGGGTACATCATCATCTGTGGGTTGCCATAGTGATGTTTTCAACCCAAACTATGGTGTGATTTTTTTTCAAACTAATTCCCTTCTGAAAATAACAGGCCTAAGATGTGCAAGTGTGGAAAGCTGTAGGAAAAGAAAAATGTAAAACTTGTCTACTAATAAAAGGATGCTCCAGTGATGAGATAGCATGCAATCAGCTTCTATCCAAATTAGCTTAGTAAAATGATAGCTGTTGTTATTGATGGCTTATAGATAACTTCCTTAAAATGAATGTTGTAAATCATCAGCTATATAAGCAAATCCTCTTAAATCTCAAATATGGTATTTTTAAAATGCTATGCTGTAAGGTAGTGACCCAATGGAAACTAGCGTTATATTTGGAGGGGAGCACTTCAAGGAGCATCAAGGAGTTTTTTCTTTCTTTTCTTTTTTCTTCCCCGCCCCCCCCCCCGTTTACCTACACTGCAGCTGTATATCATGTTTCTTCCATAAGGAATAATCTTCTTTTTTGTAACAGAGAAAAATGAATTTATTAAATTATAGCTTATCATGGTGCACAGTCCTTCAGACTGATGACCCAAAGGCCTATATGGTCATAGGCTACTCAAAGAAAGAATAAGCAGGCTACCAAGGAAGGAATAATCTTCAAAAGCAAAACTATTCACCAAAAGCACTCCTCGGCAGGGAAGAGGTCCCCAGCTCTGCTTGTGGTGGCCATGAAATCCCTGAGTTGACTCAAAATGTTTCTTCTGCTTTCTCCTTGGCTAAGGTTGTCTCTTGGTTTCCCGGAGTCTTTTCCCGGAGCTTGTTTGTAATCATCTCTGTAGATAGACTTACGTGGTCAAGGATGGAAACATCATTATCTTCCCAAGGCTGGGCCTCCTTCAGCCTGGTATCCCACATCCTTCTTCACTTATGAGTTTTGAGACTTTTAAAAGATGCACACCATGGTCAACTTAATTTTGTTCTTGTGCACCGAGACCAGGCTTGGACAGCAGCATCTCTCAGAAGACAATGATGCTTTAATCTTACTGCTTTACACACACTAGATGCCCCCTGCTACACAGCATAAAGGCAAGCCCATAGAAAGATGGGTGGAATCCCTTTCTCAACTCTAGTTTTGACGTTTTACTACTGTGTACTAAAGTAGGGGCATGTGAAAACATGAGAAGCTATTCAGAATCAAACTACCTAACGAAAGGCTAGGGTTGTTTGGTTTTGTTGTTTTTTGTTTTGTTTTGTTTTGTTTTAGTTGTTTTCAAAAGCCTAACTAAGAAGAAAATAGCTTGTAATAATCCTTTTCTTTTGCACTTTGTTAAAGAGAGCAAGCGAAATACATTTTGCCTGCCACAGAGTTCCAAATCAGAGTGACAATTTGACACCCCAACTGTAGGTTTCTTATGCAGGAGTTAGCCTCAAAGTTATTAGAATTCATTTCAAAGTAGCATGAGGTGACTTGCAAAAAGACAGGTTGATTTGTATCTATAAAATCAATAAATATTTGTATCTAAAAATGTATAAAACTTTTATCAGAACATCATTATAGCAAGTGGAAGTGTTTAAAGTACCTTTCAAGTGATATTTTAAGGATAGTCAGTATGCTCTTGACTTGGCAAGGTAATGTTTTCACTTCATTTGGTGTCTTGTTTCTTATGATATTGATTCTTATCCTTACCGAGTCCGATTATGAAATCATTCTAATACAATGTTTGCTAATTATAAAAGCCAGATCTGCAAAATATTAATTAATTCTGCATTCCTCACCATTTTTCTGAACACCATTATCTAGAGATAGAAAAGCCTCTGGTTCCTTGTCATTCCTCAACGATTGCTTGAAAAACTGGAATCTGCACTTCTCATCTGCTCGTATGTGGATAGAGCCAACTGTGAATTAAATGATTTTGAAAACAAATTGTGTTTGGGCAGAATAACATTGTGTTTTTCTGCCAGTCGTTATTCCTTACTCCATGCAGTGTATCAGTTATTAACATAGAATCTATACACTGTATCCAGTAATATAGGCAGTCTAGAGATGATTTAAGGCATATGTGAGGATTTTGGAGGCCTTCAGCAAACATTATAATATTTTACATTGAGGACTCGAACAACAGATTGTGATATTACAGAGATCCTAAAGCCATCCCTGTCCCCCACCCCCCACCACAAGGACACAGAAGGACAACTGTATACTTAAGAACTACAGCAGGAAATGTGTATAGACCAGGTGCTTCCACATGGCCCTTCACTTCATACACCATCATGGCTTTGACCACATTCTACCATTCTGGGATGTCCACAAAGATATCTGTCAATAGCGTTTCCATCTTTGAATGAGAAAATTGGGCACGGACTGTTTAAGTGGCTCAGGGCTGCGCAGTTAGAAGACGGGGGTGCTGAATTGAGAGCCCAGTGGCCAGGAACCCTGTGCAACTTGGTTTCATTTGGAATTGTCCTTTCTCTAAAGAAGAGACATGACATTTTTATCAGTTATTTACTTTTTAAGCAGGCTGCTTACTCTCCAGGCTTTCAAAATCCCTTTAGATTAGAGTTATTTTTCTTGCCTCTCAGAATCAATCTTGTGAATATCAGCCTTTGCCCTTTGTTGGAAAAGATGAATGGAATCTGGCCTCTTCCTTGCCGTGGTTCCAGATAGCACAACCGCGATCCAGAAGGGATGCAGAAGACACACTTCCACACCCATTCCCTCTTCAAGTAGTCATCACCTGAAAGCATGTGCTGCAGTGCGCAGGCTCCGCTGCTACCCTCATGCAGCAGTCATCCATGGCAGACAAAGTGCACATGTCTGCTGCAGAATTTGCACTCGCACTCCTGGAGCATGGCGTAAAATCATAGTGTGATTCTCTGTTTCCTCCTAAGTGAAGAAAGAAAGGAGACACATTAGAAAAGGATATTTATAGATGTCAAAATATGCAAGTGTTTAAAAGCAGACTGTGGTGACTTCTACTGTCCTGTGGTGTGATGCTTTGAATACTAACAGGAAAAATCAAGTCCCCCGATGAAGTGGCTTTCTTTTTCTATCTCTTGGGGTAAATATAAAAATTGAAGGGTATTTCTTTACCTTATTCTCATCCATTCCCTACAGTGCCTTTTTTCCCTTGCATGTCTATATTTCCAGGTGTTATTTTCCAGGGCTACCCCTTACCAAGAAGTGGTATAGCCTTCTCTACATTTTAACATCCCCATAACCCAAGCAGCCTCATGACAGGCAGACCCAGACACATAAAATGATTGTTGCAGAGACTGCATACGGAAGCTGGAAAAAAAAAAAAAACATAACAGTGGCAAAGGTTGGTACCGCTCATACGCAGACAGCAAATAGCTCTAAGCTTTTCTCTTTTCTTTCTTTTCAACCATAGAAAACTGAAACCTGTTTTTTTGCTACCCTCTTTCTTACCCTCTCTGCCATCATTTCCAAATTGAAATCCCTTTAAAATACGACCTACTGTATGTACTACATTAATGTAAGCAGAGCAAAAATAGCGTTCGCCATCTTTCCAGCAAAATGACTAAAGCTATCCGCATAGGCCCCTGAGGCAAATAAACAAGCAGGCCTAACAATACAAGAGGTTCCAGATTTTCTTCTTGTTGTTGCCATGCCAACCACTCATTGCTCTGGCTGCCATTTCCCTGAGCTCCGCAGAGAGAGGCGTGTGCAGAGCAGTTACTTAGCATTCAAGGGTGGATCTGCAGAAAAACACACAGCCTCACTGCACAGCGGTCTGGCCTGGCAGCCCCGGTGGATGACACCAGAGAATGAGAATCTTTTCAGTGCTTTCCTCATGAAGGTTAGGCAGTCCGGCTAGGAAGAACGAGAGCGGGATGGAGCCTTTTTAATTAACGTAGTTCCGTAAGGTTTGTGTCCGTTGTGTTTGCTTTGTCCTGTGTGGTCTCTACCAGATGAAGCGAGTGTGGGTGTTCACTTCTGTCATAGATAGTATGTGGCTTACTGTGTTGATGCCTACTGGGTCTGAGCCTATCAGGGCCAGCTTACATGGACGTGCCATGAAGAGTGATGACTCTTGTTCCTGGGGCTTGTATAGACCAGGTAATCCCAGCTAGAGCTCTCTGTGCTTACACAATAGAGGAAGGGATGAGCACTGCATAGTTATTTTTCATTTAAATGTAGTCCTATGGTGGTGGTGGTGGTTCCATCATCTCTGCTTCTCAGTCAAGCCAGAGCGGGATGACCTTGTCTTAAGCCAGTAATTCTGCATCAAAATATTGGAAAAACTGGTTTCTCAAGACTGTTTCAATTAGACCCAATGACTCAACATATTGAAGTATTGTTTACGTTCCTGGAATTTTAAATGCCTACAAACTTTTGAGTTGAGATGAGCAAGGTTCTGTCTCACAGAATATAATGTGATACTTTGAAATTCTGATTTATTTGCACATAGTTACTTCTGTTTTATTCTTGAATGTCTCCCATGCCCCGCAGGACCATCTCATTTGTCTTGATTAACATTAAATACCAGAAGCACATCAGAAATGGTATTTTAAAAAGTATCAGGCCCTTTGGCTGATTGACACTTGGAAAAACTATTCTACTGAATTTGAGCTATTACAAAGACAATAGAATTGTGCTATGAACAATTTGAGCCAATTATATATATGTATATATGTAAATATAATTTAATTATATTTTATAATATTCAAGTTTTCCCCTATTCTGTATTTTCTAAAATCTTGACATGTTTGCTCCTCTTTAATTTTCTGTTATATTTTGTCACTGTGATTTCTTTTATTGCTTTCCAATTTCTAAATATTAAGAAAAAAACTCCATTTAGAGAAAAATTCTCACTGGTTCATAAAATATTTTTCATTTAAAATGAATGTGGGAAAATAATCAGTAATGAAAGTGACTCTTTTGAGATTCATTTCTAGACTTTGGTTGGATTAGTAAGCCTTTGATTTGATTAATATTATAGAGGACCTTTTGATGTTCTCTCTATTTTTAAGTATTGTTTTCTCACAAAACAAAAAAGAAGAAAGAAAGAGATGGGGGATGGAAAAGGAAAGAGAAATGTGATTGTAAATTTTTACAATAATTTTTCAGGTATCTTGATTATCTATGTATCATCAAGCAATAATGTGTCATTTGAATTGTTTAATACTATTTTTTGCATATCCATGCATCCATAAATATATAGGCGTTTTGACAATATTGGTAGTTTGTATCAGAGAAGTATTTGGCACTGCATGGCAAGTGTTTGGGCTTTGAGTTTGCTTTTCTTGCAGTTGGGAGGTTACTGAGTAGGTGGGGAAGACTCGGCAGTCAACACTCCTGTCTTTCTTCCACAGGCTACTTAGATGCAGTGATTTTTCTGCTTGGGAGTGTAGAGGCTGTCTCCCTCCCTTCCTCCCAGTACCTTCACGCTTCATTGCCCCTTAGCACATTACATAGAGCATTTGCACCTGCTCTCGGGGGAAGATGGAAATTCATACCCAGAGTGGATGAATAGAACAACTGGTGCTGCCTTACAACCCTGGTGCTTTCAGCCTTGTCTGACCAGGCATTGTGAGTCCCAGGAGGAAACACTGAACCACATGCTACCAGCTCGCCATGCAGCAGCTCTCAGCAAATGAGTCACACCGTTCAACCACACTCAAAAAATACAGTTCTAGCCTAGCTAAGCTGCTGGGCAGAGGTGGGGAGGAGAGGGAAAGAGAGGAGAGAGAGAAAAGCATGTGCCTTGGACTCTCCTTCAGCTTTTAACAGCTATGCAAATGCTAAGTATTTACCAGAGTACAAATATGAATGTAAAATGTCTCTATGTATAGTGTGTTGCAATAATACTCAAGATTTCAGAAAGCACCATACTTAGATAGATAAGGAGGAAGAATCAAAGTTCCAGGACATTGAATCTATAGTAGAGCATCCTGAACATTAGATTTAAGTCTAAATTAGAAGTACATACAGATTAAGACTACACTGGCAAATGACTTCCTCCTTCCTTTATGGGCATCTCCATCCTGGATGATTAGCCCTCTGACTGGACTAAAACCTTCTTTCTGTCTCCCAGTTACATGGAACCAGCCAATCTGTGGTGGCTTCCTTCTACAGCAGTATTATGACCCAATGGGGAAACCTTTGAGAAGGGTTCTGGGAAGTCTACCAAGAAGACAGAGAGCTGCTGCGATCTCATTCTCTAGAGAAGCTCTCCTAAACACCTGGAGGGACTATGGTTAGATACTGCTAAGAGCATCCACTGGGGTCCATCTACTGAGCCTACTGAGTAACTAGATTTTATTCCAAGGTATAAATGCTTTGAACCAGTGATTGATTTTTCTCCCTTCCTCTTGACATATATTACTCTATTTCCTGGTATAGATGCTAATGACTATTTTAGTTAATACAGAAAGAGACCGAGAATCCATGTATGGAGTTAAGAATGGAAACCCCATAGACAAAATTGTGGTACAAAAAGATACTGCAGTGAAAGCAATGCATTTGTGAGAAAGACTAAATTAGAGTGATACACTGGGGATGTAAGAATAAACTGAGAATCAATGAGAAGAAGCTGGATTCACTGGAAAGCCGGGAGAGCTGTTGGTTGCAGTAAATAATTTAGGAGGATTCCTATAATACTTCAGTGGGGAAAATGTTGCCAGACTTAGCTTTCTTTAATAGTGAGGGTGAGGGTTGGAGAGTTTGGAATAACAAAAATATGTAACGCATCTAACCAGAGGCATTTGCCCAATAACTGGTACATTTGGAAATAAGATCAATAACATTCTGAGAGACATAATAATCTAACAGATAAGAATCATATGGATGCTGAGTAATTCTTGTTTCCATTCTCTCAAAATTAAACCCAAATGTAACACTGGCCTGGATTGGAAAAAAAAATGTCCCCAAGAGAGTTTGAGATTGGAACACAGACCTGTGTGTGAGTTTTTTTTGGTGGTAGTGGTTAGTTGCTTAGTTGGTTTTCTTCTGGTTGTAAGGTAAGGACTGATTTGCTGCCCTAGGTCAAGAACGCAGCAAATCTCAATCCTGATAAAAGGGCAACCTGGGCCTTGGAGCATATTGTATGTTCTTGGTCACAGGCTTAACTGCGTGCTGCTAGAGAAGTGGAGCTATATGGACTTGGGAAAATATTAGCCTAATTTTGAAAGTCACCTGGGCAGACTGTGATTGAGCAGACCAGTCTTCCTGTTTCGTCTCTGAGTCTATCCACTGACCTGCAAATGGCAGGGTTTTAAATAATACTCAGCATTTCTATATTGAAACGGGAAAGTCAGACACCAACTATGGGAAGTATAAACTTTGAGATATCCCTTCATTATGGTCTCATATTTTCAGATAAGACACTAATTAGTATAGTCCTTTCTCTTTCTATGAGTTTTGTTGAACCAAGTCACGCTGCCTCTTTGTTTCATGGTACATATTCCAGTCATATAACACAACAGAAGAGGATGAGGAGCACAGATGGGTTCTAGAGCTTCCTGAGAGTTCTTGCTTTACCTTGTCTTCCTTAGGAAGCTAAACCCATACCACCAGTTCACATCAAACACTCCAGGGATGGGAGGTTCCTGTAAACACTGGGGATCAGTGTTTCCTCAATACAAATGGCATGAAAACAAATCAGAGAAACCAGGCAGTCTTAGGTACAATCTTAGAAACAGGAATCAGTTCATTATCACTGACATAGTTTTCCATGAAAGTTGTAGGATTTCATAGGAAATCTCATCTCTCCCATAGGATTCTAATCCCCAAACAACATTATACCCCCATAATGTATTTCATAGAATATAGGTTAGGCCACAGCATCTTCTCCCGACCCAGCTACCCTAAGCAAAGTTCAGAAACAAATAAAACTTGCCCTGAGCTCTTTTCCGTTAGCTTCCTCAGTTTTGTTTCCTTCATTTCCTCAAGTTGTCAGCGGTCACAGGCTCATCCACGCGCCATTCGTTCTCTTCCCTCTCGCCCAGCCCACTCCCCGTTTCCTACAGCATGCCCACCACTCCTTCAAAGCGCATGCCCCATTCTCCTTCTGCTCAGCTTCTAGTCAAGGAATAAATGTAGTAACTGAGCTTGAAGTAAGTAGATATTAATGGAGATGGTGGAAAAGTAGGCAGCCCTGAAGCCGAGTCATCTATGTCTAAATTTAATAGCTTCCCTGGACATATTCTATGCATCCTTTGTAAGTTTATACAGATACTGTGGTTACCACTGCTTGTTCGTTGTATTCCTTGCATAATGAATCGTTTGTGTCCTACAGTTGAAGGGAGACTTCCAGCAGTCCTGAAGAAAAATTAATCATTTCTACAGCATATTCTTGATATAGAGAAATTTTTAGAAATCTATCAGGGAGTTTTCTATTTATTTTCATGATTATGTCAAACTACAAAGGCAATATTGGAGTTTACGTTTCTTTTCCTCCTTAAAACTATGCTCTTGGAAAATAGTTCCTTTTGGCTACTAACGGGTCCTAGAAGAATGTGTTTAATAATCAATCCTCAGTTGTGCTTGTTTGGAAGTTCCCAATGGGGCATTCACTTACGTTGTCCTGTGGCTGAGCTTTTAACTATATTATTAATAACAGAGGGTTGCTTCCATGTATACTTCCTCCTCTCGTGTTTCATTTTTTTAACTGCAGGGATTTCAATTCTCTTAATTTCATTGTACTTTTTAATGTTGTGGTCCCATGTATATATGTGATCATAATTTGAAAAATATAAAGAATTACTATCGATAACTTATGATCAAGTCTCTTCGGGTGCTGGTACAAAGAAAATATGAGTGAACAATACTGTGTACAATTACTTGTCTAAATAAAATTTGTGGTTAGATTATGGACAATCACTCACTCAGTTTGCAGGCCATGAGGCAAAGCTGATGTCACTGCAGAGAACGGCACACTCCTCTCAGAGATGTGTTAGGACTGAATGCGCCAACTATACCTAGGCTGGAGTCATGCTGCCTTCCCCGTAAACTGTTCTGAGTGTACTCTATGATATATGTGAAAAAACTAATTTTTCCTTTTAAATTATATCTCAAAACTTGGCCAAGTTGTGCTGAGGATAAGCGAAGGAGAGGAAGCAAATGTTCCCCTATCTAGTGGTTGTAACCCTATGAATCTAGCATAGGTTACAATAGAAAAAAGCTGCATTTAGGTGACTGGGAAAGACTATTTCTGATATAAAGGGAACTTATATTTCAAAATCTCATTCTAATGACTTTTTAAAAATCTAGACTGTTTTTCCATTTTATTATCATATCATCTCCCTTGGACATTTCTAGGTTTTGTGGCTACAGAAACATTACTTTCATTATATCAACCCTACCTTCACTTCTGGTGCCCAAGCCTCTCATAGTATCCAAACAGAGACAAAGCCTTAAAAGAAGGAAGGAATTCTTGCATAAATAAGTTCTGACACACAGACAGGAGTGCACTTGTACACACATGATTGTTTTGTTTATTCTATAATTATTCTTTTTAAGGGTAGATTTATTCAAAATATCATTGTTTTATCAATTTATCTTCACATTAATGTTTCTGATAATGCTCTATATTATAATCATAGTATGTCTTATACCTAGCAGAGAAGACACTACAAATTTTCAGAAGTCTGCAAAGAACTGTGCTATTTTAATAAGATATAAAATACTCAAATCTCTTGTTTTGCATTATCAATCCCTCAATACCAACATAATTATATTTAATTTGTTGGGATTAAAGCTGTTTGAAATTTTTAAGAAGTAAATTCTTCATTAAGTTTGTTTATGCAATTAATTTGGATCAGCAAAATATTCTACTTGACTTAATTACCAAATTTCTAATACTTGAGATACAAGCAACAGCGCATATATATACATACACACACACACACACACACACACACACACACACACATACTAGAAGTCACCGTCCCCCACTTTAAACTAGAACATGTACGTATAAAGCTAGGTTGGGCACTTAACAATGTGTCTTTTGCTAAAATTTCCCTCTATTTCCATCTGAGCCACTAAATTTAGAAATAAAATTTCCCAGTAGGTGGTGCTTGTGCTCTAAGCTTGTCTAATTACTTTTGACTCAATTCTTTAGCACCCTTAAGTTGTAGAATCCTCTCAGTGGTATTTACCTTAGCTTGCTGCACATTTCTCCTTAACCAAATTGAAAGTCGGTCCAGTCCAATTAAATCTCTAAAAACTTCCTTTGAGTATGCAAAAGTTAGATTGTGGGTTTGAATACATAGGTTGAGGTGGGGAGAGTCAGGAGCGATGGAACAAAGGCTCAGCAGTTAAGGGTACGATGTGTGCTGTTCTTACATAGGACCTGAGTTTAGCTCCCAGAATCTAATCAGAGGGTGCACCACTGACTCTCCAGGGGATCCGATGCCTCTGGCTTCCATGGATACCTGCTATCACTTGCACATACCCACACACAGAAATACACACCAACATGTACTTTTCTTCATACACATAATTGTTGGTTTTTTGAAAAGAGAAGGGGAACTCTTCCTATAATTGTAACCCCTGGTTTTTTGGACATGGATATCAAATGGGAGGTTTTATGAGTGGCCATGGAAGAACCAGTCAAAAACCCCGTGGCCCCTAAGGGAAGATCACAAAGAAGAAAAGCAAAGGAAGTCTTTCCATAAGATTACCCTATGGTAAACAATTAAAAAACAGTTGTGCTTAGGGGTGCCATGCCTCTTCTTTGCAGCTCCCAGGGATGTCTAAACAGCCTTACATTGTCTACAGCAGGCCCAAAATATACTCCCTTCAAAACAAAAAAGAAAGATAAAAGAAAAGAAAAGAACTGAACTTCATACAACTGTGATTTCTTTTCTTAAATGTCTCTGTCTTTGTGAGTTGACTTACATTGCATTTGCCCTTGAGTGGGGTGGAGCCATGTGTCAATCAGAATATCTTTAGATGGAGAAATGGCTGCTGAGCAAAGCTGTGTGACTGCAACGTTGCCTGTTGTGATGTTGTGAATCAGAAGAAATCTCAGGGTGAGGTGTGCCAATGTGGTCCTCCTTAATTAATGCAAAGATTCCAGGGAAACAAACAAACAAAACCCTCCAACAATCTGCTCCTTAAATGCCGTCATTGCCAGCTGATTCAAGGATGTACTTTCAGAGGAGCCATTTACGCTCCAAATTAAGCAGGAAGAAGCAAGGAATTCTCCTCTCTCTCTCTCTCTCTCTCTCTCTCTCTCTCTCTCTCTCTCTCTCTCTCTCTCTCTCTCTTTCTCTCTTCTTGATGAATTTATGGAGGGTGTTTGTTTAGCAGAGCACTTCGAACTACACAGTGCTTTCCTTGTTGACTACATTCCAGCAGCAGCAGCAGCAGCAGCAATTAACATTGGTTTCCTAGGCAACCATTTTGTACCCTACTGAGAAAAACCTTCTTGACAGGAGCATTCTGTCTTAAATTGTTTTGTTTTCCTTTTTCAGCAAGTGTACGGTAGACTTATTTGTCATCTTTTAACACACCATTATACCCACGATTCTTCAAAGCAGAAACATTTAGTGTTTTTTATATCCATATGGTTGAATTTACTGTCAATGCATCTTGGTTCACTTTTAACAAGCTGCAAGAAATCAACAAAAATATGTGTCCAGCCATATGCCAAGTCACTTGCACTTTGTGTTGACAGCCTAACCGGTGGAGCATTGCCTGTTTAAGAGGCCCAGCTGGTCCTGATCCAAATCCACAGGCCGCACATTCAACAACAATTACTGGGTCAACCAACAATGCTATGTCTTCACTCAAGAAGCAGCTTAGAATTCTGAGCTGTTGAGAGGTTGTCAACTCCATCAATTTTATTAATTAACTGGGTTTTAGTATATTAATATCACAGTAATCAAAAGTACAAAGGTGTGCTAAGCACAGACCCTGGGGCTGCCTTTAAAATTTGTCCCTGATGAAGACTGTGAACAAAAAGATCCTAACAATGGCAAAATGTGCTGGAGGAAGACAAAGGCCTAGAGCAGCCATAAATGCTGAGCTGTACAGTTGAACAGTGGTGCAAGCTTAATATAGATACATTGAGCACGTGGCAGAAGCCTGATGTGTTGTCTGGCAGCCAGATGTGCCCATTCAAGCAAGGACACATTTCAAATGTTTTCCTAAGTGGTGATGCATTACTTATGTTTATGTTGCTTGGACTGTATCTTTATGTCACTTATTCTCATACTACCCAATAACCAACAACTTTACAGTTTGGTAAGATGCTATCAGATGAATGGAATTCAGGGAAGTTACTTTTAATGGTTTCCTTCCAAATTGTTTGTAATCAGATCTACTTATTGGGTTATTATGCGTTATTTTTTGTTTTATTTGGGTTTTGGGTTTTGGTTTGTTTGTTTTTAAAAAGCTTTCCTTACAAACATTGACTTGACTTTACAGCCAAGCTATTTTCATTAGCCATGGGAACTCTCTCATTATCATATTGACGTTAACCATGACATAAAGACTATCACGAGTTTAACATCAAACACTAGTCAAATACTAGTAACTGTTAATAACTTTACCTAAAGGACAGTGATCTACTAAATAGGTAAAAATGTGATGGATGTGTGGGTGCATGAGTGAATAGGTGGGGAGATGGATGGATAAAATGGATGGAAACAATAGATATATATGGAGGATGAAGGAAAAATATCACACATAATTAAATAAAGGGAAATAATATGCATATATATGTAAGACAAGAATCATAGTCTTTATAATTTTATTTTTTTACTCTGATTTTGTGAGTGCCACACTTTGTCCTTTGTGTTTCTTTGGTACATTTATTCTTAATCTTCCCTGAACTCACCCAAGCCCACGGTGAATTTGTTCCTGTCCCAGGAGCCAGGCAGTGGAGATCTAGAGCCTGCCCAGGAAAGCTCTGATTGCATTTCTTCTGGGAGAAAAAAAAGCCATCTCTTACTCTGCAGGGAAAACTACAATTGCTGTCTTGTTGATAAATCCCTTTGCTTCCTTCAAGGAAGATTGAAAATTCACTGGACCAAATGAAACTCCCAGAGCACCTGTTCATGGTCTTTTATTCCCAAGTCACTGTGAAATTTTCAATACATGGTATAATATTTTCTATTTAAATATATTTAATATTATTATTCTAAACAACTAGAAGACATGAGTTAAGCCACTATGAACTTGACTTTCTTCTTTACTGTCAGATTATTCTTCTAAAAGCGTTTTAATAAAAGGTGAGTGCTGGGAATTGAACCCAAGGCCTTATACATGCCAGACAAATGAAGTATCACTGAACCACATCTCTAGCTCCTGATAAATTCTTTTTAAAAAGTGTATCAAGCTTTCCAAGATCACATTAAAATTATTTTCTGACAATTATGCTTTAAACAAAAATCAAATCACCTCATTCATAAGTTATGTTCAATTGTGAACCAAAAATATGTTTCTAAATTAGTTTTCTCTCAAACAAGAATAATGAAATTCACAATTTACTATGAATTCCTTTCCAACATAAACTGAAACTAAATTCCTGCCTACCAATGAAACATGATAATGAGGATCTAGGGTGTTTTGTGTAGGTGACTGTGACTGCACTGGCCAGGAGCGTGCCTTTAATTCTCTCTTCACATGTCTCTTCTTAAACTGTTTTTTAAAACCCCTTTATAAAATGCCCACAATATTTTTTTTTTACTATTTTGTATGAATACATTCTTTCTGTGTCAAGCTCTATTATGTTATAAGCAATAAGTGATTCTCAGGAGATACCAACAGGCAGACCTACACAGAAGACTGAAATGCTATACCATCACTCAGCTATAATTCCATCACATAAGCTAGTGATACTTGTGCTTTTTAAATTATTGTTTTCCCAATAAAACTAGAGCTCTACTTCATATGTTAAGAGTTTTAGGCTCTAGAAAGTTAATTAATACTCAAGTACTCGGAACTCCAATTTAAATGTTACTGTTCTAAAATATGTCAAATTCCTACACGTAATTGTGCATTTGTAAAGTTGACAACTGTAGTGTTCAGTATGGGTTACCTCTAATTTGTGTCAATAACAAGAACAGAGGCTTTTATGTTCATTTTCTACCCATTCAAAAAATTAATTAATTAGGAAACTAATTGTGTTAAGTATCCAGTATAGGAAAAAAAAACTTGCGGAGGAAGGCTTCGAGAATTGTGTGCACAGCAAAAGAAATTGCCCAGGACTATGGGTAGATAAGTAAATAAGCCAAGTAGATAAGTCGCACATCTCAGCACAGTTTCCTGTAAAATGTGCTAAGTGCCAGAAGAGGATATTACGTTTTACATTACTACTAGTGGGAAGATTCAGGAATGACCCAGAAGATAGGGTTTCATGCTGTCCCAGTGTCTGCCGTGTCTGTCTTACCTCTGTTTTACTTGCAATTTCCCATAAAACACTGGAATCCTAGAAGACGTATCCTCAGTAGATGGGTTTTAAGTGTTAGACTCGCATTGAACAGTTAATGTACTTGTGACTTCTCTGATCCTAAAATTATGTTTTAGTACTGTTGACCAACTCTTGTTGCTGCCTGGTCACTATGTGTTCTTCTGTTCCTGGTTTGTTTGCAGAGGAGGTGTCTGCCAGGATAGTTCAAGTAGTAACGGCTGAAGCTGTAGCAGTCCTGAAAGGTGAACAAGAGAAGGAAGCCCAACACAAGGACAAACCTGCAGCTCTGCCATTAGGTAAATGAGAAGAGCTGAACACGGGGCGAACATTTGCTTCCTTTACCACAGCATAAAGTCTACATACCCCAGTGATATGTTCTACTTTGTTCATATTTCCCATATGTGGCATTCACCTGTCACCTCTACAGGAAACAGAAGTAACTGTTTTGACCTCTCTGTGGTTTGCTGAGATGTTTGATTGTCTTTAAAGTAATCTCTTGATGTTAGACATAATGACCCTTTATTTATTTATCTATTTATTAAATCTGGATTTTATGACTCCATGCACATAAAGAAGATGAACTGAAACTTCAGCTGGAAATGACTGTCCTTTCCTTTGGTTAATCTACACAAAACCAGTAGCTAGAGCGCTGTTAGAATCATCAGTGACGAGTCATATAGGATCTTGGGATTTGAGAATTGACCACACAGCACTTCAATAGCCTTGCCCTTTCCTATGGTCGTAAATGTCCTTCAGTGCCACAGAACCATATAACACATAATCACTGAGGAGGGCACTCAGCCAAAGGCTTGCAGCCCCGCACAGAAAGGTAGATTATCCATCACTTAAAAGTAGGTATGTAGGTAAATACATAAATATATAAATACGTACATGATAAATAGGTCATAGATACAATGATAAATTACAAATTCATAGATGATTAAATGATAGACACAGATACATGGATAAGTAGATAGACTGATACATAGGTACATATACAAATTATAGAGAGTGAGTAAATGATAGGTAGGTGGAGAAGTAGATAGATAGACATATATTTGTATACATGAAAATAAATGGAAGGAGACATCCTAGAATTTAGTGTATCTGTTTCATAGGTACATATGCCCAATCTGTCAAAAGGCATGGCTTCTCAGTCCTAAAAAAATATTTTATAGTTCAATGCATCCATAATATTTGCTTTCCTGATTAAGAGTTCTTGAAATGTCTACTAAAACTAAACAATAAGAATGTGTTTCTTTCCCTGATTAAGAATTTAAAATATAGTCAGTTTGTGACATTCTGAGTGTTTTGATTATCAAGGACTATCTTTCTCATAAGTAGAAATGGGAAAGATACCTAACTTAAAACATTAATGTTTAATCTACCATTCATTCATGGTCTTGTTACTTTGCAAAGAAATGCAGGTTTTAAAATTTGAAGTCTTAAAAATATGTGGCCCAAATACCAATGAGTCAAGGAACTAAACACTGTTGTCACAAAGCCACCTCTACTAAGCTAACCACTGTATTATGAAACTTCAAGTCACATAATCTATAAAATATATTCAGTCTCTAGCATTAATTGAGAACTATTTCTTTGGAAGTCCCTTTCCTGCGTAGAAAGGCCGTAAGGAAGGTAAGTGTCCAGGAGGACATCAGCGGGATATCAGAGCCTTTCCCACCACACTGATTCACTGTGACCCCAAAGCCTGAAGGTGGCTTTAGGGTACAGCTAGGTGGGTGCAGCTTTTCTGATGGTTACTATCCTCTGTACTGACTTCACTTTTCCTTTGTGAAAGAAGAACGGAAAGAAGACTTCACCTTAAACTGGACATAAAGTGTTACTGAAAAGGCTTATCAAATAATATGACTATTAATTATCAGTATTTGTTTGTCGACCTAGCAGAACATTCAAAAATCATTATTTTTAATTAGGCAATTCTAATCCAAACCAAAATGTCTACCTGGGCGTATTTTAATGTGGTATCTCGGGGCTAAATGAAATATATTATTAATTTTACAAATATAATTTGGTGACAGAATTTTTTTCATTTGTGTTTAATTCATTCTTTTGGAGAAAATTTATTTCGAAAGTACGGAATGTTTATCTTCTAAGTTGTCAACATGTATATCAGGTTAAAAAAAATAAGAGTTTCATGGGGCCCTGTATGCAGATTAGAGGCACAGAGAATTAATTGTTCTGTCTCATTTCTCCATTTTTGACCTGTAGCAGCTGAGGAAACAGCTAATCTGCCACCGTCCCCACCACCGTCGCCAGCCTCAGAACAAACAGCTGCAGTGGAGGAAGGTAAGGTCTTGACCTAACAGGGTTGGATTTCTCAAAACCTGTAAATAATAAACTCCAGCCCACAGCCAGGGATGCGGGTGCCAGGTAATATAGATCAGGGATGGTACTGTTTCATATAATCGAGAAAAAAATAACCTATGACTGAAAGGGGAATCCACTTTCTTTGTAAAATCAGAATATTGAAAATGTGGTGAATATTATGTAAATGGGAAAATTGACTACATGAAGAAAACTTTGTGTTCAAGTTGCTAGAATGATTATGAGCAGTTAGCTTAATGTGGAGATGTTGGACAGACATGACGCAATTCTCTTATGACTGAAAAGAAATAACAAATGTAGCCCCCAGAACAGTGGAAGTCCATACTTTCTCATGGAGGTGTCAGAAATTATGCATTCGACTCCCGTTGTATTTCCAAGACCTTCCCCAGAGTCTGCCCTATAGCCAACTCTCCACAAATAGTAATGAGCAAACCGCAAAGGTAATGAATGGACAGATGCTGAGAGCAGCGAGCTAGAAGCTGAGACTGTGGCTGCTTCCCCGCTGAGACCCACTCCACACAGAATGCCATGTCAGCATTTTAGTTCTCATTGAGAAAACAGAGGGATGCTTTGAAGAGCGTTCATTCAGAATGCGAGATGAAAGGCAGTAGGTTACAGTGCTGCAGCCTTTTCCTGAGACTCAGAATATACACCAAGGCTAGCTGATCTTATAGCAACAGTAGGTGGCTTGTTTTCAGTTTTCATATACAAAGGCCATTTTATTCATTTTCTCCTTCATTTTCTCTCTTTTGTTGTCATTTCATAGATCATTTACTATGTTAAAAGATAAACAAGGTTTATCATTAAATGTTTATCATTTTATAATTTGTAATCTGATTCGTTTCAGTATTTCCTAAGTACAGAAAGCTAAATTACTCAACTAAATACTGTTAACCCTGAGATACTTTTTGTCACAGATTTCTAAGCCACGTCTTTTCTTTTTAGCAAGCCTTTGCTTAATTGGGACCAATATTCCTCCTAATCTGATTCCTAAAATAACATTAAATAAGCAAAATTGTTTTATGAGAACAAAAGATTTGGCAACTGTAACTAGTCTATAACAGCTATTGGCTATTAATCTCCTTAAATGTGATTTACAATATCACTCGTGTATCTGGAAGATTCTCTTTGACTTATGCTCATCCTGTCATCTGGACCATATTTACTAAGCACGTACAGTGTCCCAGAAACTTTTCAAATTCTGAACAAATGCTTGAGGACAAAAATATACACAATCCCTTCTTTTAAAGGGATGGCTGCATAGCGAACAGGAATGCAGTAATCACGCTCACATGCTTACAGATATCTCAACAGGACAGCATCCACAGGGAACAGCAGGAGAGTAATCCTTCTTTTGTTGTATTTTTCAAAATAAGAGAAAATGTTACTAGATCAAGATGGAAAAGATAGGACAGAGGAAACAGAATGCACAGTTGCATAAAGATAGATAAAAAAAGATGCCATGTTCCAAAGCAGGGAACCATAGCTAACCAGAAATGAGAAGGGGGGAAGTAGAGGGCGGTAACTAGATTCCATTCTGGATATAGCAAGAAGCTCTGTGTGGTGACTGTACTCCTCTCAGGTCATTGACAGTGTTTCTGAGCTCCTATTTAAAACCATTAGAGTGCCCGAGAATCCTCTTAACCCAGAAAGGACTATGATGTTGGCAGAGCTGGCCCACTCCAAAAGTCTGTTTGAGGTAGAATTGTCATTGGCTCCTCTTACTCAGCGGGAGTTGTAGCAGAAAAGGAAATAGATTCCTCCCATCCACCCAGTGTATGCACCTGGTCTCCTCTTTCCAGAAAACATAATGCACATAGTGAAAATAGGACTTAAGTAAGTCATGGGCTCATGTTCCTCTCAGGGTTACTCAGTCATCAGCTTCGTAGGATAGAATTGCTTTCTTCAAGTTGGCCCAGTGCAATCGAGGAAGACACTAGCCCCAGTAGAATGTCTTCTACTTCCTGTCCTCCTTTCTTGGTCTGGCCATAACATGTCTAGACCATGCCATTCCAGGGCGGCAATTACCATCAGGAAACTGAGGAGTCTTTGGTTAAAAGTTTACAAAGTGGAGAAAGGCTCAGAGATGGTGGAGCACTGTACAAGGGGGTCAGCTGCCTTCTCCTGTGTACCATGACACCGCCACAATCAGTAATCCTTGACACCCGAGGAGATCTAATTTTTCATAAAAGTGCCTGAGAATTTGTTCCAAAGTAGTCTGACCAACCACAGCTGTGTTTAGAAAGACAAGCATTATTTTTGCCTAATACAAAAATTTTAATGTGTTTTAAAAAAAAAACGTTTAAACAAAAGCAAACTAGAAGGAAATTATTCCTCAGAAAAGACCAGCTAAATTTCATTCCCGAAGGCTATAGTTATGCAAAAGAGCTATGTTAAGAAGGCCAAGGTTCACAAGGTCATGCTATCCTTTTATACGTCATACTGCTAAATGAAGTAGATTATCTTGTGACAAAAGCAGAGTCATAAAGCACATTTTCTTATAGTAAAGGATGAGTGCATTCAACCACAGAAGTAGTATAGACAACGAATTCAGATTTTTTTCTAAGTTTTTCAACTCTGAATTCAAATATCAAATTAAAGAGCCGGGTGGTGGTGGCACACACCTTTAATCCCAGCACTTGGGACGTAGAGGCAGGTAGATCTCTGTGAGTTTGAGCCCAGCCTGGACTACAGAGCAAGTTCCAGCACAGCCAGACCTCAGAGAAACCCTGTCTCAAAAAAGCAAAACAAACAAAGAAAAAGAAGAAAAAAAAAAAAACTCAAAGGACATGAAACTGAGTACATGGAAGATACACTACAGACATGTATGTAGTCACATGCAGGGTCAGTATGGTTGCTCATCTGATAGACAGCATTTGCCCCCCAAGCCCAACAACCTGAGTCATACTGGGGAAGAGAGGACTAAGTTGTCCTCTGACCTCCACATAAACACCATAGTATGCATTACACCTCTGCAAATACACACACGCATACACGTACACACACATCCACATGCACACACATAATATGTAAATAAATAAAATGTGATAGAATATTTTATACAGTCACACATTATGCTTTGTAGTTTCACAAATATCTTCTCATCTATTTCTTCCCATAACCCAAAGAGACTGAGATTTACATGTTTTGCCAGGGATGTCATTGCTTGCATCTGGATAAGTGACTCAGCTAGAATTTATATCTAAATATGCACCTGAGTTTTCCAACTAAGTCCATAAACCTGTCTTCTCAGGGTTATTACTGTAAGACTGTGGAAATCAACCATGTTCTGTTACAAGCCACTATTCTTATGTCAATTTTTATAACTACATACTCTATTCCTTATTCATTCATGTATGTACCTGTTTATTTATTTATTTTATCTGTCCCTAATGAGTGGTAACCAAAAGCATCTGCCATGTACATTTCATCTCTGTAACAAATGAGCCTCATACTTAGCCATCCTCCCCCTATCCCCCCAAACACACATACCACTCCCTGGCTTTTCGCTGGAGCCTTTGCTCACAAGTTCTGAGAAGAAACTTGGAGTTCTTAGAGTGCACGGTCCTAGGACTTTGCAGCTATCCCTTTCAGGACTGACTGCCTGAGTGAAGAGACAGAGACTGAGGCAAAACGATCTTTCCACTGAGGCTGTTAAAGGCCCCACAAATGTCTTTGTCATCCTAGAATTAGAACAGCAGTATTCATAACAGAAAAATGTTGCTTCTTTTGAGTTATTACAGATCTCTGAGCTATTTTACGTCTTGGCACTTAAAACAAGACAAGAATGAGAACAGAGGCCGAATGCTTCAGACAGTTGAAACATCACCGAGTATCTATCGCCTCTCCACTACCAGCTCTCAGTTCTCAGTGCTTGCAGTTACACTGTGGCCTTCTCTGCTTCCCAGAAAACAAGTGTTGAAAAGCAGAGAAATATGTATCTCACTCTTACTTACTTGGCAGCCCATGAAATTGATTGAGCCAGTTAGACATTGTATCAGTAATTGGCGTTCATGACAAGTCTTGAGAGGGACTTGGAAACATGTGACTGACGAGGACCCATCACAAGCCCAGAACCATCTATTCTCTGTTGCAGACCAGATCCTGAAAACATATCTGCTTAGCTGCTACTAAAGTAGCAAACATCATTTTGGGGGTCTTTCCAATGGTATAATAAATACCCTGGCTGAGAAGTTTCTGAGCACCCAGCCAGAAACAACTTCCCTGAACCTACCAATAACTAGGTTGTAGAAATTAGTGTCCTGAAGGAATTAAAAGCATTCTCTCTACAGAGTATTATTTTAATATACTCATGCCTACAGATTTATTTCCAGTTGCCAATACTTGGCTATTGAAAAAAGTGAAGCTTCCTAAAATACAGTGCATTCACAAAATAATGCCATAATGCTGCGTGGTTAAAGTCTGAAAGGTTAACACTACACCGAGAAATACTATAGTTTCTGTTTCAGCTAGGGAGAGTGAGGAGCTTTAAGACAGGTCTACACGTAAGTAATAGTGACTAGTGAGTACCCTAGAAACCTGGGCATATGTCTGGGAGACAGCATCTATATCAAAAGCCAAATGGGGTCCTCCCAACAGTCCCTAAAGTCTGTTGACTTGTAGGAGCATCTTATTGTGCCTAAGCAGACTAATCTACAGTGTGAATTTAAGGCCATGCATTATTTTTTTCTGGTTGCAATAATTAACTAAACTTACCCAAAGTGTTAAGTATTTCAACATGCCTGAACAATCAAAATTTCAAACTGGAGCCCCTTTTCCCAGTACTTGAGCAGACATGGTACCCCAACAGTGTTTCTCTTTCTTAATTTCTAATTGTGTTGATGTACGACTTAGAATTTACCTTCAGGAAGGAAGTTCTTTCAAATAATGCACTGGTTTTGTGGCACTTTGGTCCCCCCCCCCACACACCAATATTTCCTTGGTTAGTCTGAATTACTGGAGAGGAATGTGCAGATAATTTCTGTTTCGTAGCAGAGGTATCAGTGGTTTTGGAGGGGTTTTTTGTATGTTTTTGTTTTGTCTTTTCTTAGATCAGTGACACAATGTCCTAAATGGTAGCTCAAGTGAAGCCCTCAGCAAAGCATGCCCATTCCCTGCCTCCCATCCCCCATCAGCTCGGTCGTCTCAGCCCCTTCCATCCCGCTGTGCTGCTTCCGTGACCCTTCTTGTCCTTCTGTACCTGTCTATGTCCTCTGTCTGATCTCATGTCTGTCTTGTCCAGTTCTCCCTGCAGTCTCTTCCTGTGTGTCTGTTTGTAGATGAAGGGGCTGAGGATCAAGTGGGTCCTCTACACAGGTTCCCCAGCCATGAACCTGCCAGCAGCAGAGAGAGGCGTAGGCTTCTAGCCCCCTCCATCTCCGTGTCTGTGCCTGAGGAGGAGCCATACAATTCGGATGAGGAGTACTATGAGCATCCTTTGTTCAGCTCTGAATGGACTAGTGTGCTCCCCAGCATCACAGCACAGAGCGCAGAGGCCCACTTAGGCCGGGAGACAGGTGAACAGGAGCATGGTGCCCATTGGGCTCCTACCCAGCCTGCAGCTCTGTGCTTTCCTGTGGGCGGGGGTAGGGTGAGCACAAGCCCGTTTTTGTCTGCATGGAAGTGAAGTCCCTACATAAGGAGTTATCCACTGAAATGCCTCAACATTTATATAAAAGGCATTTGTAATTCGGAACAAACAAGCACTTCCCTTTATTTTCTTTTTTCTTTTTTCTTTTTTTTTTTTTTTTTTTTTTTGCATTTTTTGTCAATGAGGTGGGAAGGGAGAAGAAAAAGAAACAAGAAATCATTCAATTAAAGTATGATGTTTTTTTTTTTATTCCTTGCAAATAAATTATTTGGTAAGAATGCATTATTTACCTAAACTGAAGAAGATGACCCTAATGTTATTTGTTTTTCTCCTTCAATAGGGACTATTACTAGGGCCAGCATTAAATATAAATTACCTTTTTAATACTATATTCATATGCTTGTTCTTTTTTAAAAAAGAAAAAAGAAAGAACTTATATAGAGCAGAATAAATGTTATGGGATGAATTTATGTCTCCACATCTATAAACCAGAGCCAGTGGAGATTTCCTAGGTGACTGTATCTCAGTTTCCAGCAGCAGCAGAACTTGCCTAAAATGAAGGATTGGACTCAACGCCTTTGTTCCATAAAGCCGAGCTACCTATGTATAAACTAACTGTCCTGAGAGTGGTGATATTATGTGGGTGGCAGGCTGCTATTAGTATCATTTTATCTAGAGATTTTTTTATAAGGATGACAGTATAGCTAAAATACTTTTGCTTAGGCAGAAATATTTCCATGTGAGGACAGTCATTTGCTGGGTGCAGAAGAGCTCCTCTTTATGTGCGACAATATTGGGTGGTGAGGACATGGGGACAGACAATGCCAAGACAACAAGGAACCAACTCACAGCTCACCAGCCACATTCTTAACAATAAGCATCTCCCAAAGTCCCTTTAAAAACCAAGGAGCTCCAACAGCCCTGACACCTTAGGAAATGAATCTATCATTAAGTGGAACTATATCCTTTCAACAGTGTGAACTTTAATAAAATTATATGGGAAGTTTTTAATTAAAAGACAGGTGTGGTTGACACAAACGTAACTAATTCAAGGTTTAAGAATTTAGGACCAATATATTAAGGCTTTAAATAAAAAAGAACTATACATGAACTATTACTGTTTTGAGTAGTATAAAAATAATTGTATGTGAGAAAAAACATTTTTGTAAACGATAAAGCTTTAAAGTTAAAAGGTATTTTAAGTAATTTAAGGCTATGTGGATTTAAAACTTGTAAATTAACTTGGTTAAAACTTCATAAGCTGACCTTGGTGAAGCTAAATATGTTTAAAGTTCTTTTAACTAGAATCAAAATCTATATATTACAAATAAATTCCTGAATAATAAGGAAGAATTGCAATATCTGAAATATCCCTTAGAAAATTAAATTACATATACAAAATTGCCGGCATGGTAAATATCAAAAGATAGACGACCCAGTTCTCCCATCATTGAAGATGCTAATATTTCTTTTTTAACAAGAAAATTCCTTTCCCTTCCCATCTGTGGTCTTTCTCACAGGCCTTTTGCAAAATGTCCAATTGTTTTATGGAAATACCATAAGAAACTTCCCAGTGCAGACTTCTAAAATAGCTAATACAGTTTCCTTTCATTTATTAAAGGATAAAATAGATTTGCATATTTTATGGACATTTGAATTGTAAATGAGAAACAAATGAACAAAGTACCTCATGGCCTTCAGAAGCTTGCTCGCATTTAAAGGCTAACATTTTTTTCATGTCATTTATACCTTTGGGCGAATATTTTTGTCACTCTAATACCTCTTGGTCATCTTTCCCTAGTGATTTTATTTTGAATTGCATAAAAGAGTTTAATGATGATATGGACACTTTTTCTTAGTGTCAAAAAGAACTATACCTGAACTGTTACTGTTTTAAGTCGTATGAAAACTCTTGTCTCTGAGGAGAAAAAACACCTTTGTAAATGATAAAAGTTTAAAGTTAAAAACTATTTTCCTACCAATACTTCTTTTCCTTGAGTATCACATAATTCAACGGAGGCAACGCAAACTGACTTTCATAGCTTTTCCTTATCATATTCAGAGTGCTCTGATGGCCGTTTTGATGAAAGTGATAGGCAACTGAGTAGGTATCACTTTGAGCTGAAGTCTATTTTATTGCTAAAATTGTTTTTGCAAAGACTGTGCATTTTTAGGCGAAGCAATCAGGAATTCTTATGTAGGGACTTCCGACACTGGAGAAAACGGTACCTGTCTAACCTGGAAGGGTTTTTTTCAGCACAGCAGGACATCTTTCTTCCATCACCATCTGCTGGGGGCAGTATCATCTCTAACGTTCTGCAAGCCATCATCACCACGTGCTCATCATACCGCCTTTTCCGTAAACGTTTTATCAGTCCATAAAACCCTTTCAGCTCTCAATTTTTAAAGTGTATTGTCCAGCCTTTTAACTAGAGTTTTAAAAGGTCTTTCTGTATGCGTATTTTCCGTCATAATTTTCCAGCTTGTACATAACATATGTGTCATTCAGTTACTAATTCCGCTCATCCAGATGGAAAAGGCAAATAAATATACCTGATGCCGCAGAGAGGTCACTCAAATGGAGCTGAAAGTGTTCCATGAATAATGTTTCTGTCCTCCCGTGTGTTGTTTTCTGGCCATGATGTCAACATTTTTTTTTTCCATCCCCAAGAAGAAGAAACTCTAGAGGGTGCGATGGCTGAGGAAATGAAACCTACTGCTCTTCCTGGGAAAGAGTGTGGGGCTGCTCAGGCCTCAGATCACCCCCAGGGCCTCAGTGAGGGCCGCGAGGAGTCTAGTACAGAGGCGCAGATAGTTCCAGAAGAAAGTGCCCTGGCAGGGACTCCTCATGAGAAAAGTGTAAAAGAGGTCACAGAAGTGGCTCCAGAAGTAAAAATCCCTTCCTCTGCCAAGGAAGGTGTGTGTCTGTCAGGGTTTGCATGTGTGCTGCAAATGCGCTGCAGGGGATTTCACCAAGCCTTTCCAATGCTCGTCCACCCCGCTGGGTCTTCCCATGAACATAAGACCGCCATTTCAGGCTTCGCGAGCGGACGCGTGGCTTGCGCAGGCGCTGTGAGAGCTCGGTTGTGCCCGTCTGTAGCTGGTCGTCCTTTGCCATGATACAATACGCTTTGCCGCAGGCTGATAATGCTGTGTGAACTCTTCTTGGTTTACCCCCTCCCTCCTCATCGCCAGTGTTTGCCAGTCACATTGCTAATACATGTATATTTTTGTTTTTTATGTTTTGGGACAGCAAT
This sequence comes from Acomys russatus, assembly GCF_903995435.1. Taxonomy (NCBI): domain Eukaryota; kingdom Metazoa; phylum Chordata; class Mammalia; order Rodentia; family Muridae; genus Acomys; species Acomys russatus. Next base: position 34,677,473 of record NC_067148.1, on the reverse strand, counting down.
TCATATGCTTTTTCTTTTCAAACCCTAGAGCTGGATTTTTGCACATACAAGCTTAAATGATAGGATCGCTTCTGTTTGCAGCCGCAGAGTGCTATGTTTTTATGCTTCAGAGTCCCTATTGGTGCTTTTCTTGTCGTTGTCTCTCCAGGGCAGCCCATCCCTTTATCATGCCTGTATTGCTTCAGTTTTCATTCATCTAGCCTTCATTATTACTTCAAAATATTTTGTTGCTCTCATTACAATGGGACACAAAAGTCTATCAGGTCATAATCACCCATCTTCAAGAGAGTCACTGTCAGATAGCGACACCTAGCTCTAGTGAGCACAGGAAATAATTTAAAACATAACTGGTACTCCAGAGACTCTTGGAGTGGCATATAAATAAAACTAGGTCTATGCCATTTTTTTATGTCAAGCATATCTGGGGCAAAAACTAGCCAGTATGTTGCTAGTTGGCCATGAAGTCAGGACCCTGGGGAGAAAGACATTGTAATAGCTGACTGTTTTTGGAAAATGTCTTACTCAGTGACTTTCCATTGTTATACTCCAGAAGCCATGACTGAGAATCAAAAATGTAGATTAAATACAAAACTGGCTCATCAATTCTTAGGTTGTATATATAAAATGGCACCAAATATTTACTTTAATCTCAGCTATCTTCCAAAACTTTATGCCAGTAACTTTTAGTTTGCCCATATGGGTCCTTGTAATTTTTTTTTTAATCAAGTTACCTGAAACTGCTAATACTTGTATCATTATGTATTTCTTGGCATCTGCCCCCATGGCCTGCCAGTTTATTTTCAAGTGAAAGAATGTAAACTATGCAGTAAACATTCTTCACATACATGCTCTTGCACCCTGCTCATCTATGTCCTTGATGTGGCTTCATTTCAACCATTATCAATTGAATGAAGATGGTTTTTTTTTCCTTCCAGTTATGCACCACATAACCAAATAAGCAAAATGAATAAGTAGTCTGAGGCAAATTCTTCTTAGATGTACACAGTTCATTCAGAACAGGGCCTCCAGTCAGCACTAGGACATACAGACTCCAGTCCTGACATTTCCGTAATCATGTTCCAGTGGGCAGCATGCTTGCATGGTTCGTGCTCTCCTTTTACCCTGCCATTCATTTTCTATTCGTAAGTATGATTTTAAGCTTACTGCCCAAAAGCTGTTGCCTATTATCTGATTTAAAAACCAACCCGATTACTTCAGATTTACTTACAGCCTCGAAGATGGAATTCCCTGAGCAGCAGAAATTGCCTTCCTCTTTCGCTGAGCCTTTAGACAAGGGAGAAAAAGAGTTCAAGATGCAAAGTATGCCTGGTGAAGACTTTGAACATGCTGCCTTAGTTCCTCAGCCAGAGACAACTAAAATCCCCCATGATAAAAAGGATCTCGAAGGCACGGAAGGAGAAAAGTCGCCTCCCATTTCGTTTGCGCACACTTTTGGTACCAACCTGGAAGATGTAAAACAGAACCCAGAGGCAAGTGTAGCAGTACCTAGCATTGGCCTCTCTGCAGAGCCTCTAGCCCCAAAAGAGCAGAAAGACTGGTTTATCCAAATGCCAATGGAATCAAAGAAGGATGAATGGGGTTTAGCTGCCCCGATATCTCCTGGTCCGTTGACACCCATGAGGGAAAAAGATGTCCTAGAGGACATCCCGAGATGGGAAGGGAAGCAGTTTGACTCTCCCATGCCAAGTCCCTTTCATGGTGGAAGTTTCACTCTTCCTTTAGATACTATGAAGAGTGAGAGAGTCACAGAAGTGGCACGACCCTTTGCCCCTGTCTTCTTCCAACCAGATGACAAACCATCTCTGCAGGACACCAGTGGCCTAGCTACTGCCAAAGAGAGTTCCAGAGATGAGGAGCTACAGGATAGGGCAGACAAAGGGGCAGATGTTCCAGTCTCAGAAGCTGCCGCTTTACCCAAAGATGTTCGTAGTTCAGTTATGGAAGGCTATGTCAGGGATGTCATCTCAGGGGAAGAAAAGAGTGCCACAAATCAAGAGAAAAGGGAGACTTCAGCACCCAGGGGACAGGAACTTACACTCACTGAAAATGAACCACTGACAAAGCTTGAAGAAAACTCAATGGTTTCCATTGAAAAGGCTGTGGCAAAAGAACACGAACCCCTGGAGTTGAGAGATGACAAAACAGAAGAGTTTCAAATCTCTACTGAGCATCCCTTCTCCAAAGAAGAATGGAAAAGCCAAGAACAGGCAGCTGATGAGTTAAAACAGGACTCCTTCCCTATAGGTCTAGAGCAAGCAGTTACAGATACAGCCATGGCCTCCAAGACCTTGGAAAAAGTTACATCTGAGCCAGAGGCAGTAAGTGAAAAGAGAGAAACCCAGGGACTTTTTGAGGAGAACATACCTGACAAAGATAAGTTGGAAGGAGTTGGGCCTGCCACCATAAGTGAGGTTGACGTGCCATTTTATGAAGATAAGTCCGGGATGTCCAAGTACTTCGAAACGTCTGCACTGAAAGAAGAAGAGACAAGAAGCGGACAGTTAGGCAGTGATTACTATGAGCTGAGTGATGCGAGAGGAAGTGCCCAGGAATCTCCTGATACTGCATCTCCCAAGAATCAACATGATGAAAAGGAACTTCCGGCAAAAGAGTCTCAGCCCAGTGCCCCAGTACAGGAAGCAGGGTACAGCACTCTGGCCCAGGGTTATCCATCTGACTATCCATCTGAGTTACCTGAAGAACCAAGCTCTCCTCAAGAAAGAATGTTCACTATTGACCCAAAAGTTTATGGGGAGAAGAGGGGCCTTCACAGTAAGAATAAGGATGATCTGACCCTGAGTCGGAGTTTAGGGCTTGGTGGCAGGTCTGCAATAGAACAAAGAAGTATGTCCATCAACTTGCCCATGTCTTGCCTTGACTCCATTGCCCTTGGCTTTAACTTTGGCCGGGGCCATGATCTCTCCCCTCTGGCTTCTGATATTCTAACCAACACTAGCGGAAGCATGGATGAAGGAGATGATTATCTGCCCCCCACCACACCCGCAGTGGAGAAAGCCCCTTGCTTTCCAGCAGAGAGCAAAGAGGAAGAAGGGAAGACAGAGGAAGCAAAGGTGACTGGAGAGCAAACTACTCGAGTTGAATCATCTTCTGAGTCACCCTTCCCAGCCAAAGAATATTACAAAAATGGTGCCGTCATGGCCCCCGACCTGCCTGAGATGCTAGATCTGGCAGGGACCAGGTCCAGATTAGCTTCTGTGAGTGCAGATGCCGAGGTCGCCAGGAGGAAGTCAGTCCCATCAGAGGCTGTGGCTGCTGAGAGTAGGACAGGCTTGCCACCTGTCGCTGACGAAAACCAAGTCACTGTAAAACCAGACAGTCAACTTGAGGACATGGGATACTGTGTGTTTAACAAATACACAGTCCCTCTCCCATCACCAGTTCAAGACAGCGAGAATCTGTCAGGAGAGAGTGGTTCGTTTTATGAAGGAACTGATGACAAGGTCCGTAGAGATTTGGCCACTGACCTTTCACTGATTGAAGTGAAGCTTGCAGCTGCTGGAAGGGTCAAAGAGGAGTTTGCTCCCGAGAAAGAGGCATCTCCTCCCACGTCTGTGGACAAAACAGGACTGAGTAGGGAGTTTGATCATGACAGGAAAGCTAGTGACAAACTGGATACTGTCCTAGAGAAGAGTGAAGAGCATGTTGATTCAAAAGAACATGTCAAGGAGACAGAAGAGGCCAAGGATAACGTAGAGCTCTTTGGCTTAGGTGTAACCTATGAGCAGCCATCCACCAAAGACCTGACAACAGCAGCTAAAGATATATTACCTGAGAAAGAAGACAAAGTTCTCAGTTCGGTGCCAGAGGTAGCTGAGGTAGAGCCAACCAGCAAAGGTGATCAAGGTCTAGATTTTGCTGCAAAGAAAGCTGAGCAGAGTCAGTTAGATATTAAAGTCAGTGACTTTGGGCAGATGGCATCCGGGATGAACATAGACGCTGGGAAGGCCGCAGAGCTTACATTTGAGGTTGCAACCCAAGAATCAGATTCATTCCTGGGTGTTGAGTCTGGCCATACAAAAGAAGGTGTCAAACTCAATGAAACGGAAGTCAAGGAGAAGGTAGCAAAGCCTGACTTGGTGCATCAGGAGGCAGTTGACAAAGAAGAGTCCTACGAGTCCAGTGGTGAGCACGAGAGCCTCACTATGGAGTCCCTGAAGCCTGACGAAGGCAAGAAGGAAATATCTCCGGAGTCGTCGCTCATTCAAGATGAAGTCGCCCTCAAACTGTCTGTGGAAATCCCTTGCCCACCTCCTGTTTCAGAGGCTGATTCATCCACTGATGAGAAAGCTGAGGTCCAAATGGAATCTATTCAGCTGCCAAAGGAATCGAGCACAGAGACTCCAGAGATACCCGCCATACCTTCTGATGTCACCCAGCCACAGCCTGAAGCAATTGTGTCCGATCGAGCAGAGGTCCCAAGTGAAGAAGAAGAGATAGAAGCTGGGGGAGAATATGACAGACTTCTCTTCCGCTCAGATACCCTCCAGATCACTGACCTGGTTGTCCCCGGAAGTAGGGAGGAATTTGTGGAGACCTGCCCAGGTGAACACAAAGGTGTGATTGAGTCTGTGGTAACCATTGAGGATGACTTCATCACTGTAGTGCAAACCACAACCGATGAAGGAGGGGAGTCGGGGTCCCACAGTGTGCGCTTTGCGGCGCTAGCTCAGCCTGAGGAAGAAAGGAGGCCATGCCCGCACGAGGAAGAACTTGAAGTAGAAATGGCAGCGGAAGCCCAGGCAGAACCCAAGGATGGCTCTCCAGATGCTCCAGCTACCCCTGAGAAAGAAGAGGTTGCATTCTCAGAGTATAAAACAGAAACCTATGACGATTACAAAGATGAGACCACCATTGATGACTCCATCATGGATGCCGACAGCCTGTGGGTGGATACTCAAGGTGTGCTTCTTTTTCAATATTCTCCCAAATAAAACCCATTAGCCTACTGGGGAATTTGGTTTTCACTTTAAACATTTAAAAACAGTAAGTCCATATTTACCTTGTGTTAAGTATATTAAGGGTTTTGTGCATCTGTCACTAATGTTCTCACTGTTCTTGTTGCCATGGTTTCCTTTGATCCACAGATGATGATAGAAGCATCATGACAGAACAGTTAGAAACTATTCCTAAAGAGGAGAAAGCTGAGAAGGAAGCTCGGAGGCCATCTCTTGAGAAACATAGAAAAGAAAAACCTTTTAAAACCGGGAGAGGCAGAATTTCCACTCCTGAAAGAAAAGTAGCTAAAAAGGAACCTAGCACGGTCTCCAGGGATGAAGTGAGAAGGAAAAAAGGTTCATTTAACAATCACTTCTTTTAAAATGCGTTTTTTAAATTTAATTTGTTATTACTCTTTTGAAAAAGCAACTGCCTAACTGGTTACTTATTAAAAAAAAAAATCTTGTGCATTTTTATTCCAAGTGTTCATTTTCTTTCCTGATGGTATGCTTTTTTTGTGTTTTCTTATTCGTAGCAGTTTATAAGAAGGCTGAACTTGCTAAAAAAACAGAAGTTCAGGCCCACTCTCCTTCCAGGAAATTCATTTTAAAACCTGCTATCAAATACACTAGACCAACTCACCTCTCCTGTGTTAAGCGGAAAACCACAGGTGACTGTTCAATTCTGCAATGTGGCTGGCAAACATAGATGTGTTTTTTTTTTTTTTTTTTTTACTCTCATTACTGTAGAAGCTTCTTCATTTTGTTTTAATTCCAAATTTCAGCAATCATGAACAATTTCTCTATTAAGTGTCTTGTATCATTATTCTTTTTTTTTTCCCCTCCTTGCAGAAGAGGTCATGACCATCCGTTTCTTTGTCATGCTCAGACATAACTGCGTGATTGTATCTTGGCGTTGTGCTCTAGTTTTCACGTTCTGGGGGTCCCTATTTTCATTCTATGTGTTTGATTAGACGATGGCGATGAATTTAACCGTGGTACGCATTCTCATTATTTTTGCTTATTTATATCCTCCATGCTAAAAATCCATGTATATTTGTCCTGTTTCTTTATTGCTACTGCCAAATCTGTTACTGATGTTGACCTTACTGAGACAACGTATACTAACTTAGACATTGGAAATGAAAATCCTCCTGGAGTAAGACTAATTTTCAAGATTATTTTTCTTTAGATCGAAAAAGAGAAGAAGAAAGGAAAGAAGGAAGGAAGTGATGCCTGTCCTATCAGATTTTATTCTTCGTGTTCAAAATGAACACCTTTTCAGTCTCCTCTACTTCAACTTCAGGATTTCCTTAAAGATATTCATCCAAACTGTCAAATCGTCTAAATATAATACAATGTACAGGATCCTAAGTTAAAACTCTACTTCTCTAAGTTAGTTAAATTAGAAATAAGTTAACTAAATGAAAAAAAGTTATAAATAAGTAAATTTTCTATAAGTTCAGCCCTGGGGAGGCAAAGGCAGGTAAATATCTAAATAGATCTCCAGTGTGTCCATCCTGGGCTGCATTGAGAGACCTAGGCTACATATGAGAGAGGAAAGACATTTCTGCTTTCTTTTCCTACTTAGTCCTGTCTCCCCTAAATATACACACCCATCACTTAGAAATCTAGCAGATCAAAGGAATAAAACATGATAGAAATCATCGTGAAGAGGGCTTTAGTGATGGCTTTACTGTTATAAACACCCATTGCTCTTACAGAGGACCTGGATTTAGTTCCCAGCATTCATGTGTCATTTCAACACCTCTGTACCTCCACTTCTAGAGGATTCACCCCATCTTCTGGCCTCTGTGCACTGTACATATCTTGTACACTTACATTCAAGCAAAATACCCATACACATAAAGTTTGTTTTTAAAAAATACATCATAATAAGAACCTATATAGCTCTCTACAGTGCAATTTTATTTTGAAATTGTAACAGAGTATTTACTTTGTGTGCCTAATTATGAACCGGTAATCTTAGTTTTGAATTTTCTTAGTATCTACATGGATATTCTTATAGTCCACAAAATATCAGGAAGAAATATGATCCTTTTACTTGTTTATTACAAATGGCATAATCTAGTGTTTTGGGTCACTTTGAAGACTAGGAGTGACATCATTAACCTTACTGAGTAAAAGACCAGAGTCATTGATCCTCTAGAATAACCACCAAAGCCATTAGTATTTTTGTTTGTTTAGATTTTTATATCTGGGGCATGGGTTTTGGGGTTCTGTGATTTTTTTTAGACAAAATATTTGCCCATAGCCTAGGTCAGCCTTAAATTCATGATCCTCCTGTCTTAGCCTCCCCAGTGTTTGGATTATAAGCATGCAATACCATCCTTGCCCAGAGTTCTAAGCAGTGTGTGTTTGTATTCTATATATAGGGACCATATGGTATATTTTATGCAGGAACAATACCCAAGCCAAGATGCGAGTTTGGAAGGCTCTTCTAAACACAAACCTTGAGCAAGACTCGGGGTGCAGAGTACTTCAAAGTTAGAAGTCAGGCATTAACACGCCATCACCAAATCATGCGTCTTGATTAGTTAAATCTATCAAGATTTTAGAAATGTTATCTTACTTGGACAAATGCTTGAGAAATAGAGTCTCTTGGATTGAACATTAAGAAGTCCCATATTCTACCTGAAAAGCTGAAAATGCTGTAGGAGTTGTAGAATTTCCAAGGAAATATAAAATAGTTTGTAAACCATTTTTATGACATGCCGGCATGTCCTTGGCATTCACTTTACTATACTGAGGGCCAGCCCTCCCTCCCTCCTTATATTCATTCTTTAAAGGAAATTTAAAATTTCAGGTTAACTATTGTCTTCCCTTATTCAAATACCAAGAGAACCCAGCAGGAAACCTGTACAAAATACAGATGTTTGAAATAAAAGCAAACAACTTATATGTGCTGAAGGAACTTTAGATATGTCCTAGCAGGAGTGAATGACATCATTTTCACTGATTTTGGGGGAGAAAAAATAATGTTGAGATCTGAAAAGTCCTCCCAGCCATCCTGCATGAAACAGAGTATACTGTGGACTGTGGACAGCCATCATCTTGATGTAAGAACTCACACAGCATAGGACCTTATTTCAGAAAGGGGTTTTAAGGGTATTTTTTTCCTGACGATTTTCTACCTAGGAAAATTAAGGAGAGAGTAAACATTTAAGCTAGAGTAATTTTACTTCTAAGGATATCAGTCAAACTGTTATTTCTAAGTGCAAAGGATTACCTTATATTTTTGATATTTAAGTCAAGTCAGGTAAGTCGTCCATACACACAGACTGTGCTAGAAATGAGGCAATTTAAAATTAAGACCAGAAGCAAACGGCAGCGCAAAGACAAACAGCAGTAACAGATGTGGTAGCAGTGTCCTGCAGGAAGTGCATGTGTAGAACACGTTTTGTATTTACTGACCTTGGACTCTCTCGTTCTCTGTCCTTGAGAAGTTGTTTTCCCTTCCATTCTTATGGTACAGTTACACCTTAGACAAGTATGTCAATCATAATGCAAAGTGAGGAGCATGCAGTTTGCTCATCACGACAGCCTGGGAGGTAAAATGCAGAAGGAGCTGTAGGTATACACCAGTGGCTTCTAGAACAGGGAGGTTGGACTTCTCTGTATCATTCCAACCAAAAAACAACAACAACAAACCCAATCAGATTGCTTCCCCTTATACCAGGCAGGTGTTTGATGTTCTGTGACTTTTGATTTGAAGATTTTTATGTGCATATGGTAGATTCTCAAAGGGACTTTGGTGACCGTAGGAAAAAAGAATATGTGGCTGATGCTCCCATGTACATCAGTAGACAGTGTTAATTTGCACACACTAGTCGGAGCCACATAATGCCTTACTATTATTACCCAAGTTTCTTGGACTACTATATTTTGAGCCTCAAAAGCAAGAGAATTGTGCTTTGCATTAGTCTTGTGACATAGTAGAGCACCCCAATATTAGAAAACACATTTGTGTGAGTTTCACACACTGAGTTGTTCGTTTCTTTTTTTTTTCAACAGCAGCAAGTGGTGAAACGGCTCAGGCTCCCAGTGCATTTAAACAGGCGAAGGACAAAGTCCCTGTGAGTAAAACAAGTTTGGTCTTGTTCTTTACTCTTCTTTTGGTATCCATCAATGTCTTACCAACTGTAGATATTATGTAAACAATTGTGTGTGTGTGTGTGTGTGTGTGTGTGTGTGTGTGTGTGTGTGTGTGTGTTTAAATGCCCATTTTAAACTGTGTGCTCACCCAGGGTGAACTCTGGACACCATCTGGAATGGTAGATCATGGTAGTCGGTAAGAGTACAGCTGGGCTTGCTCTCTGTTAGCAAGATAGAAAACAGAAAACTGTGCAATGGGATGGCAAAAATGCGGAAGAGCAATTTATTTTCATTTCATAAAACCAACTTTAGCTTTGATAATTAATATATTATTTTACATTTTCTAAATACAAAATAAGTTTCAATGAAACCATGTAGGTGAGAAAGAAGTAAAATTAAGTGTAATTCATTTCACTAAAGATGTCAAGAGTTACCATTTTGATTTTTTAAAAAGTCTTTCTCTTTCTCCCTCTTTGTAAGTTTAATAACAAAAAAACCCACTGTGTATTGGTTTTTAATGTAATAGAAAGCATTCCTTTTATTTATTTATTTACATCACCAACCGTAGCTTCTTCTCCCCGTCTCTAATAGTGAGCATTCTACAGCACCATCTTAATGAGAACATGACATTCCGCTATGCTTTAAAAAGACAAAAACCAACGGGAAGCGTTTTTTCTCTTCTTATAATTAGAAATAAAAGAGCTAAAGGTCTACTAATGAAATCCTAAATTTATAATGAACAGTTTGAATCATGACAGTACATAGCTTATGAGAAAATTTTGGCATTCCTACAATCATTTATGATATTTAAATCACAACTCTTAGCTTATGAAATATGGTAATATTTTACACTTCCACTTTCCTTGTTTTGTTTCCAATACTGACCAAACTGTTGGTAATCATTACAAACTGAGGGTCTTTATTTGATAAGGGGGAAAATACAGTGTTTATATGAGTAGTTACTAATTACTTAATACATGTGGTAACCACTTTATTGCCTTAGTAAGTATAGGGCTGTATTTTGAGCACAATGTTATAGTCATATTTGGGTCTGTACTATTTCTGACTTTTTAAAAACTATTTTTTTATGTCAGAATTCTGAATATTTTTAGCTATGTGATATTTTACTCATATACCTTAATTTTCTAAAACTTGTATTATAAATTGGCTAAGAAAGTGAAACATAGTAATTATATAAAACAGTATAATATCTAGACATAACAGCCATTAAGTACTCTTTAAGTAGGATTAAGTATTAATTGATATTATATTATTTTTAAAATATAAAAAATTTCAGTCCCAGGTACAGAAAATGAGTCTGAAAACTCCCTCTTTAGGAAAACTTTCAAGTGGACATTATCTGGAAAAAAAACTTCAGGAAAGTTTTCAAGTCACGTCAGGTCCAAGCACCTCACGGAACTGGCATTTAATACTTATCTTTGACCAGGCGCCATGTGCACTATTTACATAAAATTCATGCCCTCCCTTTCAAATGACATCTATCTCGTGTTTCTAGAGAAAGGGTTACTCTACAATGTTTCTACTTTTGCTTTATCAGCTTTGTTTCCACCTCCTAATACCTAATGCACTTTGTCAAAATTTCCTAAAACTTCAAAGTCCTTCACATTTGATTTAGTGGTAATAACTCACTCGGTCTCAGGGTGTAAGCTGCTCTGTGTTATTCAGCTTGCCAACCCCTTCCTTCCTTTACTTGGCTTAGGTTGTGGGTGGTAATGTATTTAATATCACTGCGTGTCTCATTTCTTAATTAGAGGGAGCCTTATTATTTCATTCTTCCTCCCTGGTTGCATTTTTTGAAGTTCATCCTTTTCTGGTAAGATCAATCAAGAATTAATGACTTGTGCTCACCCAATTACACTTCCCACTCAAGGTGCTGGGCCTGCACAGGAAGGCGGGGAATGCACATTTGTGTGAGCTTATTTTTCCACAGAATTGTCGGTGAAGTTGAAACTTAGAGTGAAAAATCGCAGGTTTTTTTCCCCTCTATTTTTATGACAGCCTAATCAACTTAATTATTTTAATTCACTCCTTTGGTTTTGTCGTCTCTGTATGTATTTCTAACAGTGCCTCCCAGGAGACTGTGGCATGCACCCTAGGGTCTAGCAGAGCCACCAATCCAACCTACTTGTCCTTGCATGCAGTATCCCCAGGATTTAGCCTTACCTGGAAACTAAGTCCTGTAGACTTTTATTGGTAATCTCTTCAGTGCTGATCTTGCGTTCTTAAAATTCCTAAAATGTCATATGACTGTTGTGTGTCCATAGGAATTGTTTTAGTCAACAGAATAGTTTGGCCAGTTTGTGCTTTGCTTCTAAGATGATCTCATACAATAACTCTTGTCATTTTCTGAGTAGGTTGATGCAGATTATCTAAAAATAAACTTTTTTATACTTTAAGGTGTTTTTTTCCCAGGACTGGGCCTTAAATATACATTGTTCCAGGATTTTAAAAACATGATCAAGATTTAAATGATATGACCATCTTCAGGGCTACACTTATCAGAGGAGCAATTTCTATAGGGGACACTTCTAACTGCAGCATACCTGGAGCATCTACAGATTGTGTGGGGACCTCACACATAAAATCCATGAAGAATATTTTGTCTGTTTCTGCTAAATAAGAACTATATATAAATCCTTAAGGCAATCCACAATTTACTTTTTGCCATCATTGTTTATTCTTAGAGAAAGATTTGCTTAGTGCTGTTATATTATTCTTATCTTTAGACTGATGTTCACACCAGTTTTTTAATTGACAGCACATCCTTGACATGTGGAACTCATGATTTTAAGAGACTCTTATTATAATCTCTGAAACTGAGGTTATTTTTTTTTTAAAGATTTATTTAATCATATATACAGTGTTTGCCTGCAGGCCAGAAGAGGGCACCAGATCTCATTATAGATGGTTGTGAGCCACCACGTGGTTGCTGGGAATTGAACTCAAGACCTCTGGAAGAGCAGTCAGTGCTCTTAACCTCTGAGCCATCTCTCCAGCCTAACTGAGGTTATTTTGCTCACAAAAATATTGGCAGTTCGTAGTTTTCAAGGATTGGTGATTGTGCCAGTTGTCAGTCATCTCCCAGATAAGAAACCCCTCAAAGAGCTTATTTCTCGTGTCTTCATAAAGCCACTGATAAAGAAATACCTGACTTCCTTTCAAAGTGAGCTCACTGAAAATAGTGTAAGCCATGAATATGATCCAGATGCCTGGCCTGTGTAATGGGAGTAGCTTTTACAAACCGTGTATACCTGACTCTTTGGACTAACGCGTCTATTAATAGAGAGACAGGAACACCTTGAAATGTTTCTTTTTTTCTTAACAATTATTCATAAGAGAACAGTCTATTGTGTGATTTCAGGGATTTCCATGCCTCTTTTGGTAATGCACACTTCAGAACCAAAGTCTAGAATGACTTTCAGCCATGAGAGATTTTGACACCATTTGCTTCCTCCTAAAAAATAAATATAAAATATAGTAGTAGTAGTTTTACATGTCAGTGTTTTACAGGTTTGATTTACAGTGTTTCTACTTTGAGTCCTATTTTTTTCATCTCATTGGGTCAAGTTCTAAAATTACTGACTCCTATGTCATGTAATTTTGGCATCATGACCATGTGCAATGTCTTAGAATTACATAAAACCAGTTCTTCCGTGTCTAAGCAATACTATTCGTTCTCCCATTTTTCTATCCATCACCACTTAATAGTTGTTTGTTGTGTGCCTACTCTGAGTGCAGCATATTCAGCCGGAGCATCTCAAAGCAGAGCAGTAGATAAAATGGATGCCTGCTTTGGATCAGATGCATACTTGCTCAAGTGCAAGCTTGACTGAATTCCTTCTTTTAAAAAAAAATGCTATCCAGTGAGCATCCCCTATTCTCACATATTCGTCTGTCACTGGTTATAGCCATTTAAAATATGTTTTATTAAAAGCAAACCTTTCATTTCTTATGTTTTTATACATGTTGTATTTCTCCATTTACTTTATAGTTTCATTTATTGTGTACTTGTTTTATGTTCCTTCATGGCCACAATTCTACTTTGTCAAAGATCCCTGCTTTACAGGCTAGTATATACTCCCCAAGACACAGCCCTGCCTACCCTGGAACAACAGAAAAGGCTGTGTGTCCTGACAGGTTTTTAATACAGCCCATCTCAGTGGCCTCTGTACACCATTTGCTTTACTCAGAATCAGGGAACCAGGTAAGGAAGAAGGCCAGTAAATGGTGCAGAAAGAAACAACATCGGGGGCCGGGTGTGGTGGTGCACGCCTTTAATCCCAGCACTCGGGAGGCAGAGGCAGGTGGATGGCTGTGAGTTCGAGGCTAGCCTGGTCTACAAAGTGAGTCCAGATCAGCCAAGGCTAATACAGAGAGATTCTGTCTCGAAAAACAAACAAACAAGCAAACAAACAAACAACATCAGGGAGATGTTCAGAAAAATATATGAAAAGAAAGATGTAAACTTCTGACATCTTGGCAGTCTTCACAGTAAACCATATTAATACCGAATACAACTGGGAAATTTTGATGGACAGCTTCCATATTAGAAAAAAAATGCAAAAGGCTTTGCTTTCTAGATCCTACTCACCATTAATTTCCTATTTCTTTTATGAAATAGTAACTAAAAACCAACAAACCAAAGCACAATCTATTGTGGTATGCTCTATATACAGCATATGCAATAGATAATATTCGACATGATGTTAGGACTTCCCATCAGACACATCAGAACTCACTACCATCTCCACCACAGGCAAACTCTGGGAGCTGAAAAAAGTCACATTAAGTCATTAAGCCCATTTTCTCAAGCTTTCAAATGTGCATAATACGTTGCAGTGAGAATTAAATCATAAACTTGATATAGGATATTTAGAGTCCCTGCCACATATCTAGCGAATAGGTAGTTGTGTTCCTGTGTGGAATGCTATACTGCAATGCTCTCCCTCCAGTCCGTTCTAACTAATATATTGCCATGCTAATGAAGCTTTTGGTCAAATTAGCAATTTATGGCGAACACTTTTATAAATTCATTCCATCTACGTTCTTGTTTAAAAACTGAAATTCACAATTCATTTTCAATAATGTCATTCCAAGATAATAAACTCTGATAGAATGACTGGAAACTATAAACTCTTAAGTAATGCAATAGAAAGTTTTATTAGTCTATTAAAGTTGGTGGTGCATTGAGAAAGAACTTACCGGAAACAATCGCCAGAGCACTGTTGTGTAATTAAAATGAACCTAATGTCTTTTTCCCCTCATCAGGATGGACTAACCAAGAGCCCAGAAAAGCGTTCCTCCCTCCCAAGACCTTCCTCCATCCTCCCTCCTCGCAGAGGTGTGTCAGGAGACAGAGAGGAGAACTCCTTCTCTCTGAACAGCTCCATCTCTGCAGCACGACGGACCACCAGTATGTTCTCCTAGTGGGCTTCCCTTTAATCATTCTCTAATCCCTTAAAGGAAAAAGAACTTTACTTAATGTTGTAGTGCTTAAGTAAAATGAGCCTGTGTTAAAAAAAATACGTCATCTTTGTAGATAAGAATTAGACAGTGTAGCGTGTTCTAAAAAATAATTCTCTGAGTTAAAACAAGTGATGGAAGAAAGGAGACTAGATTGACCTCTGATCTGCTTTTTAATGAGTCATTTTTAGAAGGGTGTTTTCTCTCTCGCTTCAAAGTTAAAACAAAAAGAATTCTGAAAAGGAATAATAGATAAAATTGTGCATTGAGTTGCTTTATCTTAAAATCCAAATGGAAAATCAATCATCAGAATCTACCCAAGGCTAGGGAGATAACTCAGGAGGTGAAGTTCTCCTACAAAGGTACAAGGGCCTGAATTGGATTCTACAGTGCTGGTGTAAAACTGGGCACAGCGCTGGGTATCTGTAACCCCAGCCCTGAGCAAGGGAGGAGGGTCCCCGGGCTCAGTGGCCAAAAGACTTAGCCAATCTATGCTCTCCAAGTTCAGTAAGAGACCCTGATTCAAAATTAATAATAATAAGGTGGAGAATAATAAAGACACCTGATATCTGCTTTAAACTTCTGCACACACAACACATTCACAAGAATACACACAGAGAGAAATGAAACTTCTGATGAATTTCTTTTTTAAAAAAAATATGCCAAAAGATCTTTGACATGATATGTTCCCTGCAATATCTTTAATTCCTTTCTATTACTGGTCCATAGTGAACTGATCCACAATTATAGCAATGTGTGTGGTGTGTGTAATGTTTCAGTCACTACACAGTAGTTCACATGGCTGCTGAGGCTATCCAGTAAATCCTGTACTATATTGTTATTATCCATTCAATGAAAATAGCTGCCATTTTTTAGCACACATAAGATACAGAACATGTAAGGTATGTTTTCTACTTGACTGAGTTAACATTTCTGATGGTCATTTGTTAGCAACTCCAATTCAATGACAAGAAACTATCTGAACAGACAGAAGAGAATCTACTGAATGCTGCACAGCTAATACCTGGTTGTGTTTGGTCTTCAGTCCACTGTTAGCTTCACAGCTCTCCTTAGCATCTACACATTGATGTTGGAAGAAACTGTATGCTCCATAAAACTACGCAAAGAACCAGACTCTTTGTAATTTAAAAACTAGTGTGTAATGATGGAAACTGCCACTACTGTCATATTGTAGCTGATTTTAATTCAACATTTGGTTTCAGAAATTTCAATAATATTTGTCCCAATGAGACATAATTGTCATACATGACACTTAGCGGCTTTGTCTACAGTGAAAATGGTCTTGTCATTAGAACACTTGTGCCCAGCATAGTTTAATTTTATGAGATATTTATATCTTTTGAAGTATATGCTAGAATCACTTTGTAAACCTCAAAACTCTTTCTCCAAAGCAAAATAAATAAATAAATTGTTGAAATAAACTAGCAGGGAGGGCACGTAAGAGTAAGTAATCTCTAGGGAAGTGACAATCAGGCCAAATATGTAGGCTTGGACTTGCACATACAGAAGAATGCAGAAGAGGATAAGACAAAACAAAAGCATCAAGTGCTCTCCAAAGGAACATCCTCAATTATGCCTGTATTTGTTGCTATGGAAACAAAATGGCACTTGCTACATAAACCCACTGCTTTGAGCCACCCTGTTCTGCCCTTTAAGAGGTGTCTGTAGATAAACTGCTTTTTTTTATAATGTTCTGAACCAATTCTGTTATGATTGGCTAACTTTACTTTGTTCACAAGTCTACTCCATTGTGTGATTTGACAGAAAATATAACTGACATGGTGACATCTACAAATATTCGATCTATTTTAGCTCTGCACAGCAAGAGCAAAAACATACACAGACAATTAGAAAGGGCAAGTGTTTCGCCCTCTTCTGTTTGCCTGCTATCTCCGTAACTACACACAGGAATGCCCTGGCATTTATGCAACCTTTGAAAATATTTGAAGAAAACAATACTATGCAGGAATCTCATGAACTCTGGGAGAAGGGAATATGTGTAATCTTGGATTCAATAAAGATGGGGAGCTTGGTTCAGTTAACTCAAGATACAGTAAAACCCTCTTACTAAATGTATTAGTTTGGAATTTCCTGAGCTCTCAATACAAATGGAAATATTAACAATTAAGCTCCCACAGGTTAAAACTACGGGAAATAAATACACAGTCCTGTGTCATGTGTATGTCTGAGCCCCACAATGGATGTCCTCAAAGAGAGAAATGAATGATCCGTGTGCCATTCAGAAGTCTTCCCACAAGCAGAGACCCACACAACACAATAAATGTTCACCGTTTCTACCTACACGTCACCCGTGTGCCTCATAGCCATGCAAACAGAATAGTTTCCAAGGATTCCC
Organism: Acomys russatus; assembly: GCF_903995435.1. Classification (NCBI taxonomy): domain Eukaryota; kingdom Metazoa; phylum Chordata; class Mammalia; order Rodentia; family Muridae; genus Acomys; species Acomys russatus. The sequence continues at coordinate 34,660,520 of NC_067148.1, read as the reverse complement.
GTTAAGAACTGTGAAGATAAATAGAAAAACAGTACATTTTAAATTTGTATATTAACATAGACCCAAAAATACTACCAGTTTATGAACCTAAAGAAAGGACAGGAACCTCTTTGAGCATTGGTGTGGTCTTTCACAAAGAGTTCCGAATGCATTTGAATTAAGTACTGTCTGAGGACTAACTCTGGGGAGAACAGTACCTTGAAAAGAATTTTCTAATGTTCTGATGTGATTCTCTTTTCTTCTCTCTCTCTCTCTCTCTCTCTCTCTCTCTCTCTCTCTCTCTCTCTCTCTCTCTCTCTCTCTCTCTCTCTCTCTCTGTGTGTGTGTGTGTGTGTATGACCTGGTAACATAGGGTCAGAGCCAATTCGCAGAGCAGGAAAGAGTGGCACCTCAACACCTACCACCCCTGGATCTACTGCTATCACACCTGGTACTCCCCCCAGCTACTCTTCACGTACCCCAGGCACCCCGGGGACCCCCAGCTATCCCAGGACACCAGGAACCCCCAAGTCTGCCATCTTGGTGCCCAGTGAGAAGAAAGTTGCCATCATTCGCACTCCTCCAAAGTCCCCAGCCACTCCCAAGCAGCTTCGGCTTATTAACCAACCCCTGCCAGACTTGAAGAATGTCAAATCCAAAATCGGGTCAACTGACAACATCAAATACCAGCCTAAGGGGGGACAGGTAAGAGCTCCATGATCACACACTTGGTGTTGAAAACTCAATCTCGTCATTGTTAAATTGCTTCTCCTGCATTATAATCTGACAGTCTTATGGATAGATGTTATGAGATCTCTGGCCACCATTCATTGCTGAGTCTGGGTCTTGTCTGGAGAATCAAGTTTAGGAAATACATTGAAAACTCAGTTGATATGTTATTTACTTCTGGTCATTAGTGGTTACTGGTCGGCTTAGCCATATACTCATGGATCCTTTAGCTGATTTCTGAATGTGTTTCTGCAACTTTGTAGATTTGGATATATTGAAGGTAGCTTATGACAGGGTTTTGAATTTTCTCTCTTGGATTCAGACCATGATCTCACCTAACTATTAACTTTAGTGATTTTGATTTTAACTCCTTCCTTTATTAAGGACGATATGTTGTGATATGTTTTACCACTTCCTCGTGTTTATTTCAGAATAACAGTGTGTTTTGCCCAGCGGCTGCCTGTGTTAGCACCTAGATTACTGCAAAGGGCAGATGCTTTGCTTGATACTGAACAAAAAACAACTCGATGCAAATTCTAGTTAATGGTACTTACCCATAGAAGCCCGACTTAAGAAGAACTGTACTGTTGTGAAAAGGCCTCTCTTTCCTCCTGCCAACAAGTCTAGAATAAACACTCGTTTGATTTCTTTCTTTCTTTCTTTCTTTCTTTCTTTCTTTCTTTTTTTTTTTTTTTTGTTGTTGTTGTTGTTTTTGTTTTTGTTTTTCAAGACAGGGTCTCTCTGTGTAGCCTTGGCTGTCCTGGACTCACTTTGTAGACTAAGCAGAGGGCTCTGAGTTCTGTTTTGAACTGGAGCTTCCTTGTACAAAGCCTGGAAGAAAATGATACAAATATTGTTTCATATGTATCTTGGAATTAGTAATATATTATGGGATGGTTCAACTTCATAAGGGTTTTTAGGATTATTTATTCTTGAAATGAAGAAGAAAGAGCAATGTCTGTCTTTTCCTGCAAACAAAGACATAAGGCTCCGTCTGATCCCAGATGCCTCTGGGTCTTAGTACTTTTTCTGTCACTCCTTTTCTCCTGTAATTTCTGCCTCAGGTCTCCGATATCCTTCCTCCTTGCCAAGAAAATTCTATCTTAGGAGGTTTCAGAGAAAGTTCTCACTGAAGTGTGAAGTCTTCAAGAATTCCTGCCCACCTCCAGTACCAAAATTCCTTGCTGCTCCATCCTTAGCATCAACTTTCATTTTACATTTTAATTTTGTTATAGGAAACCCAAGGGCTTAAGGGGAAAAAAATCAACTCATGAGCAAGGAAGGGGGAGGGCAATGGGACCCTTTAGGAATGGCTGTAATTACATGGTCACAGACAAACACATTTTCACAGGAAGATGCTGTGAAAATGAGGTGTAAGAAATCTTGTTTTGTTTTTGTTTTTTCCTCTCTCTTTGAATAAATGTCACTTTTTGAGGCAAAAAGAAGGAACCATGGGGGGAAAAAAAGAAGCCTTTAAAGCCCAAAAGATAACCCAAAGTCTAACCAATTTAATCTGTAATAAAAAGGAACTAAAATCATCTCATTATTCTTATAGTCATCCGTTTGACCCAAATAAGAGGAGAAACCCTTTTGGATCATTTAGAAATAGTCATATTACATTTTTAATAATTATATGTATATCATTTAGAAAAGTGACAAGTTAAATCCGTTTCACATATCATTAAGCTTAGATGGAAAGTTCTTTGCTATAGCTTTTATAAAATCAATGTCTAAAATGGACTAACCTGTTTTGAGAGAAGGTTTTGCTGGAAGCCCAGCTGTCCTTTAATAATGCTCCTGCCTCAGCACCTCCCAAGGTGCTGAGGTTACAGGTGAGCAACACTGTACAGGTTTCCCTTGTTATAAAATGCCCTGTTCTTTTGATCTGAGATAAAGCATCTCCAGAGATTGTGCTCATGGCCTAGTTAGAGCGTTATCATGATGTTAATTTCAATATGCTCTTTCACTGGGCCACTGTTGTCCTGACACAAACCATCCTATCTCAGCCCCAGATAACTGGGAGGAGAGAAATCCATGACGTAGAAATGATGCAGAAGAAGGAGGGATGTCCTCACCAAGATTAGAGGCAGAGAGAAAATATTTATGTCTCAACACTGTAGCATTTTCCTCCTTACACCCCACTTACAGGGCATCTTCTCAAGCACTAGGAGTGAAGAAAGCTTCTCTGTGCGTGGAGAGTCACTGCAGAGGTTTTTGCTATTCCTTTATAGATTGGGAAATATTTAATGTTAGGATGTCATAATAGTTATCAGGCCGATTTGTTAAGGACCTGTATTATCTGATTGGACATCTGTAAATGCACACCATTGGGGGAAAAATCCATTGGAAAAAACATTCTGCTTTCAGTTATAAATTATATTATCTTTGAATTTTTGAGCAGGCAATAGCCAATCCAGAATAATCAAAGAAGACAGATCAGTCCTGCCCTTTGTAGGTTTTGTAATACTGGCATGCAGAAATTTGGCAACATCATCATTTGTCCCCCACTCAAAATATTTGTTGTTTTTGTGCCAGTGTTTTTTATCTCTTATGTTAGACTCTAATTTCTGTCACCAGAGAGGCTCAACGTGGTTCAGTGAGACAAGCCAGATACTTAGGGAATAGATGAGTTAGTAGAAGATATGATGAGTTTCGCAGAAAGTAATATAGTCAATCCCCTCGGTTCAAACATAGGCTCATTCTACTGAGAAAACAAAACAAGAATGCAATCATGTGGATTCACTAGAGAGAGCAAATTGACTACAAATATCCTATTAAATATTTTTAATTGAAATCATCTGTGACAAGGTCCTTTGATGTCAATTTAATCTAAATTTTAAATTAATATTTGCCTATTTAAGAATTATATTAAACAAATATGTAGCTAAAGAAAATTTAGGCAGCTTGATGAACGCATCTGTTTTGCCTTTTCTGTGAATCAAGTTTGATAGAAGGGCTTTGGTTTATATCAAATAATCCTGTATGTGTTGAGATATTTCTTATTTTTCACCATCAACTGTATCAATATCAGTTTAAAAACACATGATCTTCAAGGTGTGGTATTACACGGTGTCATTCCAGCATGAGGGAAGCAGCAACAGGATTGCAAGTTCAAGGCCAGCCTGGGTTACATACTGGGACCCTGTACACAAAAACAGCACAAGTTCTTGGCCTGTCATGGTTTCCTAATACTGATGAGACATTCAACAGGATCTATTTCTGCAGACTGTACATTATCAGAGGGTTATAGAAAGAAGAGCTGGGGCTGGAGAGATGGCTCAGTGGTTAAGAGCACCAACTGCTCTTACAGAGGTTCTGAGTTCAATTCCCAGCACCCACATGGTGGCTCACAACTGTCTATAATGTGATCTGATACCCTCCTCTGGCCTGCAGATGTACATGCAGGAAGAGCTCTGTATACATAATAATAAATAAATAAATCTTAAAAAAAAAAAGAAAGAAAGAAAGAAGAGCTGTGGCAGTGTCTGTGGATTTGATTGATTGCCTTGCGAATTCCCAGGCACTTCCTCGCTTTGTCCTTCTCAGATTAGCTGATCCAAAGGTAGTGAGATGCCCAAAAAAGAGTAAGGCAAAGAGAACAGATAAGACTTTTCTCTCAGTCACATATGAAGGATCGAACAGTAAGGTCGACCACTGGTCTATGACAAAAGAAAGAGAGGGAACAAGGCCTGGTGTCTAAATCTAGACCGAATGAACAGTTGTTGTTTTGGCTTCTCTTGCCTTGTTCTCCTACCCTTCTTTCATTTAAGGCCATGGTTAGTGGTAAACAGACGAACAAGAAAATAACTTACAAAGCTAAAATTAGTGCCAGTGACCTTGGTGTGAAGACTACTCAGTGAAGTTCACTACATTGTGATGAAAAAGGCATATTGGCTGGTTGTATTTTATGTTTTTTTATTGTTAAAGCCGTTGCTATCTCAAAATGAAAGGTTCTTAGATCCGTAGGGTTGTCTATATTCAACAGAGGTTGAAAAGCTGTAATTCAAAGGCCTTTTGTAGGGTAACAAAAATTTGAGAGCTGTATTTGTAAATACTAATTACTCAAAGTTCTGAGAAAATGACTGAAGTCTGTACGGCCCCGTTTTGTTTGCCGTTCATTCAGCTAAACAAGGAAGCGCACAGGCTAAACCTCAGCATGTGGTGGGGAGCCAAGCAGATTGCTTAGAAGTTAATTCATTTCAATAATGTGGTCTTTTATTCCTTAGAATTTTTAAAAGATTTACATTAAGGGGAAACATTACTACAAAGAACTTACAGTGTATGACATTGACAGGACCTGTTACCTGTTGATTTTCTAGGAGCACGATGACTGCTGTGTTTACAATGTTCCTTCCGTGTTCTTTCCATGTCCTCTTAGGAGGCTGCTTTGAAGTCCTGACGTGTGTCAAATGACAAAACTTTCCAGGTTCCTCAGCGAGGTGTACTCAGCACAAGCGTTTCAGGGCGGCCCCAGGCTCTGTGCCGTGTTGCAAGGTCTACATGATAAAGTCAGCCCTGCAACCAACCCTTGCCCTTTAGGGATCCTGTGTAATTCTACATTTGACATCTGTTATTTCAACTTAAATGTCTAGTTAAGAAAATGCATTATTTATATCGACATAAGTAGTTTTGAGGACATTATAGGCAGGGTTAATTAAATTCTGACTTAACAGTAGTGGCTCCAAATCCAAACATGTTTTCACGAGAACATAAGCTTTTCAAATGTATAAATCATTAAGGAGTATCATGGGCATGGCCAGCGTCTATCTTCAGGATGTCTGATAGTCTTGCTTTTGTTTTAATCCTGTGGTTTTTAAGCAACCGGATCAACAGTTTCCATTCCACTGTAGCTGTGGCATGGGACGTCCACTGGGAAGAGACGGGCGATTTTTGTAATCAAAGGAGAGCTTCATTCTAAGCTGTGATGAGAAATGGCCAACACCAAAGGAGATGCTCATTTTTTCTGAGAGGCCAATTGGAAGTCACCGTCCACCTCCTTTTCAGGAGGGACTTCTTAAGAAACAGACCCACACAGCAGGAGGCAGCAGTTTTGCAACTGAGCCCCATCACTTCAGCGTGTTTGGAGGCTGCACAGAGTTGTGACTTTGGCACACACTGACATGGCCTGTATCTCATTAATGGAGTGGGCATGTAGCTCGTTAGATAACAGACAGACACCTCGGTGTGTATCAAAATAAATAAATGAACAAAATCTCCTTGTACAAGATATTCAAGTTGATAGCAGGATGAATGTCTCCGGCTTGCATGGTTTTGCTAAAACTGACTTTCAGGGGGTTATCTTCCTTTCATTTACAGGTTCCAAAATTCCCAGTAACTACTCACATTTGCCCATTTCCCAACTTTTTCTAGAATAACCCCATTTTTGGCGTGACGAATGTTACTTCCTCTAAAGGAACAGTTTATCATACATACAGGATATGGTGACAAGCTGTCACAATTACATAACCATGCTTAAATTCCATTAGAGTATCCAAAAAGTCACTGTGTGCTTCTCAAGCAAGGTAGAAGACTAGTCAGAATTTCTAAGATTCCCAAACTTCTGATTAAACCTCAAATGTTATGCTAACCTAACTTACTATGTAATGCCTCATAATTATATGACCTTTATCTGAATAAAAAGTCAGCTATGCTAGTGACTCTCCAGTGTCTGAGTAAAATCCAAGAGAATAAAACCACCTTCATGCATTTACATTTAGCCTTTAAGCAACATGGAGGCCTATTTGTTTTTTACTCTGTCATCTTACCTCATTTCAAATAAAAAAAATATTATGAAGCTATTGAAATGTGTAGATTTGTAAAGAATATATAATTATTCATGCCCAACTCCTGCTTTACATTTCCAGTTGGCTAGTCATGGAGGAGGCCTACCATTTAAAAAGACCAGTTAAAATTTTCACTGGGAAATGAGTGACTCTGGGAAAAATCAAAAGAAGTGGGTTTTTTTTTTTTTTATCATAGAATTTTGAGATTCTAGAACATTTTAAGTGATATTGATACTGTGGGCCTTTTGTATTGAAATTATTATTTGGGGAATCATAAAAATTGTCAAATAGTTAACTAAGCATTAGGGTCAAAAAGAGATGTGTAGATGAACTTCTGAAAATAATTTATGTTAGAAGTTTTAAATGCAATGGTCTCCATAGTTTTAAAAGCAACTACTTCCACAGCTTATATAAAACTGTTAGAATATGGTACATTTAATGGTAGCTGTTCTTCCTGTGCTACACCCACAGTTTTTACATCGAAAGTTTTGTTCTGCCCTAGAGAGCAGCCTGGCCATCATGCTTCTGAATTTAAATGTTGACAAGCAGTCCTTGCCTTGAGCTCCTGGTGAGAGCTGCCAACGATATTTCTCTGCAAGGGACAAGCTATCTTGCTCATGTTCGACAGGCACTGTGAATTCAAACCTTGCCCGGCTAAAAATAGAATTCTGTGCCCTTTTGAGTTTTAGATTCTTTTCTGCAAACACCCATAGGCTTGTTAATGCTCTCAAGAAGACTGTACATTTAAAGTTACTTAGAGTTTGGATAAAAGATAAACTGTACTTTAAAGATATAAGAATGTGGGGTTTTGTTTTGTTTTTTAATCTATGGGGGAGAAGTATCCAAAATGAAGCAAACAAAGGAAGGATAACAATATACATTACAAAACTAAATCCTTTCCTCTTATATTTATTTTGTTTATCCTTCAAAACACGCCAAGTTCAAAAGACAGATGAAATAAATTATAAGAGTTATGACTGTTTGAGTATGTTACAACACAGAAATGTCTTTCCAGGCCCTGGTTTGCTGTGGTTTTCAGGATGACTGCTTGGCTTCTTGAATAAAGGACTACTAAAACCTTTGCCTGAAGTCTTGAGGCTACAGCAAAGCCCCGATGATGTCTGGATCACCTAACATATGTCAGCTGACTGATGGGCTCTGATTTTCTTACCTTTGACAACCGGAAAGAATGTTTCCCCATGGCCACTAATGGCTGCTCGGGAGCAGTCGCAAGACGGGGGCCCTCAGACACTACATCTAGAACCAAAGCAGACCCAGGGATTCTCTGTTGATCTTCCTGGGGAACCAGGCAGGAATACTTTCGTGAATGAGGATCTTGACTTGGAACTGTCAGCCAAACCAAGCATGAGCCTCTCTTATGCAGAACAGTCAGGTCAGGAGGTGGTTTATAACTGATGGTTCACACTGTGGGGCTGAGAGTAGCGCTGGCCTCTCCGCCAAGATCCTTGGCTAACCTACACTCTACTATAACACTAAGTACACACCAGAGACCCTGTGCTGCTAGCCTCCCCATCACAGATATCCAAGTATTACTTTTCATTCTTTCTCATTTTAGGTTGTATCTATAGAGCGTGGATACCTAAAGCTTCAGAGCTCTTGGCCTTTGGGGGTTCAGGGAAATAGGGACTCACACTTTATGACAGAGCTACAGTTTAGTTACAGTGTAGTCACTTCTCCTACATGACCATGGGTGGAAGGGAGTCGAGAGGCTCTACAGGCTCTCACTTCCAGTTTCTAGTTCCCTCTACCCAGTATCTGGTACGAAAAAAATGTTGACTCCAATTCCTTTTAGGTTAGGATTTTAAACAAGAAGATCGATTTTAGCAAAGTTCAGTCAAGATGTGGTTCCAAGGATAACATCAAACATTCTGCTGGGGGCGGAAATGTAAGTAGAAGCTTTTCTGAGGAAACTGCCTTGATTGTGTGGAGCCTCCTGCACAGCCAGCACCCTCTCTCCTTCCTCACATTCCTCAACATGTGTCGTCTAGTGTGGTGGCTTGCTTTCTGGGTAATGGGCATCCTGTCCTTTCCTGTCAGATCAGTTGAGACAGGAAAGTCCGTTAGATGTGCCATGGCAAACTCTCCTTATGCACTAACTGTTTTTCGGCCTTTTCAGTCATCAAGGAACTTCTATTGGTGTCTCTGTTGCTCTGAAAAAGTGAGCCAGGCCCACACACTTAAAATTACTCTTGAGGCAAAGACCAATATACATGAAAGTGCTCAGAGTATGGGATGTCAGTCCTCCATGGTGTCTTATTCAACAAAGTTAAGATAGCTTTTGAAATAACACGAAACTGGAGAAACATGGCTCATCTATAATTCAAAGTGAAAAGACTGCAGTTCCAGCACACATGCTATCCCGATGGGACTTGTCCTGTCTCTTTCGTTTAAATGTAAATTATGTCTTATGAAAAGAAATGAATACTGAATTCATACTTGTTTTGTGTTGGTTGAGGCAGAGTTGAACTATTCAGTTAAACTCAAGCTGATGAAATTATGGTTCCTTATAAAATAAGGGTAATTTCAGCAGTTGAATCGTGGGACTATTTTTTTTTCTACCCTCTGAATGTGAGAGTGATCATCTGTGGCTTAGGTAATGTACTGGGTGCCAGAGCCTGAATCTTCAGTATAAGATTTATCTGTCTTCTCACTCTTCAGCTGGGCAGAAGTGGATTTAAGCACTAAAAAGAAAATATTAGCCCTGTCTATAAAGTAGACTGAGCAAGGAGACTCCACCGTGCGAATCCCACACTAGTGTGTGCTGGGCTCCTTCACGGATGCTGGTCTATGCCTCAGGATGAGTATCCACACTGACTTGCTTGTTCTCCTGAGTATAAGTATACATAACTCACTCCAGTTCATTCCCATGAGAGTAGCAGCAGATGGACACTGACGCCCCACAGGGCAGGTGCCTTTGGTTCCAACACAGCAGTAAGGAATAAGCTCAGATAGTGTAAGATCTTCTACTAAGGTAAAGTGGGAGCTTCTAACCTGTCAGATAGTGGCTTTAAACTTTCCTCAAGAGAAGACTCACTTGTTTTATGGTGCACATTCCCTAAGGAAGTCTTACATCCTTACATTCTTCTGATGTTGATGGACACTGGACCATTCCAATGAACAAGGGGAAACGCTACTGCAAATACAGACAGGCAACACATTTCAATGAACCATAAAAGCAAGAAAAACAGTATCATTTTCTAAATCAATGTGCAAAAAAACTTCCACTTAGCCAAGTGAAGCAGACAGTTTAGGAATGCTCACTTGGAACTTTCTTCTGTCTTTGTGCTGGTCTTGTTACTGTGAGCAGCTTTAACCACTTCTATATAAAAGTCATATTGTAAATAATAACCATGCTTCTCTTGACTTTTCATTATGGAAAAGTTTAACATGGTGGGGCTTTTCCCAGGATGCTTGCCTTATTAATACAAATATTCCTGTGTTCTTTCAGTGTTATCTGTTTTCTACTAATAAAACTTCTATTCCAGGGTTCTCACTTATTTGGGTTCTTCTTTCCAGTTTGAAATAGGGGGAAGAGATGGAAAAGTCCCTCTCTCTCTCTCTCTCTCTCTCTCTCTCTCTCTCTCTCTCTCTCTCTCTCTCTCTCTCTGTGTGTGTGTGTGTGTGTGTGTGTATGTGTGTGTGTGTGTTTGTGTGTGTGTGTGTGTGTTTGAATGTGTTTGAATGTGCTGTTACATGTTACAAGTGTGGGTATGTGTCCAGGTTTGTATATAAGATGGGGCCGGGGTACTTCCATATCTAAACTATCTTAAGTTAATTTTCTATGATTCACACAGGTACAAATTGTTACTAAGAAGATAGACTTAAGCCATGTGACATCCAAATGTGGCTCTCTGAAGAACATTCGTCATAGGCCAGGTAAAAAAAATAATAAGATATTAGTAATAATTTACAAAAACTTAATTGAATTAGAGAAGTAGGCAAACAAAATTCTGTGTGTGTGTGTGAAAAATGTTTCAAACTCCTGATACTTCATGTTTTTATTCATAGAGACAGGAGTTTAAACTGTCAAAGCATCTCACTTTGGGGTCAGTGAACCTAGTTATGTGGAAAAGAGGCCATGTGTACAGAGCAGGCATGAACACTGGGGCTCTTTCAAACCATGCGGACTACAGTATGCACCGAGTCTTATAGACAAGAACAGCAAACAGAGACAGTATTTCCAAATGTTTTCTGCATTATGTAAAATAGGACTGAATATCTCAGCTGAAGAAAGTCATTTGTCTGGCTCATTGCTCCAACTCTTTCTTGGGTAAATAATCACCAGGAATCCTCAGCAGAACGTAATATGCCCCCAGCCCAAGCTTGGAAATTAGACCCTGATGTCCTTTTTGGTTATCTCATAAGATAGTACTTTCAGGTGGAAATTAAATTTCCATTTGCCATGGTGGGGTCCTCATTTCAAAAAGATGAGTATTTATCATGGTTGCTCTGAATATCGGAAATAGATTATTTGTGCTAAATCCCACCAAAGGTTTTGAGTTCTTGAAGATAATTTGACACTATACAATTTATAATATACTGGACTGGAGAAATGGCTCAGAGTTTAAGAGCACTGGCTGCTCTTCCAAAGGTCCTGAGTTCAATTCCTACAACCATATGGTGGCTCATAGCCATCTATAATGACATCTGGCACCCTTTTCTGGTGTGCAGGTGTACATGCAGGCAGAACACTGTATACAAAATAAATAAATAAATATTTATAAAACAATTTACAATATACCATTGGACTACAGAATGGCAAAATAATTGGCTTTATTTTAAATACTTTAACCGTATGTTTGGTATCTTAACATAAAAACCAAATGTAGATTAGCAGATTAATTACCATCTCAGATGTTATCAAAAATGAGATATAACAAAAATTTAGTCGAGACTTCGGGACAGGAAATGATTAAGACTATTTCAATTAGATAGAAAGATAGAGGAGGTCTCAGGACATAGATAACTGCATTGGAAAAAGTTAGAAATAAGTCTTCAATGTGCCCAAGGGTGTCAATGACAAATCAAGGAGATTGAATCTTTGTGTATGGACTCTGCATTGCCGGGTACAGAACTGCTCCAGTGGAGCCATCTCTGCCCATGAGCAACAGAAGCATGCCTCTTAGTTCAGATCTTCAAAGTCCCCAGTCCATAGCTGCTCTACCACTGCACGATGGATTTGTGCTGTTCAGTCTATACTATAGCAAGGTGGCATTTTGCCACCTTACCAATTTTCTAGCAGAATACAAAAGAAAAGAAAATACTGCTTTTTTTTTTTACTCTGGACAGATAGAATTAATCTAATTTACCTGGAGTTTAGATTCTCAGAAACCATTATAGAGATAACGAAATAGTCTGTGTATGAACTACTGGACATAAAAGACTATTGTCACAGACTCCCACTTACTTCTAAATCTGGTTCCTCTATTATAACTAAATCGGATGGTTAAATTCATAAAGGAAGTGTCAGCGTGGTGATCCTTGACAACAGCAATCTTTTCACAAAGTTGTTATGAGGATGTGGAGTCTCTACACTGAAGGCAAAGAGAACAGCTCAACAGCTGAAGGCATAAATCAAAACACCTACACTTGCTGTAAAGCCTGATGAAGGTTGTAGTTGTTCATAAGTGCCGTTCAGAGTGGCTGCCGAAGTATTGGAAAACCTGAGGCATCTACCTCTAAACTCACATGGGCTTGTCTAAACATCACCTAAGACTGTCTAGTGAGAGCCCAACAGAGCTAGCCTATGCGAGCTTCCTTTGTTGGGTGTCATTTGTGTTAACATTACACTATTTTCCTTTCCTTAGGAAAAAGTTCAGTAACATCTTAACCTAACTGTATTGACACAACATACAAAGAAAAGGATCTTAAGAGAGCAATTTCTACCAAAGACTACAAAAAATGTATACTAATAGTAATAGTATTAATAGTAATAATAATAATAATCTGAAGCAATGACTATCCTCTCCAGCTCCTAACCAAGACAACTGCATTTACACAGATCACTACAAATGAAGCTAATTCTATCACAAGCAGCAAGTGAAGCACACAGGCTAGGTAAAAACACAGGAAGAGTAATGTAGCATGAAATGATACATATGTAGCGACATCTCCCATACATGTGAATTACATGGTAGTTCATGCATATATATTTAGAAATATCTCCCATACATGTGAATTACATAGTAGTTTATACATACATATTTAGAGATATCTCCCATACATGTGAATTACATGATAGTTCATGCATATATATTTAGAAATATCTCCCATACATGTGAATTACATAGTAGTTTATACATACATATTTAGAGATATCTCCCATACATGTGAATTACATGATAGTTTATATAATCTAGATTTTAGAAGGAAAAAAATGAGTGGTTTTGAAGATGTATTTCAACACCTCCCAATGTGAAGAGGTCCCTAGCTAAGCAATTAGGTATTATCATAAACGTCTAGAGTTAGCACAGTAGAGATGTCACAAGCTTAAGAGACATGAGATTAACTCTTCATGAGACCTTTTTCTTTACACTCAGAGAAGATAATATGATCAGGAAAGTTTTCTCAAGGCAAGCATTCTCCATTGTACTTGTGATTTCCCCAAATGTCGGAAACTCAACTGCGCAATATATGGTAGTGAAAAACTGGCCCCTAAAAAGTTAGAGAAACATAAGCATCAAGAATCCCGAACTGAAAAGGGTTTTCCATGTTTTTATAGGTCCTTGTAGCCATTTTTAAAACCAAAATAACCATGGACATTTAAGATCAAAGGATCAAAATATTGCATGTGGTTGAAGTCAAGCATGCTACAAAAGTAAAACAGATCTCTTAGGTACAGATATATGAGAAAGATTCTAGTCTACCTTTCCAAGTCAAGGATGTCAGCAAATACCCATCCATGGTTAAGAACAGGCTGAGAGGAGCTGAATAACTAGTGTAGAAAGAAACCCCTATGTTTGAAAGTCTGAGAGGGGCACACAGGGATAGAGAGAGGACCGCCAGCGGGTTGCCATGGCATCACACTTGAGACTGTCAGCCTTACAGAAAACGGCATGATCAAAATCCTGTCTCAGTGTTACCAGAGCAGCGACAAGGTCAGATTTGCATCCATACAGGACTCTATTCGACATCCCAGCCTAGCGTTCTGCATTAAAGGGGGAAGCTGTAGAACTAGTTGTGAAGGACTCAACTCCTGACTCATTTTTGTCAACAGAGTTGTTGGTGTTGAAATTTCACAAGCGAAAGCAGTATTCTCACTCATTATTTATGGTGGAATGGTTCCAAGACTCCATGTTGGATACCCAGCTCCTCTGGCTGCTTACATAAAATGACATATATCCCCCCATCTATATGCTTTAAACCACCTCATTATTATTTATGACATCTAGCACAACCTAAATGCTGCGTAAATCATGATTATATAATATTCAAGGAATAATGATAAGGACATTGTTCTGAAGATGCAAATATGCAATACAGGTATTTTCCAACCCAAGAATGTAGAATCTGCAGATATAGAGAGGCAACTGGGTTTTGTCTGCATACACACTGTCTGCCTTGCTTTCTGCTGCTGTGATGAACACCATAACTTAAAGCGACTTAGGGGAGCAAAGGGTTCATTTCAACTTGCACTTTCAGGTCACGTTCCATCATGGAGGGAAACAGGGAAAGGCGGGGACTTAGCAGAAACCAAATCAGAAGCCATGAAGAAACGCCACTTGCTAGGCTGCTCTCTGTCTGGCTTACTGGCTCATATATATCTAGCTTTCTCACAACCCAGGCCCACTTGCTAGGGAATAGTGCTACCCATAGTGGGCTGGGCCTTCCCACAGCAGTCAGCAAACAAGACAATCTCTGACAGACAGGGCCACAGGCCAGTCTAATCTGGACGAGCCGTCTATTAAGATTCCCCCAGACAGCTCGAGGTATGTGCAGTTAACAGCTGAAGATCTCTAGGACAGACACCATCGCAGCCCGAAACCCTTCTAGATGACGGTCTTGTTACCAGGAAGACCAATGAACAATAGTTTCATTTCCATGTCATTTGTGCTAATAAAAATAAATAAATAAAAGGTTAAATGTCTGAGATATTGGAAAGGACACAATATGATATTTTCATTATTGTGTTATTTTTAGAAGTCTTGTTAGAACATGAAAACCTCTCTGGATTCTGAGGCAGACATGGATAAAGAAGTAATGCATAATATGTGAGGCAGTCTGTGTAATAGCATAGGAAGAATGCCATCGTCTTGGACCATGAGGGGAAATGGTGTGGACTGAAAATTCTAACAGGTTCCTCTTGTGTCTGGTTAGGAATAGCAAAATATAGCATCTCCGGCATTCTTTACAGCTCATTCTTTTGTGAGAGTAGTTTTTATAAATACAAGCTTTCATTTTGGCAAGGCATTTAAGAGGCTTTCTCTTCCTGAAGGTGGTGGACGTGTGAAAATTGAGAGTGTAAAACTGGATTTCAAGGAAAAGGCTCAAGCTAAAGTTGGTTCACTTGACAATGCTCATCACGTACCTGGAGGTGGTAACGTGAAGGTAAGAGATGAGGCCATGGACCAGTTATGTGTTTGTGCAAGCATATTTCTTATGAAATATTCCTTTTTAATTTTTAATTTTTGAGATTGTAATATAATAAATTAATATAATATAATTATAGTGTTTCCCCCTTTGCTCTCTCTGAAACCTTCTTTCTCTTTCAGATTCGTGGCCTTTTAAAAAATTAGCTCTTGTTTCATACATACATGTTTATGTATGTATATATATATATATATATATATACGTATATATTTATATATACGTATATATATATATATATATATATATATATATATATATATATATATATATATATATATATATATATGTGTGTGTGTGTGTGTGTTACTAAATAGGAGAACCTAAAGCTGTCACTTTAGGAAGCCAGTATAATTCCTAACTACATTCTGAAAAAGCTTGACCAAAATGGACCTCTGGCTAAAGAGCTTCTCAAACAGGAAGGATGAGGGATGCTGAACTGAATAGACATCACACCTTATCAGCTGTGGGACATGGGGAAAGAGCTGGCGCCTGGTGAGGATGCTTGGGCTAATGAGGGCTATCGTTTGTCTTAAACAGATTGACAGCCAAAAGTTAAACTTCAGAGAGCACGCAAAGGCTCGCGTAGACCACGGGGCTGAGATCATCACACAGTCCCCAAGCAGGTCAAGCGTGGCCTCCCCCAGACGGCTCAGCAACGTCTCCTCTTCTGGAAGCATCAACCTGCTCGAATCCCCTCAGCTTGCCACTTTGGCTGAGGACGTCACTGCTGCGCTTGCTAAGCAGGGCTTGTGAATACTTCTCCTTTAGCGCTGGAGTCATATTTAGGCATGAGCTCGTGGCAGGAGTGGGCTCTGAGCAGGTGTCATGTTCATTCTTTACAAACCATAGATAAATAATCTCATCTCCAAACTGTAGTAATTGTTACAATTTTATATTTAAAAAAAAAAAAAAGAATAGTATATGCAGGAAATGATCTGATTTCCATCCACAACAGGAACACATGGCTTTACATGGATACAGTTGGACAATTATTTTCGCTCTGCTCTGTTTTGCATGGAGTATTATTATTATTTTTAAAATTGCATTTTTACCTTTCATGTGCCTGAAGGCTATCCAATACATTCTGAAAGGCCTTGTTAAAAATCCAAGCTGCTCATTTTCACTATTCTGTTTATGGTTGAAAAGATTAAAAACTGCCCATTGTCACCTATTACAGGTTAAATGAAAATCAAGGAGTCTGATTGCAGGAAGGAAAGAGCATGTAAGAAACACATTTTAAAAGTGTTATTTTGTATAAATGGGAAGAAAGATGCAACTAAGTTATTGACATTTGGGAACTGGATGATTATATCAGAGTATGCCATTCCAATAAATTATTTAACTAAAAGCTAGATATAAGGCATTTGAGCTGTGGTTGAAGAAGTGGTGCCAAAGTGCATCTCCTAGGATTGATGCACTTTCGTTAGGATGGGCTTGTGTCTGATTAGAATGTCAGTTGATTGGCTAGATTTCTGTCCACACAATCAGTTTCACACCCCCATTCCGTCTGTTTGATACAGTATTATAGATATAAATATATATATATTTCTCTGTGGCCATTTGTGATACTTCCTCATATACTTGAATATGATACTTCTTTATTCACAGTATCTGTGTCTCCTGCACCCTTTGGTGTTGCAATTTTAGGTATGTGAAAGTAGATGTTAGCAGGGTCCTCTCCCTATTTAAAGATACATTTTAAAAAGACAAAAAGTTTTAGCATGAAGTTGCTTTCTGTAACAACTCGAAGCTGTAGCCCTGTTTTATTGCCAGAATCAAGTCTCTCCTGTGATGCTAGAAAATTTAATTTTTCTTTGCTTTCACCAACATGGAGTTTGTGGAGTAGGTCCGGTTATACATAAAGGGGTTTATAGAGTGTTGGTTCAAGCATCGCGGATTTATCTCATGTTTAATCACTGAATAGTTTGGGTTTTATGCCCATAATCACTCATGAAACAAATTTCTTATTGTTTGTTTCCTCTCTTTCTTCTGTTTCTTTCTTTT
Organism: Acomys russatus; assembly: GCF_903995435.1. Lineage (NCBI taxonomy): Eukaryota > Metazoa > Chordata > Mammalia > Rodentia > Muridae > Acomys > Acomys russatus. The sequence goes on along the minus strand of NC_067148.1, from coordinate 34,643,415 downwards.
TTTCATTTGCTAAAGTTGAAACCAAGAATAATAATTTTTGATACATTCTCCTGTTCTCCAAATAGTATCTGTTAATTGAATTCTCTGTTAGAAGATATTTGGCTTACTTACCTACAAAGGCCCCATGATCAAAAAGGAAAATATAACATATTAAGAAGCTACATATGTAAAACCTTTGAGACACAGATATCTAAACCCATCACTCCAGGGTTCCACATTAAGTCTGTACAGGAACATGGCTTATTTATCAGTACATACTATTTTTTTTCTTATCTTATACTCAGTCTAGACATCACAATTCAACTAACTCAATCTAAATCATACTGAATAAGCCACAGTCAATGGCCCAAAATAGGACAAAGCATTATCAAACCAGGTGGACTTTTTTCCTTAATATATTATTTGTTCTTTTTCCTGCTCAGGATTGGCAGACTGAATCTGAAGAGTTAAAGATGAAAAGCTTGGCTAAGGTTTTTATGTCTATGAAACAAACCAAGCCCTGCATAGAAAAGATAAGATGACCATGAACAGGACAGAGAACTGTAGTAGGAGGTATCTAACCCAGAAGGCCAGGGGGTGCAAAAGCACAGAGAGAGAGAGAGGTGGCATTTTAGTGACCCATTGAGTGTTACAGCCAATGTGACAGCCACGTGGAAAACTTAGCATCAAACTGAGACAGTCTTCTCAGCTAGGAGGCACACACAGAGAGAGATACACACAGCAAACAAACAGACAAACAAAAAACAAAAACACGCCTTTGTAAATTGGTTATTTTTGAAATAACTTTAAAACTACTTAATAATGTTTTTTTTTTCCCCGCTCTGGACAGTTCATTCCTTACCCTTCTCTTGTAATGTGCAAGATATGGAAGCAGGAATAATTGTGTGTGGAGAAGGAGCGTCTCTTCTTACATGTTCTGATAGAGCTGGACAAGAATTGAAGTTATCTAGGAAAAAAGAAGTGACTAGATAGATTAATGTGGTCTTAAAGCTATGAGGAAACGAATCTCAACCTAGTTTATCATAAAAAAAAAACTAGAGTAACTGAACATTTTCTAAGTGTTAAAATTTGGTTTCTTACAAAGTGTTTGAAATAAAATTGTGTGAGCCCCACACTAAAATAACCATTTATTTCTAAAAACAAGCCCTCCTTTTATGTTGATGCAACACGAAGGACCTGAATTTTTGTGCCAGACGAGACAGAGAAATGCACAGGCTAAAACCATTTTCTTATGGGAATCTGGGATGGACCCCCACCTTACTTACTCACTTAAGATAATGACTCAAATTAAGCTTTTTGGACACCCACTTCTGTGGGGACACACATACGCTGATCTAGAAATGAAAGCGTCACAGTTCCATTTCTAGATCCACCAATGCCAGTTTCTCTCTGGCTTTAGCCTTTGAGAACCTGTTTAAGAATACTTAAGCATCCAGAGCTTTGAAGAGTTCAAAGGCCACCTTTTCCAGGGAACTCACTCACTCTGGGTCTCCTGCAGCTGAAAATTGGGTACCTTGCAACAATGCAGGAAGGATCCGAGCTTCTGATGAGTTTCATAGGCCATGTTCTTTAGGAACCGACTCTCTCTGGATCTACCTGCTGAGTTCCAGCAGGACCAGGGGCCGACATCCCACCCGCAGGAAAAACACCTGTGCAACTCCAGCTCAGTTTGGCTGAAGGTACGTGAAGGAAGAGGTCCAGTGAACAGAAGACTCGACTGTAGTTGGCCTTCTCCACACACACACTCAAACAGAAGTGGGGTAGAAGAGAGATCAGCAGCCAAACGTAGCATTATGCCAGCAGTAGAAGATAAATAATCTAAATGTGGATGATTCTGACCTAGCTGCATTTATAGTCCTCTTATTTTTCATGCCACCAGAAAGAAAGGAAGTAATTTATGGTAGAAGTAGCAAAGAAAAGTAGATTAATCAGTTGGGGAGGCAAATGTTCAGGTATTTCTTCCAAGATTGGTATGCTAAAAATCAACACTGATGTTTGTGTTTTCACACCTAGAATTTTTAGCCTGGACATATAGATTGAGGCCAAGACCCTCTGTAGGAAAAAGACTTTTTTCACCTCCCACCCCCCACCTCCCAAAAAATGCCAATCATGAAAGTCCACTTCAACTTTAGCAAAAAAGGGACATTTTTTCAACAAAAAGTATGCTCTGTATGCTGGCTTCCCAAGGTTCCGACATACCACGACAAATCTGTGGGGGGTTCTTTCTTCTGATAATTCTAGAGCCTGTTACCATAGGAAGGCATATCTTCAATGGCTGGTTGTAGTTAGTTCATGTTTTTCAATCAATTTGCAAATGTATTTGTTGCTGTATAGTGATTGTTTTGCAAAATAAAATTGCTTGTCACCTAACTACAAATTTCAGGTTTTTTTTAAAACATTGTTTTTTCATCTCTAGAGGGGAAAATAAGTGTGTGTGTGTGTGTGTGTGTGTGTGTGTGTGTGTGTGTGTGTGTGTGTATCTGTGTGTGTCTGTATGTGTTGTGAGATATATATATATATATATATATACACATACAAGTTATTTGATTCAATAAAAGAAAAACTGAGTTGGCTACATTATCAATCAGATTCCTATTATGTGTTCAGTCCCTATAGAAGGCAATTCTATATGATAAACAAATGTTTTTGGTTTTGTTTTTAGTGCTGGGCATCAATTCCAGGGCAATGTGCATAACAGAGAAATGTTGTACCACTGAGCTAGATCACCAGTGAAAATTTGGTTTTCTAGTCTAAGAGAATAGTATAAGTGAGACCCAGGGCTCATAAAAAGTCTTACAAAAGTACCATCTGAAAATTGGTTGAGAAAGAAAAAGACTAGATTTCCCACTCCAAACCCAATTCACCCATTAGCTCCCTTTTCAGTGGATCTCCAGGGTGTTCCTGAGTAAACCATGGCTCATTAGCTCCCTTTTCAGTGGATCTCCAGGGTGTTCCTGAGTAAACCATGGCTCATTATCATATCGAAATGCACACCTCTGGGTGGAGATTTAAGATAATACATTCAATGTATGAATGTATATTCAATGCATGTACAACTATGTAACAAGACAGAGCATGGGAAAAAATACCCCATGTTATACAGACGAGACAAAAATAAAGTGCCAGGGTAATGTGTATCCTAGCTTGGTGCAATGTGTCCTTGGGCAGCTCAACTGTCTTCTCGTTCCTGTATCTGGAAGGAACATACATAATAAATCCTTTCATTGTCCTTATCACTATCTCAAGTTCTTTGTTCCAGGGCATATAAGCCTAGAACTGGTTGTGGGTGCCCACTGACCCCCAATATCAGCTGACATCATTATCAGGTTGCTGTCTGTTCCCAGGACTAGAAACTTCAAGTGGCTTAAGCATTCATTCAATTTCTTGGTTCAGTTAACTACTTAGACAGGTCGTCTGGCTACTGTGTTCACTTCTCGGGGGCACAAGAAAACATCTAGTCACCCCAGATATGCTCCAATAACAAACCAAAATATGATTTCGCCAAAGTACAACTTAGTGAGACCCATAAGTTTATTGCATTTTCTTATTGAGAACAGATCAGGGATTACATACAGCGGCAGTGGTAACTGCATAAGCAACCGAGTCACCTCAAAATCCCACCATATAATGGATGATGACTTCTTAGAAACAACATCATGAAATCTCTCTTTAAACCTTTTACTTTATTTTAGTATACACTTACACTAGCATTGTCTAAGATCACTTGTAGCTGGAGGAGAAATAGCTGGAATTGCAGGGAAAACTCTCCTAACCCTCCTTGGCAGGGTCAATAGCTCCATTCCTATAGATCTGGCTACCACTGCTTGGGGCTACTCTAGTTGTAACTGGTCAACATCCCAGAAAGGCATCTGGTTATAATGGGAGGAAAAGAAGCTATACAATACTATCTCAGGCGTGGCTGGATCCAGATACCCAAAAGGTTGATCAAGAACCTCTCTTCCCCGCCCCCCCCCCCGATCCAAAAGCCAGTCATTCAACGACATTATCAGGAAATTTTCCCTTTTTTAGGTCTCTTTCCTCTCTATATAACCAGTATAGTGAATAATTCTGAGTGACTTGCAAATTGTGACCAAAACACAACCTTGCCTTTGTGTCCAGGTCTGTAAATATTATTCTATTGAAAAACTATTGACATAAGCTGAGATTTGGGCTGACCCATGACTTTCTCTTTTTTTGTGTGCCTTATTTTTTTTATTAATTTATTCTTGTTACATCTCAATGGTTATCCCATCCCTTGTATCCTCCCATTCTTCTCTCCCTCCCATTTTCCCCTTATTCCCCTCCCTTATGACTATTCCTGAGGGGGATTACCTCCCCCTGTATATGCTCATAGGGTATCAAGTCTCTTCTTGATGAGAGAAGCATGGGAGAATAGCAAATTAGAAGGATCCAGAGGGTCCTAGAAACCTACAAGTAAAACATTATGATAGGCAGATTTGGGCCCAGGGGTCCCGCTCAAACTAAGGCACCAGCCAAGGACAATACAGGCGGTAAACTTTAAACCCCTACCCAGATCTAGCCAATGGTCAGAACATTCTCCACAGTTGAGTGGAGAGTGGGATATGACTTTCTCATGTACTCTGGTGCCTCACGTTTGACCATGTCCCCTGGAGGGGGAGACCTGGTGGCACTCAGAGGAAGGACCCATGACTTTCAAATCACTGTCAGATAAGAAAACCCTGTTACTTGTGGAGAGTCTTACCAAGAGCCTCAGATATTATAATCCAGTGATAATCACAACTTGGATCCTGATGCTTAGACCTGATGCTTAGAACTAACGCTTTGCTTTGCATTTGGGCGTGGTCTTTTCTGTCCCCGAGCGGTTGCTGGTTTTACAGCCTTCAGAGATGAAACTTAAAGGGATAATGGCAGGACAAACACATCTAGAGACTGGAACTCTGTGCCCACTACAGCTTAACCAGATCTTTCCTCTTTCCCACTGAGAAACTAAGAGATCAGATCAGCTTCATGCTGCTGAGTTTTCTGTCCCTTCCAAGTGGCTCTTCTGGCCTCTGAACTCCTCACCCTACTGACTCTAGATGTGGAGGCAGCTCTTGCTTCAGCAGCATCCCTCAGCCCTAAATCTAGAACCACCAGGTTTCTCCTGAGTACTAGAGTCCCATAGGAATCTAATGTCTTCCAATATCTCAGCCTTATGGATCTCGTTTGGAAGTTCGTTAATCAGCCCTTTGGATGCCTGCACTAACCTGAGGCTCAAGAAGCTACCACCTCTCCACCAACATTGAATTTCCATACACAAACGCACACTAAAATCCCTTATCAATCTTCCCACATCAAACCACACTCTTTGTCCTCTCTGAGTGTCCTTGATTGGTAAGACAATCCTTGGTGTTACTCCCATTGTCCATTTATATACCCCGGAAGGGGATGATTTTCCACATTGTCTTAGTCACTCACTGTTCTATTGCTGTGAAGAGACATCATGACCAAGGCAACTCTTATCAAAGAAAGCTTTTTAATTGTGGTGGCTTACAGTTTCAGAGTCTGTTAGTCTGTTATCACGACCACAGGGAGGATGGCAGCAGACAGGCATGGCACTGGAGACATAGCTGAGAGCTACATCCTGATCTGCAGGCAGAGAAGAGTAAGGGTGGCAGGGGAGAGCTGGGCCTGGCATGGGCTTTTTAGACCTAGATTCCCCACCCCCAGTGACACAGTTCCTCCAACAAGCCCACACCCATGCCAACAAGGCCACATCTCCTAATCTTTCTCAAATACTGCCCCTCCCTGATGCCTATGGGATTCATACACACACACACACACACACACACACACACACACACACACACACACACACACATATATATATATATATATATATATATATATATATGATCCCATGGGACCACTCTTATTCAAAAACCACACACATTTTCTCTTTGTGACCTAATATCAACTTAGCAGCATTTCAGATGCTCAAGCCAAAAGAATACCATTTTAATATGTTGTTGCTTTTTTATACTTTTGACTCCTCTCTCAATGTCTGTGCCTTCTGAGTGCAAAATGAATAAAGACGAAATGGTACTGCCTTGTCTCCTAGAGCCCCAGAGGCATTCAGAGACAAGTGAAGGAAAGTCTTCCAGGACCAATCACAACTCTGGGTAAAGAGCAGTCCACATTCACACAAAGTCCTAGCAGGAAAGGGCAAAGAATGGATAATGGGATGGAGGGGACTTCTAAGCAAAGACAGAAAGTCTGAGTGAAAAGACACATCCGGAACATAAAATTACCTGAAATGTTTGTGAGTTCAGGAAAACGAAGCCCAGATATAGCATTCAATATTTTAATAGACTCTAAAGATGATCATCTACTGTGAGAGCCAAAGAGCAGTTATTAAAGGTTTTGATAATCATAAATGGCATTAGCTCAGTCAGGTGGGGTGTGGTGGGGTACACCTTTAATCCAAGAGGCAAAAAAAGTATCTCTGAGTTTGAGGCCCAGGTCTACAGAGTGAGTTCCAGGACATCCAGGGCTACATAAGGAAGCCTGTATCAAAATAAATAATAGATAGTGGAAGGAAAAAGTCCACTAGTATTATAACTCACTAGTATTAAGAGAGCCAGGCATAGTAGTACACACTTTAATCCCAGCACTGGGGCAGCTGAAATAAGGTTTGAGCCAGCTTGGGCTAAATAGTGAATTGCAAATTAAGCCAGGCTTCAAACAGAGACCCTGTCTTTAAAATAGTGATTAATAAAAACTCCTAGAGGTTGTTGAGTTAGAGATATTCCTATTTATTCACTTAGTTCTGGTGCCACTTGATGTGCTGGGGTGGGTTTGGGGAGGAACTCCACTTTTCTGAGGAAAAGGGGAGAGGGGAAGGGAAAAGAGGATAGGCAGGTGGGACCTGGAGGAAAGGAGCTTCAATTCGTATGTGAAGTAAATACATTTAATCTAAAAAGCAGTAAAGAATATGAAAAAATCCTATTTATGAAGATTTTTCATACCTATAGCTGTGTCACTTCTGAAAACCAGGTGCTAGTTTTTATCCCCACAATCAAAAGATACTGCCTGACATGGATTTTTAAAATGAGTTATTGCATTTGTTTTGTCAACATTTTACATTTCAATTTAAATGAATCCTTTAATAATTGATGAAATCGTGTTTTCTCATTAAATTTCAAGGGATAAAAAAAAAAAGCGAGGTAAACAATGTGTCTTAGTTACTTTCCTATCACTGTGATAGACATCATGAGCCAGAAGCAAGTAGGAGGAGGCGGGTTCATTTGCTCTACTGTTTGTAGAGCAGCATTGAGAAAAACAAAACAGGAACAACGCAGAAACTACTGAGGAACACTGCTTGTTGGCTTGCTCCCCATGGCCTGCTCCACTTGCTTTCTTTCTCTTTTCCTTTCTTCCTTCCTTCCTTTCTTTTTTTAGGGGGTGCATGTGGGTTTTTAGAGGCAGGGTTTTGCTGCATAGCCATGACTGTTTTGAACTAATTTTGTAGGCCAGGCTGGGCTCAAACTCACAGTGCTCCATCCGCCTGACTCTGGCTCCCCAAGGGCTGGGATTACAGGTGTGTGCCACTACGCCCAGCTTTCAGCTTGCTTTCTTATCCTACCCAGGACCACCTGCCCAGAGATGGCATAGTCTATGGGAGGTTGGGTTCTCTTACATTCATTAGAAATTAAGAAAATGCCCCCACAGACATGCCCACAGGTCAATCCAACAGAGGCAGTTTGAAGCTCCTCTTTCCATCCTGAAACTATGACAGATTCAAACACAAGTCTAGACATGATTATCTTCTGTGGTTCCTATACTATATAGTGTCTCTACTGTGCTGTAGGTACTGTGTGCTCTTGCACACATACCCTCACTGTCAACAGAGAAGACATAAATAAATGAGTGTAGTTGTGTTCCAATATCAGTTAACTCATGGGAACCAGAGTCTGAAGTTCATATACTATTTACATTTAAATTGTTGTATTCTTCCTTTTTAAATTTGTATTCCTAAAGAGACAAAGGATCTGATTTTTCTCCTCTGGCTTTGGTAAACTGGCACCTGATTTGGATAGGTACAATGATATTTTATAGGGTCGCTGCTCCTTATCTCACAGGGGCAAAGGGGGAGGGAGAACCTGGGTGAGAGACAAGCCACTGAGGAGACACTAATGCCCTCAGCTGAGTACGTGCTCCACC